>NC_135703.1:7656128-7965305 GCF_964276395.1 Gasterosteus aculeatus
AAGCCCCCCCCCGTGATGAGGTTAACAGCGGACAGCAGCGCGAGACCCTTACCTGGCTTTGTGGGATAACGTCGCCTCGATGGTGAAACCTCAGGAATAGTCAAAATTTTGGGGAGATGATCTCCTGAATTGGAATCAGCGAAGAGGCGACCGACCAGTCAGACGGAGGAAGAGGAGAGGAGGAGGAGGAGGAGGAGGAGGAGGTGATGCTCCTGTTCATTGCGCGTCTCTCCGCCGTCAGGGTGGAAACATTTGACACCGGCTACCGTCGCACCCACGGCGCGCGTGAGAACAGGGCACGCGCCGCCGCCGCCGCCGCCGCCGCTCTCCGGATCCGTTTGGTTTGACAGCGGGGATCGTTCAGCACTCCGGCGGGCACGGCGGTTCTGGAGGATCTCGGATTACCGGAGAGTGCGCAAACGTGCAGCCGCTGCCGTTAACGCAAACGAGGGGTGGAGGTGTTGTCGCACACGAGAAGAGAGAAGTCCGCGGGCGGCGTGTTTACCCCTCCGTGCTCGCTCAGGGATCAGCTGCTCCGTGCTGGAGGGACGCCATTTGTTCGCGAGAGGTTTCCCGTCTGCTGCCGCTTAAGGGGAGCTCTGCGCCGCCCGTCCGTTTCATCACCGAGAGCGCCTCCTGCTGGCGGGAAACCGCCGTGGCTTTTTTCATTTTTTTTGTTCCAAGTCAAATCGTTTCCCTCTGGTGGTACAAAGCCACACACCAATTTTAGTTTGCACACTTTATTTATATATGGTCAAATATTATTCTGGATGTTAAGACCTGGAAAGGGCAATATTTTGGGCAGGGCATCATTTTTAGTGGATCATTCTTCTCAAAGTTATTGGTATCCACTATATTTGGATCGCTTTATTTGTTTTTTTGTTAAACTACTCATAAAAAACAGCTAATGAAACAGTGCAGGTCAGAAATGGAAATATATACTAATTTCATAATTGGATTGGTTTAAAATCCCTTTTATTTGTCAGACATGACACCTGTTCGACTGGTTTTCCTGGAACTCACATGAGTGGTTCTTGCTACACCTCAGTAGGTTCAAATGCCAAGTTAGACATTCAGATTTTGACAAAAATGTATGAAGCTACCACACACCAAATAAAATGAAATCTTTTTTATAATGATTTTAATTCTAAATATGTTTATTAAGTCATATTTGCAAACAAAGTGTCCACAATGCAAACATATAATACTATGCATGTATAAAAAACTATATAATTGAAACAACTTTTGGACTTTGGACTCCAACGGTGAGTTAAGTAACACATATAGTACACTATACACATTATCTGTGTAGTCACAGCAAACACAATTTTCACCACTCCATCTTCATGTCGGCTTTGCTCCACACATATTTCCCCTCCTCTTTTCAGAAACATTTTTTCATCAAAGCCACTAAAGCAAATGGCTTCCTTCACGCCGACATCGAGGATGGACTTGGACGGGTCCTTCCGTCCCTCTCGACAGTCCAGGAAACGCATCTGAAAAATGAAGGAAGAGTTAAAGCTACGTTTTAAAAATGTGCATTAAATGTGGTTATTAAGTTATTACACCGTTAAAAGCCAAACAATGTGATTCGTCCATAAACAATATAACGTGTACTTACATATTCATCCAGGATCAGGTAGGAATTCCTCATCTGTGAAAACAAAGAGTTACGTGAGTCAACGGGCCTGACATGTGGGGACCGACAATGTCACACTACTTACCTGCTAAAGACACTCCCACATAAAAATGTCCAACAAGAAGGTAATAATGGATGTCGACCAATGATAATGGCCGACATTTGACTCGGACTCTGGTTGTATAACACTCTACATTTACACACACACACACACACACAACCCCCTTCTTGTTGCACTGTGTAAACCGATGTGCACTTTGTGGTTGGTAGATTTGGATGACCGCAAATAGGCAGAAGCAGTTTTATTTTTTCAAAAGGCGCAGTCAGAGTGATGGATCAGGGCAGGACGAGTTATTGTTGTTATACAGCCATGTAAACTGCTGATTGCATGCACTGACTTGGGTTTCTGTTTGTGCAAGCAAACAAATAAAAATACACATGTGCACCACTGATAACAATCTCATCTCGTACCTTCTCGTTGGACTCGGGAACGAGGCAGGGGACGCCGCTGTGTCTTTCCAGAAACTCCTGGAACATCTGCTCGCTGATGACGAACCTCTCTGCCTCTCTCAGGGCTTTCTCCCCGGCGTTTTCCCCATCGATCAGCAGACACTGGAACACCTGAGCAAAGGTCGCATGGATACAGAGAGGCTGAGTGTGTGTGCCCGAGGTGTCACACGCAACACACACACACACACACACACACACACACACTCTCTGTTCCCTATTCACCTTCCAGCGGACCGGGTTGAGCTGGAGGATGTTCTCCGCCATGTCCTCGTCCACGTTGAAGGTGTTAATGACCGAGTTGATTTTGAACGCCACTCTGTACTGCTGGCACCAGCTACAAATCTTGTGGAGGTTGTCGATGTGGCTTTTCCTTCCCTGAGCTCTGCCAATCAGCTGGTTGGTCGCTTCATCAAAACTGTCGCAGGAGATGGCCAGGATGTCCAGATCGTCACCTGATGAGAGCGAGGAGAATGTTCAGTCACACACATCGCGTCTTCTTAGAATATTCTCAAGTTTGCAATATGATAAAATAAAGTTCATCATTTGTCCAAAGAAGTCATATTGGAGTCTTACCATATTTCTGGAACCATTTTTCTTTAATCATGCTCCCGTTACTGACAATGCTGACACTCGGGAGCCGGAGGTCCTGTTTGCAGTACTGAACCAACTTCCCCAGAAAGTCTCCTTTGTCGTGCAGGAAAGGCTCCCCTCCAGAGAAGTTGATCTTCTCCATGCCTAACGAACACAGCCATGAGTTTTATTGCATGCTCATTACAGAAGTTTGCCACAAAAGGACACAATATCCATATGTGTCCGAATTACCTGATTCCTTCAGGAGTTTGAGGCCCCTCTTGGCTTCATCCAGAGGGAGTACGAACGACGTCTTTGCAGTGTGGAAGCAAAATCCACATTTGTAATTACACTGACGCGTGAAGTGATAGTTGACGCTCGTCGGAGTCGTCATCTCATTTTGCGCTCTCCCTTCGTCCACTTTCCTCTCAACGGGTGTGACGGACAGCGCCGTTCCCGCACCCGCACCGGTCCTCCCGTAGCCCACTTTGGAAAAGAAGCTCGCGAACGCCACGCGCAGCGCGTCGGCGAGGAGCTGCATCAGCAGCCGCATCTGAGACGCGATCGCAGCGGAGAGGCGCATCTTCTGAGCGGCAGCGGGTGCGTCGCGGAGGCGGACAATCCCTTAAATACAAGACCGCAGGGCGAGCCTCATGAAGGAAACTCACATCAGCTGAGTTTCTGTTTACAAAAAAAAGGGAAAACGAAACAAGTGGGCGGAGGGGTGTGGAGTGAGTGACGCGCAGGGCTAAAATGGGACGATGCAGGTTGCAATGTTTAGTTACTGCGGCAATAAAGGTGTGTCCAAACGTTTGACAGCTACCGTGACATAAGTGACATGTTGTAGCAATGCCAACAGAAAGGTAATAATGTATTCCTATACAAGAAGGATTTATGTTTTGGTTAGGCCTTATTCCATTTGACTCTGTGGTTGTATAACACTCTAATCGTCTGCTTTATTCAGATAAAACATAAAAAACACTGTCAATTTTATGTTCATGTCATTCCCCAACATAATTGATGACAGTGCGTTTCTGTATAGATCAACTGCATTTTTCACACGAACATGTACAATGTGGGGTCGTCGTGGCGCAGGGGGTAGAGCGGGTGCGCCGGGAGCCGCAAGGTTGGTGGTTCGAGTCCTGGCTGCCCCATGTCTCAAGTCGAAGTGTCCCTGACACCTAACACCTAGACACCTAACCCCTAATTGCTTCTCAGGCAAAATGTGAAAAAGCCATGGGTTTAAAAGTGTAATGTAAGTCGCTTTGGATAAAAGCGTCAGCTAAATGACCTGTAATGTAATGTAATGTAAATGTAATGTGTCAGGGCCCCTCTCTTAAACGCCCGGTGGGCAGACGGGTCACACCACCTGCGGCATTTTCTTCTCGTGTCTCGCGCTTCTCCAGAAACACAAGCAGGTGAAACGTCACCGCACGCGCCACTGGTCAGAATGTTCAGTTTCGTTTTCCCCACGTGGAGCGCGGTAACTTTCGTTTCCCACACACACACACACAGACACCGGGGTGGGGTAACGCCTCGTCGCGCTCCGGTCGGGTCGGTGTCGGACCGGATTCGAAACCGACCAGCAGCAGCAGCAGCAGCAGCTCGCATCCCGGCGACAAAAACAACAAACAAAAACATGGCCCGGCGCACCGTGTGCCTCGTCCCTCGCTGGTGCTCTCGGGTCTTCTCCGTGGAGCTGGACGGCGCAGCCGTCTACTTTGCGCCCCGGGAGAAGCACCGCGGGGAAGACGCGCCGCGGCTGTTCGGAGACGCGCGCGGGGGCCACGCGAGGCTTTACTCGCTCATCGTCTGCGGCGGCGACAGAATCACACGGGCCAAGTTCCACGGGGAGCTGAGAGACAAACTGTTGCGAGAGTTGCCGCCGGGGTGCGATGTGTCTCCCATGTCCTCGTTCGTGCCAGATGTCAGGGATTCGCTCTTAAAGGGCTACTTCTTAAAAGACAACTCGCAGGGCTCGTCCACGACGGAGAGGCTTTTGAGGGACATGTCGCAACGGGACCCGGTGTCCGTGTGTTCGTACTTGAAGTGTGTGGAGGGTCAAGTGTGGACTCAGCGCCTGTGGTCTCCTCCGGGCAGCGCGGAAATGTCCAAGGACTTCTACGTGGTCCCCTCGGACGCGCCAGAATGTCACCCATCGACGCTCAACATCATCAACTCTGACGTCTTCTACAGTTTCGAGGAAGCCCATGACGTTATAAAGCAGGTTGTTTTACAGACTGATTAAAATGTGTCCTGCCTGTCCTGCAGAGATAAAACAAAAAAAACAAGTAGACATATCGATTGTGGGACATGGCAAAGTGGCGCCCTCTCGTGTTAGAAGAAGGTATAGGAGCCCAAAGAGGCTCATAATGCTTTCATTTATCTAGCGGTGCCAAGCGTGTGTGCGCCTGTGTGTGTGTGTGTGTGTGATCATGCGCACCACAATCTACGACTCCCTCCTGCCTCATCTCACGGCAGCAAACGGATTTCTGTCTGCTCTGCAGTGCGGTGACATCATCCCAGAGGCCGCGTCCGTGCTGGAGCTGCTGCGCAGCAGAGCGGAGGCCAGAAGTAAACCAGACTTCCCTGTTATTGTCGTAGAGGGCCTGGATGCCACAGGTTAATGCCATTACCTCATGAATAAATATTGGATCAGTGTGATGTATAGATGTCTCGCTATGACGGCCAGTTGTTCTCTGCTGAAGCCATTATCTACCAGTGAGCTCCGCCTAATGGAATATCATGTATCATGACCTCAGTACTGTGAAAATGGTTTATTGAAGAGCTGGCTCATCTAATACCCTTTGCAAACCTCATAAAACCACAACCATGTTCTGTAGGTAGGATGGGAGTTTCAACTTAACTAAAGAGACAGTTTGCTTGTTTTCTAAAAAAGTAAAAAGTCTTTGTGTTTGTTCTCTGTTGATTCCTTCTTCGTCCTTCTCCCCATCGCAGGGAAAACCACTCTGACCGAGTCCCTGAGGGACGCTCTTGGGGCCACTCTGTTACGGTCCCCTCCCCAGTGCCTGTCCCCCGCGAGGGCCCGCTTTGATCGGGAGCCGCCTCTCATCCGCAGGGCCTTCTATGCTCTGGGGAACTACATCACAGCCGAGCAGATAGGCCAGGAGGGCATGAAGAAACCCGTCATTGTCGACAGGTAAGGACAGGCGAGACGTCGCGCGGGGGGGTTGTGGCGTGACCTGTTTGGAGACCGAGACGACAATAGATGCCGTCTGGAGTTCAATGTTAAAACACAGACGCCACCTGCTGAGTCACCTGATCATCCACCAATTCATCGTCCACCTCTCAATTCGCCATCTATTATCCGTCCCCAGATTCTGGCACAGCACAGCGGCGTATGCCATCGCCACAGCGGTGAGCGGCCAAGCGTGCAACCTTCCAGCCGAGGGTTCGGAGATTTACCGCTGGCCCGGTGACCTGCTCCAGCCGAGCCTCGTGGTCCTGCTCACCCTGGACCCCGAGGAGAGGAAGACGAGACTGAGGAACAGAGGTCAAGGAAAGACAGAAGAGGAGGAAAAGCTGGACCAAAATCAGCTCTTTAGAATCAAGTGAGATATTAGAATGGCACATAACACATGTGGAGGGTATATACACGTTCAATTTATGTAATTTTTGGACAAAATTTCAGTCAAAACGTTCCAAAAATCTATGGTGATGTATGTTCAAGGAAAAGAATAGATAGATAGATAGAATAGATATATTCAATTTACAGTCATACAAAACAAAAGGAACAAAAGCTCAGTCTTAAAACCAAGACCACATTTTTATTTGTCTTATTTAATTTAATGGACTCAATTCATTTTCACAAATACTGGGACTACTTTTCTAAAGCAGACAGAGGAAACAGGAGAAGAAATAATTTATATAAATTAACTTTAGCTTCTAAAGATTTCTTAAGTTGGCACAATATTCCTACCAGTGTTACCGTCAGAAATTGCCTTGTTAAATAAAATTTCCCTGAAACAGTTACTTCATCAAAGATCACCTGTTTTTCAAAGATATCA
Organism: Gasterosteus aculeatus; assembly: GCF_964276395.1. Classification (NCBI taxonomy): domain Eukaryota; kingdom Metazoa; phylum Chordata; class Actinopteri; order Perciformes; family Gasterosteidae; genus Gasterosteus; species Gasterosteus aculeatus. The sequence goes on from NC_135703.1 coordinate 7,662,876, forward strand.
AGCTTTAAGAATTGACTAAACTATAAAAGAACTGCAAGCCCAACTCATTGGATCCAATGACACATTTTCAGAATTCAATAAAACCACCATTGTCGGTGTCTTCGAGATTGCATTTCACACACACACACCATAAATATGACCGAAGAAAATAAATACACAGTGGACACACTTAGCGGCGTGACAAGCGTGAACAAACGCTCTGCAGTCTGGGTGGAAGAAAAGTTCTCTGTGGGGTGTTAAAACATGAAACCACAGATGGGCTACAAATTGTACTGCACGTTCCACTGAGTCAGGTCAGCTCAGTCTGGAGCCTGATCCATCAAACACTTAACAATCAATTGCCGTCCCGTGGGGGAAGCAGCTGATGAGAAAGAACAGGTGATTAGTTGCTGAGCTGTTGTGCTCCATTAAGCTGGTCAAAACTCGCGAGGCACTGCCTTGCCCAGATAGTCGCTTTGGCAGACAGGTCGATGGCTACTTTCATCCATCCTCTATCCTGACATAATGGCCTTTCCACACGGGACAGCCAGATGTTGGGCCAGCAGAATTAGAAAATGGTGAGAGTTGACTGCCCGCCGCCGAGAGAGTTGAGAGATTCTGCCGACTCGGTCAATCATTATCGCGAGGCTATTATTCATTTGTCGTGAGGAAATGGCTGCGCTCTGAGCCATCTGTGTTGTTTCTCATACCGAGTGCCACCACACTCCTCACTCTTCACAATGACTGAGAGCAGTCAAAATACACATTATTCAGCGTAATGTAAAGTGTCATTTGCTGTGTTTATATCCTTATTCTCTTCACTTGTTGACCGAGGTGTTTGTGTGTGTCTGCAGAGTGGAGAAGGCTTACCAGAGGATCAGCGGCCCAGCGTTTGTCACTGTGGATGCTAGTCCTTCTGCAGACCAAGTGCTCCAGCAAGTGCTACGTTTAATTAGGGCCAAATGCCACTTGTAAACAGTTTTCCAGCTCCCCTTGCTGTCAGCCAAGCATCAAGTGGGCGCAGTACCTCCCTTAACCACTGGGTGCCAGTAAAGTGTTGTGAATGCACTTGCAGGAGGAATCGTGGCCAGACTGGAGTGTGGAGAAGAGATTTATTTTCAGAATGAGTAAAGGTTGAATGGCTAGGGGCCAGGACTGCATGCTACGATCAGAAATACATATTCATACATGCATACACAGATATTGACACACACATATTGTAAAGAAGTGTGCAATTGCAGTTTCTGCCGTTGTGACCTCTCAGAAATGAGTGTTGGTACACTTATTGACTAACACTTGTATGGAGGAGATGGATGGTAACGTTTATATAAGCGCCAGTGTGTTAGACGTCATCAAAGCTCACAAACCAATCTCAAATGTATAGTTGGGTATGTACATGTAAGGTATTTTAAATAAAAGAAAATAAAACTTCAGTGTGTTTGGGGTCTCTTTTTTTAGTTAGCATGACTTAATAATCAATTACGAGAAATGTGCGAACTTTGTGTGCACACGATTTTTTACAAATCCATTTTGCAGTGAGCTGCATATGGAAATTCCAGGCAGTTCAACTCTGCGATATTGACACATCTGATGCCACTCGCGTTGATAACCTGTGTGGCTCACAATGGAGCTGCAGAGTAGATTGAGAACATACGTCGCAGGTTTTTTTACTTCATGTCCTCGCGGTCGCAGGCACTCACTCAAGTGTGCACACATAAACGTACATTTGCTCTCCTACTTGAGTAAACAGACACACACACACAAGCCTGCACATTTACTAAGAGCATATACTGCAACTCATAAATGTATAGGGAGGAAGTGTATGCTGGCCTATGTGATGGGAAGATTAATTGGAGGTTTTAGTAATTATGAGCTTGGCAAAGCTTCGGGCAGGAGAAGACAGAGTGACCCATCTCTTTTACTGTGATGCATCAGCAGAGCGCCAACCACTGCAGACCCTATTCATATGGCAATTAATGGAGCGCTGTATATCAATGTCATTCCAGCGCTCCCCCCACAGAAGTGCATGGATTACTCCTACTACCAATTACGGCAATCCAATGTTTTACTGAGTTAAGAGGTGCTGCGGATGCAAATCAAAGCGTTACATGTAATCACATAAACCAAAATAAGGTGTCATTATGTTTATGGTGTATAGATTCCAACATGAGGTAAGTATCTCAGATACGGGTTGTCTGGATTCGTAGGCCCTCAGCTTGTGGACCACGTGGATGTGCTGCATGACACCAAAATGAATGTAGCGCAGAGCTGTGTGGAATTGTGATTTCCATTAAGTAGTAGAGTAATGTACTTATGCATTGGGACTTACATCATACCTGAATGCAGAGCTGTGTGCGCTGGAGTCAGCTCTGTTTCCATGTCGGATATTATGCTTTCCTATTCATGTTCACGCATTGGGGAAAGGTGACATCATGTCACGGCCGCCCCCAAACACTACTGTAATATCACGTTAATGGCCCTTAATCACAACACACTACGCCGGAATAATGCCCTTTGCGTTTGTTAACAGTGCTTTTCCATGTTGTAACATTGAGGAGTTGTTTTTGTCAGACATCCAGGATGAACTCAGGGGTTTTAACAATAACAACAACTCTCGCGTTGAATATATTTGTGTATATATATTCGTGTTCAAAAAAAGTTAATAACGAATGTGATCTGCTTCCAATCTGTGATGTCACAACTTGAATCCCTTGTCAGTTGCGAGGTTAAAGTTTCAACCACATTTCGCTCAGTTATACACACAAATATACAGTGCGCTTTCTTACACTATACACAGGAAAACACACACACACACAGATGCACACCTTGCCCTGTATGGGGCCACTTTGCACTACACTCCTTAACTTCAATATTTCATCTGCACAACAGAGAAGGAGCAGCAGAGAGGAGGAAAGCCCTCCATGAAATAATTAAAGATCCAGCGGGGACGCGGCAGCACAGCAGCCGCCGTCCCATTCTAAGTAATAGATCAAATGAAAGCTGTCCCTCAGATCATTAATAATGAGTGTGGAGACTGGGGGTGGGGGGGGCATGGGGCTGGTACAGGTTGGGGGAGGGAGAGAGGGCATCCGGTGAGGCACAAGGTGTGTTTATGCATGCGTGCTGAGGAGTGTGGTGGTGGGAGGGGAGCGCGGGCGGCGTTGGGGGCGGTCAAACCGTAGTCTGGGTCCCTTGGCAAAGACCCCGGGGGGGGAGGAGGGGAGCTCACTTGGCAGCCACATGAAGCGGCATGGCAAGAGGAGTCATGCATATGATCCGGCACCGAGTGTCTGCCAAACTTTAAAGACCCTACCCGGCAATATCTGAATACATCCCGTGTCAAATAAACAACGCTCTACGCGGCGAACCAGCGGGTTAGCAGCGGCTAATAACGCTCCCTTCCATCAGCGGGGCCTCAGAGCAGTGGCCCGATTGGAATCGTGGATTTTTGGGAAGGGCCGGCGTTAGACAGACAGGCGGCGATGGGCTGTCTCCGTTGGGGGAGGGGAGAGTAAAAGAGGGAAGAGAAGCCAAGGGGAAGGGTGTAAAATGAGGAAAGGAAGGTGGGCGGGGGGGAGAGATGGGGGGAAGTTGGGGGCTGAGAGTGAACGGAGATGCTGTGGATGCTCATCTGTGTGAGCTCAAGTCCCTCCAGGCTCCTTCCAGCTGGAACGCAACAATGCAACGTATTTCCCAAACACCACCCTCACACCCAAATACATGTGGCCTTCCCCAAGCAGCTTCAAATACCATCCAGGTCCTTCCCAAAGACCCATCCATCCCCTCAGCATCCTCAACAACTGCCAGGGATGGCGTGTAAAGGCATCACAGCAATTTGGATTAGAAGAATCTGATTAAAACAGAGTACATGTGTTTAGAAACCCTATTTTAGATTTAAATAACACATATTTTCGACATATAACACATATTCTAACGAGATTGACGAGGAAATAATCAGATCTTGAGGATCGAGGTTTGGATTTTTCCAGTGGACCGCATTAAATCTTCTCCACCGCCTCCTCCCCCCCCTCACACACTTCCATAGGTTGCACACATATACACCCCACATGCCTGCACGGCACTACCACCTCCTCCCGAACACAGCAGGTGGTAGCAGACACCCCGGCCCCGTGCTCTGTGAATGACGGGTGGCGGGATGTAAAAGCGCGAAGGGTGTCGGAGTTGAACCGATCGGTGGTGAAATGTTTTCCGCAGAGACGGGTTGTGGGATGTGTGGGTGGGGGGAAGAGGGAGAGATTACTTTGTTTGCAGAAAAAGAAAATAAAGTTTTAAAAATATCCCATCAAATACATGTATAATTCAACAGCTTTTCATCACCACGCTCACCCGTTGTCACGGTGTCTGAATACTTATTTGCAGAGGCAGAGACGGCGCCGATGTCGATATGGGCGTACGTATTAGGCACAGCGTATTCACGATGCCATTATGTATTCGGGGGAGAGGTGTTGTACAGACTGTGATGATTGCACGAGACCTTTACCAGTTTTGCCTGGCGGCTGTTGGGGAGGCTTCACCAGGAACGGTTAAATATTTAAACACTGCTGTGAGATCTCATTAAAAACGGCACATCAGCCCCCGTAAGGCCCCTACAGCAACTCCCTCACACGCTCCCCGAAAAAAAAACCCCAGTTAGAACTCGGTGGAGTGTGACAAAACAGTTATTGTTGTATTTACTGTGGAAAAACCTGTGATAAATCATCATATCCTGTCAAATGAGGCAGCTGGCAGTAGTGTTGACAAGTGGTAAGTCCTCATATGAGGGAAGACATGATTGAGAATTCAGTTCTGTTTTGACAGCTGCGAACACGAAGAAATATGCCAAAAACAAAACAACATGACAGCTAGACCAGACTAATATTTCCATAACACACGTACAAAACAAGACAGAGAACAAACTTTGGCTCTCTGGAGTCGTCGTGGCTTTTTCACAAAATCTGGCCAATTAATTCAAACTCTATTGTTTGGGGCTTCCCTATTTTTAGCCCGGCTGCCCTCTCAAATAAATTGATTTCCTGTGGCGAACTTGGAATGTTCCTTGTGTGTCATGTTCCCCCCAAACACACAAATACCGTTCTTCCCCCAGAGGGATAAATCAAAGGCAACACTGCCAAGTTCTATGCACTCTGTGTGTGTGTGCATCTCTTTTTACACTTGAAGATGGTTTATTTTTGTTTCGGATCCATTAATGCTTCGGCACGTCTCCTTCTTCGTCTGGCATCAGCAGACAGCTGAGAAGCTAAGACAGCCAAGTGGCCGACTGACTCTCCAAATACCTCAACCGGCCGACTCCCCGTGGCTCCCCGATCTCTATCGCCGGTCTAACTCTTCGGTTCAATCCCTGAGACGGGGAGGTCTTGTTTTCGGGTTCCTGCCACACGGCTAATGGCGTGGGGTCAAAACAGACTAAGCTCTCAGATTGCAAGATAGATATTCAAGCGCACGGCGCTACACACAAATAAAAGTAGAGCAACTTGATCCTGGATTGTGGTAACGTGTCAGGGGAGCCGGTCTTTGATCAGCACTACTAAAGACAGATGCAGAGGGGGTTGGGGGAAGCTGGCGCTTGCAGGGAAAGAAGAAATTACAATGCACACCGACAAAGGAAGTGAGAAATATGAATCATTAAGGAGAGCAAATGTTTGCTCAAGTTCAGTGGGACAACTCTGTAAAAACCACGTACATGTCATATATCAAACTACTTTTCAGTTTGAATGCCGTCAACTCAGCGCACCAAATGTTGAGGCTTTATTGTGAATTCATGAGAACATTTTTTTTTCGTAAACCGGATGACCTGGGATTCGTCGGGGGCTTACATTTCAATCTCGGGTTGTCAGAGACTGCCGTGTGTTCGGTAAAGGATTGTAAATAAGGCCTTTGGGGTGTGAAAACAGATAGTGATAGAGAAAGAAGAGGAGGGAGAGAAGCCGAGACACAGATGAGAGAAACACACCCCCCCAGATCCTAAATTCCTTATCCTGACTAAGCCATCTGAATCCCCCTACACCCATTTAGCTTGCTCACTCCATGGCTCTCCTGTGAGGGAGATGAGGCGTTTGCCTACTTTGCAGTCTTCTCGCTGCACCTCAGAACATTTTTAAGTTCATAGCCGCTCATCTCCATAATCAACAGCGCGTACCGGCAGCCTACAGGCGGGGACGGCGAGTTAACAGGGGGGAAAAGGCTTCGCACCGCCTCTGGCTCCCGCAAGTCACTCCTCCTGCTGTCGAGCCAGCGGTTCCTCGTTACGTCACGTTACATGTCATTCAGCTGACGATTTGATCCAAAGCGACTTACAATAAGTGCATTTCAAACGGAGAAAGGATGCAAACCCAGAATAACAAGAAAGTGCAATTTCATCAAATAAGCTGCCATAAGAGCCATTATAAGTACAATGTAAGTGCTACAATTTGTTTTGTGTTTTACCGTCAAGGTAGTGTCTTTAGTTTGCGGTGGAAAATGTAAAGAGCTCATTCCACCATTTAGGAGCCAGGACAGCAAAGAGTCAGTCGTTAAGGACTCCTCAGGGCTCGGTATAAATGTTTCCCCAAGTCTCATACTTACTCACTTTGAAGCACCACCATATCGTCCATATCGTATTCCACCAGTGTGGAATAGAACGGCTGTGATGTGTTTGAGGGCCATAAAACATGCAGAACGAAGTCACCTGTGTGAGCCTCCTACAATGTACAATCCCACAACAGAAAAATAAGAAAAAGTCACTTCCACACAGGTAAACGCTCTCCTAAAGAGAACTACGACTGCACCTGCGACACAAAAAAACAAAACAAGAAAAGAGAAAAAAAACACCCTCCACAGAGCCAAGTGATGCTGTAGCTGGCTGGAGCTTGGCTGGAGCAGTTATCCATCTCACCCCGTGCTGCCAGCTGTCAGAGTACAGAGCTCCAGCTAGCCGCCAGTGGCAGGTGTAATCAATATGGACTCCACGGAGAGTAGCACTAGCAGAGGCCAGTCCACACTCTCTTACCCATCTCCGTCTCTCCAGGGGAAACAGTAGGCAGGCGGGCAGGGAGAGTGCGTTTGATGTCTCCTCCAGGGCCGAGATGGAGCAGCCTGCTCCGGCTCCGGCGCGGGGAGATGATTAATGCTGCCAATCAGATGCACCGTCATGTTTGAGTCAGGCGGAGGTGGCTTGTGCTTCTCCAGAAAGTCGTCTCGTTAGAAATACTACAGGAAACAACTGTCACTTTGGGCTCGTGAGGAACAGTCAAGCTGGAGCATGGGTTGATTTAGTCATATAACTGGATTTATTTTCAACCCTCGCGGGGGAGGGAGGGACATTTTAATTGAGGGTTGTGGGTCGATATGTCTTTATTTATGAAAATAAAAACTAAGACACCAGGTGACACTTCAAAACAAATGAAATATAATTACATAAATTGCAATAAGGCTCTGTGTTGCTTTCAAATATTTATTTCCAGTGGATGAACTTCTCATTAAGGTGCTTGCCGTTAATTAAGCGAGTCATGATTCCACATTTAATCTCATAAATAAAAAACACACACATAAACAAAACATACCACTATACAAAAAATCTACTAATATTCCAAAAAATACCATTTTTTTAATTTACAGGATGCAAAAATGTTGATGGTTTCAAGGCTTGTAGTTTTGTCAAAAATTAAACATATTCTTCTTATACACTGTATAGTGTGAACAGTGGTAATATATGGTGACAACAGTACACACAGTACAGACTATACACCTGAGTCGGTATACAAAATGAATGATGCTGTCGAGTTGTGTAGGAGTTTTCAATGATGTATCATTAGCACTAATTTGAGCGAGGGACAGAATGTCTTATAAACACACACACACACACATGGTTGCGCCCCTTAAGGTATTCACATCTCCACCTAAATGAATGCGCTCTCAAAGTAGAGCAATGGAGAAGAATAAACAGTGAATGTCAAAATGACTTATCGTTGTCTTAAATATGTTTAGGGGATCGGTGGAGGAGTCGGCTACTTTAAAACAGTTGATCTTGCCCAAAGACATACATCCTATGTCTTTGCATGTACTATGCATTTATTTTCAATATATGCACAATATAACCACTTACGGCAGTGAAATATTAAGGTAACAGAGCTGGGATTTCCTTTCAGCATTCTAGTCCCTCTGAGGCATTTGTCCTGTATTTATCACATTCTTGGTTTTGCAGTTTAGCAAGAAAGTAGCTTCTAGAATTTAGTTTGTATTTAACACCTAAAGTGTGGCAGCGGAGTTCAAGTATTAGACAACTTTAAAGTTGACTTTCAGAGCAAGTGAAGCTATTGTGTTGTATTCCATCACGACCCAGCAATCGAAAAATAGTATTTTACTAAAGTAGTAGTTCAAAAGCGATTGAGTCATCTTTCACAAGGGGGCTAATGGTAAGTGTGACTGGTAAATGTCAAAAACACATGGCCGAGGATGACCTCTGGGTTACCCTGAAGGAAGCCTGGGAACAAAAGGCAGAGATGCTATTACAAGGTTAGGCCTTTCTAACCGATGCATACACGCACACACACACACACACACACAGACCAACATGAACACGTGCACTCATTTATTATAGTGACAGCCATTCCATTCGGAAGTAGTAAAACTGGAAAACAGTAAAACATAAAGGCGAAATAATCTATTGCAGGACTGCAGATCATCAAACTGTTTTTAATATGTAATCAAAACACTCCCACACTGAGGTAGCTCATGGATTCTTGCCGATGGGCAAATAACTGAAACACCCGAAGGGTGTTAAAGTCCTGGTGTGATTAATATGCGCACTGCAGCATTTTAATTTGAAACGTCACTGTTCCATTGGATTTCTCTGTAACAGCCATGTCAGCCCGGTGCTGCTCTCCAGGAAAATCTGACACTGTGTTGTTCGGCCAAAAAAGCCTTCTTGTCCATCGCTCCGTCTCTTCACATGTTTGTCTTTAATCTCCAGTCGCATCCAAACACTTTCTGTGTGTCTCTTTTCCCCCGTTTCATCTCATCTTTCTCTATTTCCTAACTTGTTGAACATGACCCTGTGAAAGCATCAGCAGGGAGAAGCGGCCAAGAAGCAATGGATTTACTGCCTGCTTTGGCTCGATCAGAGAGAGAGAGAGATGAAGTGAGAGGTGAGATCAAGTGGTGGAAAATTAGATGGAAAATGATCCATTTTACACAAAAGAAAAACTTCCTTTAGTCTGAAGATGAAGACGGAGACGTGTGAGCTCGGGAGAATAATGTTGGGGAACAATATTTTGGGTATATTTGTCCTTAAATCCAAGAAATCTCACTTGAAATTAAAATCTTCGGCTCCTCTGATGTATCAAAACCTGAAAGCAAAGTGATATATCTGAGTGGTACATTTCTTTCTTTATCACTTTCCTTCCTCTCCTCCCACACTCCCTCTCCTCTTTCCATCTGACCTCAATTTTCTGCCCCCCCCCCCCCTAAACGACCGATCCTTTCCCCTGACCCCAAACTAGTCCGACTGCTCTGAGAATGATGGATTGGTGCAACACGGTGGCCCATTTAAAGTTAAGTCTTGTACTTTACAGCGTGCCTGATGCAATGAGGCTCTACGCCTTGCAGCGCGCAAGTGTGTCAGCTCCATGCAAACAACACAACTCAAAGCTGTTGAAGCTCATTTCAAATTCAGACAGTATTTATAGGATGGCAGTCTCAAGCTGTTGTTATACAGCATTAAAAAGACCTTCAGTTGGATATATTTCAAGGAGAATGTGTTGTTGCAGCCTGTAGCAGAATCCTAAACTCGATGTCTCTTATTACTTCCAACAATTGTTTGAAAGCAGAGAGGCAGAGTTCACACCTGTTCACATGGCATAAAACGGCTTACTGGAGGGCTGTTCCTGACTCTAATGTTTATACCATCCTCCTCGTTGTCCCCACAGGCCACTGAAAGCACTGTGGATTATTTAATAGTGCTGTATACTGATGGCGGGCTACAGTTTCACTGCCACTTTATGATCCAAAGCTGGGAAAGCTATCTTTCAGCTGCAAAAAATAGGGGAATGCATGAGCAGGGGGCATCATTGAATGTCGCACGCTGTGCCTTGCATGCCCTGACCAGCTCCTTGTTCCATTCTGAGGTGCACACAAGTAACAGGGCAAGACAGCCTCCCTGTGTACATTAAATCTATGCCTGCAGATGAAGTGGTCAGAGCTCGGACGGAGATTGCTTTGATTTATGGCGTAATTACAAAGGTTTGGCTGCAGCATTGATATGCCCGGCCGTCTGTGCCTAGGTTCCTGTGTATGGTTAATAACAATGAAGCTGTCACGTCTCAGAGGCAAGCAGACAGGTCTGATGTTACCGGTGGTATGATGCGCGTGGTGGCATATCTCATGTAGCAACCGCAAGTCATATAGGCATGTTATATTACACTGCAGTCTCCAGTATGTCTGAGCATCCTGGCTGAGAGAGTAATCAGATAAGATAATGTAGTCAGGAAAGAGAGGGAGAGAGAGAGAGACAGAGACAGAGAGCAATGACTATAACACTCATTGTCAGGATGGTAGTGCATCCCTGGGAGGGACGATCTATCACTCTCAACACTCAGACTCACAAACACACACACACACACACACACACACACACACACACACACTCTCTCGCACACAAGGTTGAGCAGAGGAGGTGATGCCGTGAGTTTTACTCGCAAACAGGGAGGGTTTTTACAAAGCTACGATAAGCTCAGTGCATCTTTCAAGATGCATTATGGGTGGCGGGGGAGGCAAAGGTGGACCTCGTTGCACCGCAGCAGCTCCTATTTCACTGCGCTCAGTGTGAGAGGGTCATTGTTTCACTATTTGACACAAACATGCGAACGCAGTTCGCGAACGCGCAGTTATGTGCAGTTATGTGCCAGCATTTGAGAATACACCGGCTTCTTCAAATTGATCCACTTTTATGTGAGCTTTGGAGAAACTCGTTTTTTTATGGGCAGGAAGTACGAATAGAGGCCAAGTAAGAGCAAAAGACGTGGCTAGTGCACATATATTACAATAATAGACCTGTCTCTGTCTCCCCTAATATCTATCTCTTTCCAGACAGATTCTTTGACCATCAACTTCCCCTGGACACGGATGATTTTCCTTTTTTTTGCATCAAATATCCCTCAAATGCCCTCTCCACCTCCCCTTTCCCTTTCCCTCCACCAGCCAGAACTCTGCTCTAGTGCGAAGTGGCCATCTCTGTCTGATCACTGGGCTGAGCTGCTGATCCCACTGCGAGGGACCGGAGGGGCTCCGCTGTGTGATTAAGCAAGCCTTGGTTCCACGATGAGGGCCACCGGAGCAGATGTTCTCATTAAAAATGCAGGCTCTGAGAGCGAAGGAGATTGCCTTGTTCCAGGCAGAACCTGGCTGGAGGTTTAAAGCTCTCATTCTCTCACTTGTAAGGCCAGACTAGTTGCAGTGCCTGTACACCCTTTAAGCAATGTGGCAGCAACAAAAAATGAATTATTCCAACAGCATCGTTCAATCTATGGTTATTGTTGGAATGCTTTGAAGCACACTCCTTCACGCTTTCAGCTATTAAAATTGTTCAAATATTAACATATTCCGATTCTTTCTGGCTTTTTAGCTCTTATAATTGAATTTATATAAATAAAAATCATCTCAACTTTTTTAAGTTGCTGCTTCACCAATCTTTCAGCTACAGACACCATTTAAAATGTTGTCTAGTCTAAGTCTAAACTATTTTATAAAAAAACAGCACGTTGATATCTATTTTACTTTTTTCATAATCACTGATTATGTCTCATTAGTTTTTCAGTCCGTTTCTGAGTTTTACATTTGTGTGTATTGCGTTTCTTAGAGTGAGAGATGAAGAGTGTACAGAAACTTCAGAATCTGGCAAAAAAAATATTGCTCTTCTGCCCTCATTGCCACAATATTCACTCTTCAGGCCTCATTGTTGGATCAAAATGATGGCATAATTGTGCTGGTTGTACTCACGTGGCTATGGAATCCCACAGACATTTACTTTTGGCCTGAGAAGCCCGAGAGTGAGACAGCGTCTGCCTCAAGCTCCATATAGGCTGCAAATCTGCTGACATATTTCTAAAAAAAACAGAAGGTAAACGTTTGGTCAACGGCTATTAGCGCCGTATTTATTACTCCAGAGATATGTAAATAACCTGGATGCGTTCGTCAGAGGCTTGGATCTTGTCAAATCCCTCATTTTTGGGATTTGAGTTAGTTTCCTGGCTGATTCAACTTGTTTGATGTGTGGATTCTGTTACCAAGGTTACTCAGACACACGCTGCAGTCTCTCTCTGTCTGTATTAGCTGATTAGTGCAGTCCTTCAGGTCTTACAGGGGACATTTCGGAACCTCCTTTGCACCCCCTCCCTTACATGAGCCCCCCCAACCCCTCTGCTTTTTAACCCCCTTTCTAACACCGATGATGTTGATGTCGAAGATGCTCGGCCAATTAAGCAGCACTTCCGCATGCCCCCAGTCAAACGTGGGTATTTGGACACTGAGGTGTAGAGTACATGCGAGGACATGAAACACAAGTAAATTCTGTGACAAAATCGCACTCATTTCCTTTGCCTCGCATGGATGATTGTATACATAAGGTGGATTCAGCAACATTTGTCAGCAAATTCAATTTGGGTATTGACAAGTTCTATTGTCGAAGCGTGCGCAGGAGATTGCCGCATTCATCACACCGTCAGGTCTTTACTCCTATAAAGTGATGCCTTTTGGGTTGAAGTCCCTGTTATTTGTTTTTAATCTATTGACAGCCCCAGTAATAATAAAACTGATGCTATGGTAGATTGCACTTTAGTTTTCATTCAGTCAGTTTTAAAGACTAAGAGCACCACTACACAACTACTGCACCTGCTGCCATATCTCATGCCACAACTACAACTACTAATTCTGCAGATGCTGCTAATATCACTTCCACTACTATTGCTAGTGGGACTGTTTTATTATACTACGCCACTGTATCTGCTACTGCTATTACTTTCCAAACTATAATTTCAGCTACTAAAACTAAGATTTTTAGTTGAACAGTTCAGCTTTCATCTTCTCCCACATTATATTTCAGCTCTTAGCTTTGTTAGATGATGCAGTTCAGCTTCCATACTGCCACTTTTGAAATTCAATTATCATGTTCTTCCACTTGGCTTCTCGGCATTGACACTTTTTCAGCAAAGCTGTTTTAAATTTCCATATTTTCTCATTTATGTATCTTCAGCAATTTTAAAATTCATTTAAGCGTTTGTCATTTATGTATTTTCAGCACATTTTTCATTTCAACTTTAAGTTTTCAGCATTCCAACCTATTTTTTTGCATAAATGCACTTTCTAGTTGTCTTTGGTTTGCTGTTAAAAGGAATAAAAGGGGATATCGGTGTTAAAATGTTTATGTAACCCGCAAAGCTTGTGGTTTTCAAGACTCAACAGTGTTTCTGGCATCGCTGTTGTACAGATCCCAGTCGGGTCTCATTGGGTGAATGAAGAAAAGAGAAGGAAACATTTTAGCATTTTCAGTGGTAAAGTGCAGACTGACTGATTAGGATCATTCTGGGTTTCGGGGCTTAATACCAACCTAATGATGACAGCTTGGGCTATTGTGTCTATTCCAACAGGCACCTTGATGGAGCCTGTTACAATTAACATGCAACTACAAAGCACTGAAGAGTGATGCAGCACGAGGTACAGCTACAGCACACAGCTGGATAAGAGATTCAGGGGTATCCATCAAAAGCTTGTGTAAACCAGCAGCGGTCTAAATTCTTTGTTGAACTCTGAGGATAAACCCTGTGCATTAAATATTGTCAACACGGACAGACTTTGGCTTACAAAGTTGTTGGAAAGTTAAAGGGGGATTTCTGTGATCTGGCAGGGGCATTCTGGTTTTCATCAAACAACAGAAGCTGTGATGGGGGGTTTGATGCCGGGGTTACAGGAGACTGTGTGCGTTTGTGTGAGTATGTTGATGCACATGGCTGTATCTCGGAGAAAAAGGTTACTGATCAGCTATTATCACTGCCTTTCACCCACCCGTCACCTTTTCTAACGTCCCCTCTCCTGTCCTACAATCCCAAAACACAGACTGGGCAAACCCGCACTAACAGTAGTCGGCCTTGCCATACGAGCTTGCACACACACACACCACACACACACACAGACACACACACACACACACACACACACAAAAGTGTGAGCTGTTGGATGTGTCTGGAGGCACAGCACATATTTTACTTGACATTCATGCCAATCGAAGGTCCTGCCCGACCGCTTGCGGCTTTGAACCAGAAAGGCCTTCTAGCTTACTGTATGTCCCAACATTATTTCCAAAAGGTCACTCAAGCATTTCATACGGCAGAGAGCGGCCCCGAAGTTCTGGCTCCCTGCCAGGGACATTTCACTCACACGTTAGGAAGTGTTGGGATAAGACCTGCAGGTATTATAGCGATGAAAGATACAGCGGCCAAAGGAAATGTTCTCAGCCTCTGTGAAACGCTTCAATCGAAGCTTACGGGAGGAAATTTCATGCGGCTCTTGCAAGATGCTAAAAATGTCCCAGAAAAGAGCTCATGAATTTTATAAACACTGTTGTTAGTAGAATTATATGTAACTGCTCCCAAATTGGCTGACAGTGACCCCAAATGGGCAGACACGTCAGCATCATTAAGAAAGGTTTTGCTGAGACGAGAGTTTAGTCTAATGATACACACACACACACACACACACACACACACACAGAATGGCATCATACACACACGCATTCACGCAATTACAGAAACAAAGATCTATGAAACATTTGTGTTTCTCGATGAGGATCTCTAATAATTTACCACAGCAATATGAGGTGGAAAAAACTGTCAGACATTTTGCATAATTCACTTTTTTCCCTCTTAAATACGGTGATGATGTCACTTTGTAGATTATTGGGGAGGGAGGCAGTTCATTATGCTCAGCTATATTTCTCTCGCTGTCTGTCTCTTGCTCGTGAGTGTAACTCGGAAACTTATATAGTCCATAAAACAAATGGCGGTTGTGTACAACAGATTGTGTTGTTAAAGCAAACACTGTTTGTAACAATCGAAGGCAGGCAGAATTCCAACATAAAAAGAGCAATAACCTGTGTGTTACTAAGATTTATGTATCCCTGGATGGCGTACTTCCTCCACACTGAGGATTGCCAGGCAGTAAATTAGGAAATGCCTTTTGGCAAAGAGTGTACCCACACACATACACACACACAGTGCATTGCATGCCTACCACTGTGTTTGGTCACAGAATTACGCAGCTCTGTTGAAAGTATGCACTGGTATACGCACACACACACACACACACACACACACACACACACACACACACACACACACACACACACACACACACACACCCACACACACACACACACACTGAAACACACGTCCAAACAAATGTCAAAGAAACCCCAAATCTGTTTTCCCACACAAGGTTTTGCTCTTTTTAAGCGCACATTACGTCACTATAAAGCAATGGTGTTAGAATCAGATTTTGGAAAAACACTCTGGGAAGAAAAAAGCCCTTGTTATAGGGGGAGAGAGGAGTTAGTGACAGGTATTATAGTGTTAAAGTAAACTGAAAGCGGTTGTTTGTCACATCACATGCAAGCGCACACACTCAACAAACACATAGAAACACAACTACACACACACACACACACAATAACAGCCAGTAGGACTCTGCCTTACTGATGGAGGGACAGGGCTTCATATATAATGCCGTTAGCGAGTAAGAGTGAAGAGGCTGCTGGGTATGATCCATTTATACGCATGCTAATAACAGAGCACGATGAGCCCCGGACGAGGGGGACGATCTCTCTTAAATCGACCATCCATCATTAGGATGCGACTCTCCGCTCAGACACATTGCATCATTACTCTGCTCACACAAACGCATACACAAACCCATGTATGAACACAAACACACACTGAAAAATTTCTATCTGCGGTTGTTCATTGTCTCTCCACATACTGTTTATTTTTGTATAAATCAGTGAGAATCAGCCGCACTCAGTAGAACTAGTGAAAGTCAGTGCACGTTAACGATGGCACAGCTCCCTTCAAAGGGGCCTTTGTAAGCCAGACTTGTCTCTCCGTAATGATGCATGTGTCGAAAGCTTGCTCCCCTCTGGAAAAACAGTGACCTGAAACTACAAACACACACACACACACACACACACATTCGTCTGCACACGTATGCAGCTTATGAGATCACTGAGGGAACAGTGAATCCTGTGGCACAATAAATGTCGTCCTCGTGTTCCAAGTGCGGGCGGCCTCAGGAGCCCTGCAGGAGCCCTGCGGTGGTTTGGGGGTCAGGGTGGAGGTTTGGGCATAGCTGGTCTCCAGTGGCTGTGTCAATCATCGGCTCTCACAGCTTCTTGGAGGAGGAGCCGGGCAGCAGGATTTGGCTTTTTGCCGAATAATGTTTGCCCTGGAATGCTACCGCTCTGTGCACCGCTAACTACCAGGACAGAGAATAAAATAACTGCGCTGCTTTGAATGAGCATAGTTTGAGCTTTTATACGTTGTTCCCTTTTTTTAAACTATTCATCTATTTTAGTCTACAAAGTCAAAATACTTTGGTCTTCAATTAACTGCTAGGCAGAGAGTGAGACATTTTACATTTTTTCTTGTTATTCTTAGGTCATACAGTGTTTTTGAAACATTCTATGCTTACATGTCGAATACATTGCACACCACCTTTGCTAATTTCTACAAGTTTTGTGTTACAAAACCCAGAGGCTGGATATCCACTCACTGTGTGCACATTCACATCGACTCCATACACACACAATGCATCATCAAAACATGCACGCAAGCACGCGACACACCAAGACATACATATGGCAAACTGTGAGCAGGCCAGTTGGGCAGCTGGCCGGTGTTAAATTGGATCCCTGGGTTCCCCGCTGTTCAAGGGGACTTAGAGCCATATTAAAGGCATCTCCTACAGTTCTGCACCAGTGGGAGAGCAGGGACAGTGGCCAAGGAAAGCACACCCGGTGCCAGCCCCTCCCTGGAGAACTGCATCTGCTCTCACTCCATACCGAAGGCCCCTTTATATTCAGCATGACAAGTGGTCCCATGTGACCATGTGCTAGCGCTACCACACTAGAAACAAGATCAAGGAGCTCTGTGTTGTTAATACAATAACACAAATACAATCTGACAATGACTGGATGTGACTTTGTGCATATGGGAAATGGGCCCCCATTTTGCAATTAATGGGTCGCCACAATGTCCGCTGAGAGTCCCAAATTCGGGGATCCCATCCCTTCTTTTAGGATTTATGTTGAGAGCATTTAATCTGTTGAAGCGCGAGTAGGAGACGGGAGTGTGTTTGTGCTTCCAGTGGCGGCGGAGGACCGGCTACTCGGTGCGTTGTAGATTGCGTGGGCAGATGCTGCTTTATGCGCCAAGCTCATTTTCTATCACCGACTTGTACTATACACCAGTGTCATAAAGCCATCGGTGCATTCATGCCTGAAGAAAGTTAGAAGAGGTGCTTGGGGAATTATTTCCCTTTGTATGTCCCACATAATGGAATGGGCCTAATTTCCGGCCAAAACAAATACAGAGGCTACATTTCCACAGGGATACAAAATGTCTGAAAACGGCTACAATGGCAGTCATGGAGTCTGTGTTCATAAGAGTTTCTTCCTGCTTCTGTGTGTCCGACCAGAATCAGCGTGCAGAGGTGTGAATCCACGATAGCGGCCGAAGAAAAAACGTCTCTGACAACAACGAAAAAACTGCCACACTGGCGGTGGCTCACGGAGAGCAGGGATGATAATGGGAGTAGTCCAATAAGTTGGTTTGGCTTGTTAGTTTGATTGTTTTCTCATGAAGCTAATTAACTGTCTTGGCCTAAGGGACCCCCCTCCGTCCTATAACCCACTATCGCCACCCTTCCACACACACACACACACACACACACACACACACACACACACACACACACACACACACACACACACACACACACACACTCACTCATCCATCCACCCCCACCTTGCTGCCCCCCCAAACTGCCCCCTCCTCTCTCACCCTCACTAGCGGCCGCTAGCTCTGTCTTTGGTTCCTGTCATGTTTAAATTGATGGAGGTTCTAGTGATTGTCTGTATGGTCCCAAGGTGCCTTTCCCCACTACACAGGCATCCTCTGGATCCTTCCTGTTCCACAGTTGATTACGATGAATCAATCTGAGGGGTCAAACACTTGGACTAGGGCGCTATCATCTCCAGTGGCTGCGGGGGTAAGCCGGCCCGGGATAAAAAGGGAGTTTCCAGAAACCCCTGTGACCCTCTCGACCACTTTGGTTTCCATGGTGAGACCTTCAATAGAGGACAAATCCGTTGCCTTGGTCAAAGAACGAAAAAGGATGAAAAAAAAGTGTGGGGTGCGCTTGTTTTTCATCTCATCCCTCACTGTTTTACCTTTGTCGGATGGGGCTGGAAACTGAGAGGTAACAGCAGAGCAGAACAATAATGCTGTACCATCGGCCGGTATAGCAAATAATTACGGAGATTTAATCAATGGCCGAGAGGAAAAGCATGGCCAAATCAATAGAAGTCTGGCGGTTTGCTCCCCTGCTTTGAAGGTGAATCCCGGCCTTGCTACATAAATTGGACTAATTGAAGAGCATGCTCGGAAACAAGTCCTTCACAAAGCTGTGTCTGTGTCAGCATGATACTTGTATGTGAAAATCATCAACCCGGGAGAGCAGGGGCTGAGATAATAAGCTGGCATAAGCCCGCAGAGAAAAGTAGTTGGGATAAACAAAATGTTAGCTCGCATTCGAGCTGATAACACCCGCCCTCATTTAAGTGATAAGCGTGGGCGCGCCGCGGCATCAATATCACTTGGTTCGAAGTTACAGCTCACATTTCATCTTCTAAGTAGTCGAGAGGACGTGATTCATGGCAATATGTATCATGCGCGTTCCTTTTCATTTTTCTATCACAGAGTAGCATCAATGATCTATGTTTTCACACTGCACAAAGTGTGTGAGTGTTAAAAGTGCCCCTTGCAAGTCGAGCTGACGAATAAATCCAGTGACAGTGAAACATCTCATCAGCGGGGACGACAAATGAAAAACACTCCCGCTTGAGACACTGCTGTTCAATAAATTGGCCTTATTTTCAGGGGGGGGGGGGGGATGGGGACACGCTCAACATAAAACAATCAATCAAAGCAAATGACCACGCAATCCACAAGTCTGTCACAGCAGAGCAACGCTGTGTTAACCATCGGCCCCATCGGCTGGTGGAACTTTGACCTGGGTCCGTCCTCAATTAATTTTAAGTTTTGTCGTCACGGCGTGGACAACAGGAGGTGTTGACCCTGTTAGTAGAGTGGCGCGTTATAGCATTAGGCTCCTCTGAAGGGAGCAGGCGGGAGGGGTTGAAGTGAAAGATCCGGGCGGCCGATTGGCCCACAATGCACAGGAAGGAGATTTGAGTCCAAATGAAACGATTGTATCAGATGGAAATCGATAGCAATCCATGCCTTCCTTAATCCCGCACGAGCTCCCAGATCACTCCCGGGTGCAGGCAATCTCTCAGGCGTCATTACGACGCGCAGATCGATAGCCGGGCAGCGAGGTCTCCGGTTAGGTTTCTGGCCACACTGCAGAAGTAAAGGAGGAGAGAGCGAAGGAGAAGGCGAGACGAGACAAGATGATGAGAGAGGCCACGGGGTGTTAGAATGGCTTTGAGTCGTCTGACAAAGTACAAGCTTGCTGTTGTTAGAGGTAATTAACAAGAGACGACAGCAGAAAACAGGTAATCTACTTCGGCGAGAAAAAAAGCCAAAGCTCCAAAGCACAAAATGTTTTGTTGTGTTGTGTTTTTATCTCACAATAGGGGATTTGAGTTAAGCGCCAAGCATATTCAGCTTGAAGAGATGGATGATGAAGCCTGGAGCTGTTTTTTATGGTTGTAATCAGAACAGGTGTAAATCATCTATGCAGGCGCACTGCCTTACAAAGTGCTGTCCTGTCTGCAACACCACTACCGATGAAAGAGACCATCTCGTCTCGCTGGCAACATCTCAGGGGATCTGAGTGGAGAGAAACCGGCTTGAGTTATTACGGGGGGGGGGAGTTTGCTGGTGCGCTGATTGCATTCGTGTGATGTAAAACAAGAGAGGAACACGGCAACAAAACGATGATAAATAAGAACATTTGCACACTGGGAGCAACACCTGCAGACAAAAAGAAAAAAGTAAATAAAACAACTTTGATGAGATGTTTATTGGGTATTTGTCACGCATTCTCTTCTTGAAAAATTAATTGGTGTATTCATCATTAACCCTGGTGGCCTTAACAGCAGGAGTATCCATCATTAGCTCCAGTGGCCTGAGCAGCTGGAACGCCTTTGAGTTCAGCCTCTGCTTTCCGCAGTTTTGTAGTCAAGTCACAGTGTCTCTTTAAAAGCCCTCAATTAAAAGCGGGCGAGTTGGGCACGGCTTTAATGATAGTTGTGATTTTAATCAGGAGCGTGGTATTCCTAGTAGGTCCTGGAGGTCTGGAGGCTTCGCTGCACAAATCAACCTATCTCTTCCTTAAAGCTCCCTTTCTAATTTCCCACCTCCTTTAAAGTCTGCGCCGCTCTCCCAGCGCTCACATCCATCCTCCCTCCCCTTCTCCCCCCCCCCCCGACTCCCCTCCAAAAGACTCCGCCTGTGTGTGAATGTGCATATTGAAAAAAAAATACAACACACCACCAAGTAATTAATTCCATTGGCATCAATATTCTGCTCATGAGCAGCAAACAGGCAGCGAGAGCTGCCACAGGAAACCAGTGTTGGGAAAGCACAGCGAGGGGATATGAGTAGGACGATGGATAGAAAGACGGGGAGAAGGATTGTTGTCTTTTGCCGTCTTTTTTCCTCCATCTCTCCGAAGAAGCCTGCTGGCGCGAAGGAACTTCCCCCAGCAATTAAGAAGGGCCGCAGACGCTGAGCGTAATTACCGCCGCACACTGCTGCTGTCACAAAACTCAGCTTGCCCTCTGGTCATAAAAAAACACACTGAAGAATATTTAGAAATGAATTATTCAGGGTGATTGTTCGCACTCAATTATTCATGGAGGCCCGGCAAAGGGAGATTTGCATCTCAACGCTGTAAATATTATTAATCTTGCCAATTACAAAATTCTCTGCCGCTCCAAATTCTTTGAATGATGTTCCAAATGTGTGCGGCATTTTACTGCCTTTAATGTTTAAGTGGCTCGAAATGAATGTGCTGCGGCTTTTACAAATCATCGGGAGAAAATCAAGCTCTGTGGAATGAGATTTCTCATGGTGTTGGAGGCAAAGCCGCCCCACAAAACTGCCAAATGTCAACATTAAACACTTTAAGCTTAATGGTCAGATTGTATGTAACCATAAAAGGGAAGAAAGAATAGAGATAAATAACAAGATGTAAGCCATGATGTCTGTATTGGATAAACACAATTGGAAATGCAAAATGTATCAGTATTAAATCATTTTGAGACTACAGTTCAAATGTCAAATCTCTTGAAGGTGTTGAAAAGCAGAAAGCAAACTTCTATTACATCATTATCAAGTTAAAAAAGTCAGAAAAAACAGAATAAAGTATTACATTTACCTGTATAAAATGTTTATCTCTGTTAAAAATGTCAGATACTGTTTAGCCACTTGGATGAGTTTTCAAAGCAGCGTAATAAAACTATCTCAAAGGATGAGAACTTAAGGCCATTGTGCAGGAGCAGGTGAAATTACTTTAAATCTGTACACATTCAACTTGTTCCTAAACACACCACAACTGGTTTGTCTTTTTTTAATATAATAAGTATAATTGGCGGATTAGTTCCTCCAAATTCCTGATGGGACATTTCATCTAGGAGATGTGAACTGGGGATGACAATGGGTTTAACAATTCTCCATCTGCCTACACACATGTGTGACCTTCATGGACACTAAGGACACGGTGCTATTGACAGAGGGACTTAATTATCCATAACTTTCGATCCAAGATGGCGCCGCAGAGCTCTTTCTCCAGAGATGAGCTCATGAACATCCGGGGAACAACTCCAGCTGAGTTACTTCCAACTTTTCTTCTGACTTCTGTCGAATTACTGGACATTGGTTGTTCTTGCACTATTTTGTCTTATCTGTCTTGTTATCCATTGTCTTGTCTGATGTTATGCACCAACTGTCAAATTCAAAAGTCAAATTCCTTGTATGTGTAACATGTTTTCGGTAATAAATGTTCCTGATCCTGATAAAATATGGCCTTGGACAAGCATAACTGTAAAGCGAACGCTGCCTTGCTGATAAGTCACACCAATGGCCGGGAAACGATCTGACTGCTTCTGTCCACCCGTTGAGCGGAGTGCACAGGACATCAGCAATCTGGACTCAGTAACCCCGGGTGTCTCGGTTGCTTGCCTGCTGCTTCGCTGGCTCTCAGGACGAACGGGAGAGTGACACTTTGTAATGCTGGAGGCTGAGAGGCTCACTCTAATAGGCCCAGACTTAATTAGTATGGGAGTCCCCCCGTACGGAAAGATAAATCCCAACCCCTTGAAAGTAAGACTGCTGACACACATGAAAACATGCAAACAGATTATACACAAGCAGATTCAGTACAGTACGAGATGTGATGTGACACTGATAATATTTTGAAGTTATAAAGACTTCTTTCTTTTTCCCCTCCTTCCGAACCCTTTTCCACTATCCGCTGTGATCTTCTAAGATCGCCTGGCAGGCTGCAGAGCGATGTGTCATTCTATAATCCTGTTCTGGCTAAATTACATTAGGAATATCCTCTCGTTAATTAAACTCGCTATTGGCAGCACCTGAGATAAAAACAGATTATAAGAGCCGAGAGTGAAAACACAGAGCATGAAATGCCAGCGTCAGCGCTTTGCATTTGTGTGGAAGTTCCTGAGAGTATCGGCGAGGAAGAGAGAGAGAGAGAGAGAGAGAGAGAGAGAGAGAGATTGCCTGACGAAATAGCAGAGTTAAGATCTGTTGGTGTAGTTTTGTCTATAGATGGTGCTCTAGCAGCTTTACCCACACGCCGTACCACCTTTACCATGTGTGATTAAATATTTATCCTTTCAGAGACGTTTTATCCATAACAGGATTCATTTTAGGGTTAATGGACACGCTTTAACATGCTCTTCTGAACTGCTTCTGGCAGGTGGTGTATAGATTCAATACTAAAACAACTCATATCACATAAACATTCTGCATCTCTGGCTCCGGCTGGGAGTACGACTTGCGTTTTTTTTTATAAGATCTTTCATCTGAAGGAATTATCGGCTAACAGATATATAATACCTGTGCAAACTATGCATTCTACTTACCAAATATGAAATCCATCAGGTGTTGTTTTGATATGCTACTGCGGCTTTGGAGAGAGTATTACATTTCTTTTTGGGGGGCTTGGGAAGAGTAACCAACACTGGAGTCTATGTAAGGAAAGATCTAAGCAGATAGACTATTAAAATGTATTAGAGATACCGCCTTCAAACAAAATTAATCATGATAAAAATTCACATTAAACACACTCTTCTCGGAAGCTGTCAGAACTGATTAATGCAAAAGGCAAGAGGACAGACGGAAAGGGGGGGGGGGGGGGAGAAAAAAAAAACTTGTATATATTTAAAGTGAGTTAGAGTGGGAATGCGTGTTGCCTGTGTATGCACACCGTGTAAAGCCATTGTGGAGTTCACGCGGCTCCGTTACAAACGAATAAATCACTGCCTTCGGACAAATTAATCAAAGTGCCCAGCTGTTGCTGTGCAGGGCTAACTGGCGACGGAGTCCCTCCGTGGTGTGTTGTTACTCCTCCCTTCCTCTCTGGATGCAGTGGACCTCAAGCGGCAGATTGGGTTGGTCTCCCTCTGAGTGATGTAGTGCCGTTTCCCATGTGAACTGATACCAGGTCAGATGTTTGTTACACCGACACATTTCCCTTTCCCTGTTCTCCCTGACTTCTGCAATGCATGAACTCACAAAAGGCAGCCAAAAAATACAAACTATTTGACCATCTTCATTTT
Source organism: Gasterosteus aculeatus (assembly GCF_964276395.1). Classification (NCBI taxonomy): domain Eukaryota; kingdom Metazoa; phylum Chordata; class Actinopteri; order Perciformes; family Gasterosteidae; genus Gasterosteus; species Gasterosteus aculeatus. The sequence goes on from NC_135703.1 coordinate 7,686,940, forward strand.
ATTACATAAATATATATATATATATACGTCAACTAAGCAAACGTGTGCGAGCGTCATGGATCAGTCAAACATGTGACGTGAAAGTCACCTGCTCCGACTCCTCGGTCACGATCCATTTAACATAAAAGAGACATTTCATCCTCATTTGCCCCTGGATCATACAAACCCTCCGGACCGTATTCCTTTACTGTGCGTTGCATGACCAACCCATCGCCCCCCCCCCCCCCACATGTTCCTTCTTTTCTCTTCGTCGTGCTGACTGCGGATGTCCTCCGCAGGGGGAAATCACTCTAACATGAACTTTACTTTGTGCTAATCTCATAAATGCCCTGCGTCGCTCCTCCTTTGTCCCTGCATGATACAGGCATCCAATAAACAACTTACGTAAACCTCTCCTCCGAGAGAGGCCTGAAGAAATAAAAACCGCTGACATGTTCAAAGTTCCACTCTCTCTCTCTCTCTCTCTCTCTCTGGATGCTTGTGATTTCCACCAGGAACGCTTTATTTGGATCCTTTATAACACAGGCTGTCCCAAAGACGTGAAGGGTGATTTTAATATGTGAATTCTCTGCTTTGTAGCTCGTGAAATACGTACGAGGCACACTGCGAAACATCCGTGTTTATGAGCACAAATGTATTTCATGGAGACAGGGAGTTGTGAAGTGATCAATACACAATGTCATGAGTGTAGGAACGTGTGTCAGGATTACAAGAATGGGGCATTTTATATCCTGCTTGTGAAGTCTGATGGGAATTCTTTTGTATGCAAAAGATTTACTGTCAGAAATTTCAAGAAATTGTGGAGTATTCTTCAACAACCGCTGATAATAGAAACTCTCTTAAGGAGTATTCAACATATGAGCTTTCAGTGGATAGACCTTCATGATGACCATGACGAGCCACATGTGTGTTTACAGCTCTGCTAATCAATATTTTTATATGAACATTGTGTAAGAGCCACATATTTCCCTCAGGAGCTTAAAGGTCAGCCCATTCAATATGCAACATTTTCAAACCACATGAGTTCATACATTTACAAGCCGAAATAGACACGGTTATGAAATTCTACAATATCAAAGTACTTTTATTTCTTACCTAAAGCAGCTCCACTGCTCTAAACATCAGATACAAATTGGATCTCACTGCTGTTTTTTTATATTTTAAGAATTTTATTTATGTTCTCGGAAGCGGCCGGGGAACTTTCGGGGGGCGGCCGGGGAATCGCCGGTGGTTTGCCCCGGAGGGCACACAGAGGACTGGGAATTCTACAGGGAGGGGGCCCGGTGGGCAGACAGGAGCTGGGCTCGGGGGCACCGGCGTCAGGTCTCGGGGAGCCGGGCACAGGGGGGCTCCGCCGACAGGAGATGAGGAGCCGCAATCGGCGGTGTCGGAGTCAGGCGTCGGGGTGTAGGGACCGGCAGAGTCGGGGGGAGCCGGGACTGGAGTCAACGGCAAGACGCCCGACGCGCGGATTCTTTGCTTACCATATAATTAATCCAATGAATGTCTATCAACGTAAAAGCTAATCGTTCTTTCAAGAGAAATATCTTAATGCACAGCAAACAAAGAAAACCGACCCATCAGAGAAGACCAATCTTCAGGCCAAATTTCATGTAGTCTTTGTATGCAAATTGTTAGCTTTCAGACACCTTTCCCTAAAGGTGTCTGAAAACCACACAAAAAAGAAAAACTTGCACTCAGACAGTACATTCTTTTCTGATTGGTGAGTCAGAACAGGCACCATCATCTTTTATTACCAGTTCTTTTCCACTCCTCTTTCTATAGACTCACACCTCCTTTCATCTCCTTTGGTTAATTCTCCTATCCCTCCATCTTCGCAGGAGCTTCCACTCTACCCTGGACTGTGTGATGAGCCATCATTCACCTCGAGAGAACTATTCTCTCTCTGACTGGGATCATAATGGCCCCCGCTTTACTTTAATAACCAAATTCTTTGCATGTGCATATGGTCGAATGTGTGTCTGGCACCTCCGTGGCTGCATGGATGAGCCTGGACAGATGTGCTCACTGGAGCAAAACTGGCTGCGTGTGCAGAGACTTGGACATTAATGAGATAGTGACAGAACTTGCACTCTCCAATTAAGAAAGTGAATGGAGGCTGATTTAAAACAGCGGCACTGGAAGGAATGAGAAATAACATGGCTATTTTGGAGGGAAGGTGATGGTATGGAGTACTGTGAGGAGCAGTAGGGAATTATGTAGAACAATCCACACACAGTTAAGGATACAAACCATCAATAATACAGAACATTATTGAATTTTGCCACGTTTCTAAAAAGTGGTTGCAATTAGATATTAACAATGGGCATAAAACATACAGACATTATTCTAATCTTTGACTTGTAGGTAGCGCCTGCAAAATGCAAAGACACTATCGTCTGATGCTGCTGTTCTGTCAGGCTTTATCTTCCGTCTTTCCACCTCAGCTCCACCTCATTAGAGGTGTAGGGGCCCGTGAAGTGTTACACCTTCCCAAATGTAATACCGCCACACTTCCCGAAGGCCTCTCCCTTCTTAACAATCACGCCTATCAATCTGCCAGTATCTCAAACAAATGAATGCTGAGAGGCTCCCTTTCTTAGACTCCTCAATCATTCTCCTGTTTTTACCATCCGCTTCATCAGGTCTTGTCTTATGGTGGTTAAGCACCGTTTGGTAAAAAGGAAATTGGGCTGAGAATTGGCATGCAATACTTTTTAGACCTCTGGCAAAAATAATCCAGTAACAAGTGGTAGTAAAAACAGCCAATAACTTATTGATCCCTTTTGAAGCCAGATCTTAAAAAGACGTGTATTTGCATGGTTCTGCTCACAGCAAATCAACGCAAACGTTATGGAATTTGTGTTCATTCGTAATTTGCGCCACATTCCAGTGGATTCAACCCATAGAGCAAAATATTTCCACATGGAAGTTATTTCCAGAGTGTGCTAATTTACACATTGCCAGGTGAGGTGACTGGAGAAAGTGAGTGACATCACCTTGGTTACTCCTCTGCTCCAGCGAGCTCTGTTACTGGCATCAGACAGCTGTTTACATTCTGTCTGTATACGGTATGCTGTCTCCGTCTCTTTGGGTTAAAGGATAAATGAAAAAATAAAGTTGTTTTAATTCCAACGATTTTACTCACACTTAACACTAAATTAAAACTATGATTGTACTTCAACCAAGACTCAACCATGAGTCTTGCTGGCTCTTTTCTCTATGTTCTGAAATAGTTTTAATTGGATTCGAGGTTTAAATTTGTTTATATCTTTAACAATTGAAAGGTGCTAAGCGTTATCTCTCAATAGTCCACTATTACTAACACTATTACTAAAAAAAATATTGTATAAGTGCAAAGTGCAGGCAATCTCCAAAGTTAGGAGGATTCATCCTCTCTGAACCACAAATGCCAAAACTAAATAATTGGATAAACAATAACTTTTCTTTTTTAATGCATCCAATAGTGTTGGAAAATGTTTGTTTGGACGAAAGTGGAGGACCAACCAACTGATACTCATAGTGGGGCAAAAAAACAGCTCTGGTTAGCTGGTTCTGACCATCACTGCATTCTCAATGGAGAACTGCCATTGTATTTGCTGATTTTTACATGCTTGTATCTAAAAAAAATGATTATTAGTGTTTGAGACATGGTGTAGATGTTGAACCTGTTGGAGAGAGCGGCACTAAATAGTTCTGGCTATGTACCAACCACCGGGAGCTTGCATGGGAAAATGGCGACATATGAGTAGGGTTTATATAAGAACAATTATTTATGGATAATTTACTGTATTTATAGGGATTCTAAATGAATAAATGAAATGAGTAAGTAAATGAATGACTACATCTTTGGGTTGGGGAAATGATGTAGATATTTAGTGTGTAGGCCTACATATATTGTAAGTCTATGTGCTTACCTGGAGACGGCATGTCTGTAAAGTAAAGTTAGGTGGCTATATAACGGGCTTAATTGTATGTGTAAGGAGACTTGGGGGCTGGTAGAAACCGGTGAAACTGGTCGCTGACGGTTAATGCCATTATTAGATTGTTAAAATAAAAACAAAAGAAGCTTTGTTTGAAGCCCCATCTGGGACTCGTGATTCGCTCGTTTGCCTCCATGGCCGCTCGGGCATGTTAACAGGCAGCGTGCCTGATCTTTTACCTCCATCTTACTTTCACACTTTTCACAGATCACAAGAAGGCTTTGTATTGCTACATCAATGGCTTGTCACTCCTGTTATCTGCGATGTGCAGGAGGGTGCCAGCACCGCTCCCACCATGTAGGTTTGCTATTTTGCACCCCTCGACTGCAGGCATTGATCGACCTACCTCCCTGAACACTCGATTCAGCCTGACCCCTCCAGCAACCAGCCAGTAATTGATCCTATAGTACCGTTGTGGATTCCCATGGCGCACAAAGTCTACATATATATGCGTGAGTATACGGGTCTTCTAAGTCTTCCTAACGGCACGTCCAACCTTGCTAACCTCTCCATTTCATTCAGTACGAGTCCAAAGGCCTTTATTGATGGGCTGAGTATAAGCCTGTCCTTACAGGCATGTATTCTTTCGCTTTTGGATATCGCTCTTCTCTTATTATTATTATTTTTTCTCTACACTCTTCTGCACTTATCCAACGCCTGATGAGACCTCTCTCCTGTCGGTCAGGTTTCATTCAGACTGTGGCGCGGGTTCGCTTGGTGATCAAATAGCCCTGCGATTTCATGTAGATGAAAGTAAATCACAGCCCCTCAAAGTTGTTTCAGTGCTCCGCCACGCTCGATTGTCTAGCCATTTTGAGCAACTCACATAAAAGAGCCCATTTCACTTCCATCCAATTTGACACAGACAGAGGAAAGAGGGCTGTGCCGGGTGAAAGCCTCAGTCTTGCTTTTGGTGGAAGATTAGCAGCTGCCAGGAAGCTTTCACATCCTCCGAATAAATACAACACACACATACACTGAATACCCACATGCATGCCCAGATCCACACACCTGCAAGTGAACACATACATAACACACAATCCCGCAATCAGATAGTCACACACATATGCACGCACACAGACAAACTTCAGTCAGAGCCTCGTCAGAGCAGCCGCAGTTCCTTTCAGCCTCTGTAGCTGTGTATCTGCAATTCAAAAAGCTGTGGGTTTTGCTTCTGCCAAATTACAAGCTCCATTTGCCAGCCTAATTAACAGTTCATAGCATTCAGTGAAATTTATTGCCGCAGCACTGGTTCATGCCAAACCAAACAGGATAGACCTCACAGATAACCGTAAACTTGGCTATGGAACCTGACACCTTGAAAAAACAAACTTGTTAGAGGGAGTCTGTTTATATACGGCCCTGTCCCCCTCTCTCTTTCTCCCTATCTGTTTCTCTCGGCCTCCGTCTCTCGGCCTCTTCTCGCTCCACCGTCCCGGCTGACAGTTACTTGACCGTTTCACTTCACGGTCTCCGTGGCGATGGTCGTTAAGAAGGAAAACCCAGACTGATAACCTATTCATGTTGGCCACAATCCATTGTATATTTGTGAGCGGCTGCCCTCGTGGTCATAAAGTTTAGAAGCACAGTTGAAATGTGAAGCCGGAGGAATGGCAGAAATAGCACAATCCACCGCATCTCTTGGGAAAACAACATTAAGTGGAACATAAACAGTTTGAATATAAACGGTCACGCCTGGAGGGTGAAGTCAGCCTTTCATGCTGTGACATAAGTAAAAGATTTTGGTACGCTGAAAAGAGGGGAGGCTTACAGGGTCGCCATTTGTAATCTGCTAGTAATCTAGCTGACACACATGCATTTACCCAAACAAATGTTCCATGTCCACTTGAGGTGTAATACCGCTCTGCCCAGCAACTGACGGAGCGGAGGTTCCAAACCAGGGAGCACCAATTGCTTCCTCATGCTGTTCGCTGTGGCGATCCGAGGTGCTGAAAGGTGTCCGAAAGGCACCTTTGTGACATTGCCGTACCGTTCTGTCAAAGTGTTGTATCACCGCGGTAGGACGTTGCGTGGCCGGTCTGTCGATGTCCTTGTCGGGTCTTTTTAATGACCCCACAGCAGAAAGCAAAACAAATCATCCGGAGAAATGATGACCTTTGATACGTTCTCAAGATAGGCGTTGTCAAAGTCGCGACAGATGTATTCATTGAAGTGAGTAAAAGGTCCAAATGTGTGCTCTTTCTACACCCACCTATCGTATCAAGAAAGTGTTGTACTCCTATAGGGGGCATGAGGAACGTCTCTAAAGTTCTTGTTTTTCAATGGAATAGAAAAACGTACGTGTAGTTTCCTCCACACTCAGTTTGCCATTCATATAGACACGCATATGTACACAAACACATATGGTTTCAAGTTGGACATGAAAGAAAGAGAAAGAAATCTTCATGCTCGTAACTCTCTGTCTCCCAGGCACCCGTCTAGTAGATTGCCTAGAAGTTGCACAACATGAGTAACCCTTCCCTCCAGATGTGACAACCACTTTGACTCTAGAGAGAAAGCAAGCGAAAGATTAAAACGGAGAGCTTAAAATATTCAAGAAAAAAAACATCTTTTCATGTTTCTCTGCTAGTGTTGCATGTCTTTGGCTCACTTCTCATGGGAATGGCTTTTTGTTGTAGGTAGAATCAGTGTATCAATCAAAGGAAGGTCTAAATGAGACACAGAGGGATGCAATCATAGCCGTGTTGCTAATTGATCAATAGCTTGTTCGAGGAATTAAACAGAGGAGGCTTGCTTCATTAGCACAAATGTTCTCTCCGCCAACTATCCCTCCCTCCTGTGAATATCGCCAAAGGGCACTAATACCCCCCCAACCCCCCCGCGCTCAGCCTCCCACCACCACTACCGCCATAGAGACAGAGGAGAAAATAAGTGAGTGAAAACCATCAAGAACGAATCTTACACCAACCTGCAATGCTTTTCCAGCTGTGCCGAACTGAAATGAAAACATTTTTCTGCTGACGCTGTTATTAAAGGTGATTCCACCCCTTTTTTCCCCCACAACCACGCACACTCTGTGAGACCAAAACTAAGACCAAAACGTTCCCTTTAACCCCAGCATATCATTCATAGGGCCACGTACAAACCAGACCTTACAGCAGCACATGTCATGTTCTCCTAAGAGGGTGGCCATTAGTAAGAGAGAAACTGCACCGGGTTTAACTTGTCAGGCGGCTTCAAAGAAGACTGTGTGGGCCTCTCGGAAGCCTCACCCGCTGATAGAGAATTATTGATTCTGTGTTCAGATATCTTGAGGCGCTGGTGTATAACACTGGGGTTTAAATTCAGCCCTAATGCTCAGCGCATGCATAATTTATGTAGTTCCCATCAAAAAGGTAGTAGCAATGCAAACTAAAGAGGTCTCAAGAAGCTTTCTGTTGAAAGTTTTCACACATCAACAAGCTCAAAGCCCGGTATGATTTACAGCAATAGGTCAGAAAGCATCAAAAGAAAAAGGTACCAATTGAGTGGAGCAGCACTTGAATGTTGCTTTTGATCTTGCTGTGAAACATACACCCTTATCTGTGATATACAGTTTAAGTTAAGGAATAACATCTGCAGTCGTCCCAACTTTGTTATAAATTAATGAAACACATTTAAATGCATGGCTTATATTGCTCTTTTTGTTTAATTTCTCCTTCATGTGTAATGATACTGATGTAAGTAACACAAACACAGGACTGGTTTTATGGGTTCTATGTTGATGCTCCTTTGCTTTCCATCTTGTGTGTAAAAGCTCCATGCAAAGTTGAATAATGAAAGGACCATTCACATATTGATCCGTCTGTCTGTATTGACCGTCATTGCTCCCGGCTATGCTTTTATGGTAGAAGACATTTATTTAGATAGAGAGGCACATTTCCTTGTAATTACTGTAAAATTAGCATTTATCAAAATAATAAAGCCCGATAGAGTTCAGTGACCGGATGTATTCTGTTGCAAAATTAGGTAACAGTCAGTAAAATTGTTGCTCCTCCATATTAGAGATTGTGGAGGTGCTGACTGTGAGAAAATCTGCTTCTCAAAAATCACCTCACCAAACCTTTACCTTAAACCTAAAACCTTCATTACAAGAATTAATTTAAAATAAAAGAGAAGGCTGTTGAATATTTCTCTTATTACTATGTCCATTTAATAGTTAAATACACTGGGGTGGTTTTTAACTCCTTAATGTTCATGCTGATGAAACAAGCCTGTTACCATTTTACCTGAAATGAAAAACAAAAAAATAGTATACAAGGGAGGTGTCCAATAACTCACACGTGTTTCACCTACAGCAGCATCTTATTGACAGGGAAATGTTCCTTCTAAGACAAGTGGGAGAAAGTATTTCAAAGCTTTAGTGCACTCACAGTTTCTTGCTATTCATACAGATACATGCTCTCAAAAGACTCCAAGATAATCAGATTCCATAAGGGCTATAGGGCAAAATAATTTAAAAAAAGACCGTTAAAGAATCACAAATCTGTCACTTAACCAAGGTCATAAATATGTCCACTACCCAGGGTTTTCCACTGTGAAAGAAGGCATCTATTACTCCTGCCCATGAATCAGGGAATAAAGATAACAACTAGACTATCTGTATTCCTCCAACCCGTCATGTCCAAAGTTCATGAGCATTGGAGAGTAGAACACGTCTGTTTATGCTTTCTAATAGCTCAGTTTCCATCTGTTTACATGGGTTTGTCTTTGGAAAAGATTGTCCAGCTATGTCTATAAACAAATGGTCTTTTCGAGATAGTGAAAGCTAGAAAGGGTGTTATTCGTTTTCCATTCCATCAGGACGCATAGGAAAGTACAGGGGTCCACTGTTTATATGTATTAATAACTTACCAGATATGTATCTCTGCTGATTATTTATTTAACTAGCTAGACATACATACACACACACACACACACACACGTAAATCTTTTGTGAGAGAATACAAAATGTTTTAATAACCCTAATAAAAGATCATAGAATGTACATAGCCTATATCAAATTTAGATTGTTGGAATATATTGTCAACTTTATACGTTACCTACGGCCATTCGTGGCTGGAGCTTCTACTTTGTGACACTTAGTCAGGTATTTGTTTAACTTTTATCTCTTCTTTCTACATTTTGTTCCACATCAGCCTGTCGAAAAGGACAGAAAAATGAAGATGGACCATTTGGCTGAATCAAAAACATTTACATCACATGTCAATTTATCCGTATGGCCTTTGACTAAAATTGAGAGTAATGCACCCATTAACTGTTGACGTGGCTGCTGTATTTCTACCGGCGCGACAACAGCTGTTGTGCGACGCGTCTTGATATTTGAGTTATCTCTCTCTCTCTTTCTCTCCAACAGCAATTGTCATCTTTGATCAGCCTTGTTGAACACAGTCCTCTACATTCATTAACAGATGCCACTGGACGTTGGAGTGCGCGTATTTACGCTGAGATGCAAGCTGCACTTTGCACTTCATCATATCGCGAGGGATGAAGGATTGGGGGCTGTGGGGCGTCACACAAGAAAAGCTCAGCTCACACAATAACAGCTTGTTGAACCAGGCAAGAATTTCACCTTTTTTTTTGTTTTTTTTGTTTTACCTCTTGCTTTATTTATACTGCAGTGCTCATTATGCCCTCATGCGTGTCTGGCGCAGCAGGAAGCCGCGTTTTGACAGCGCCCCTCCTCATTACTGGCAGGAGAGCACCTGAGAGATGAGATGCATCCTGACACCCGGGGATGACTCTCACCTCCATTAACACCGGCGGGGGGTCGCCATGATCTGGGTTACAGGAAGGAATGAATAAGGAACAGAAATTCAAGGGAAACAACAGGGGGGGCGCGGGAGGAATGGCGGAGGAAAGGATGTAAGGTGAGAGAGGACGAGGAAGAGGGAGAGAGAGGGGCAGAGAGATGATGAGGGGGGTGGTCATAGGTGCTGGGGGGGGTTGATGACAGCAGCACTTCTCTGGAGTGCATGAGCTGGCCGTGGGGCCAAATGATGGAGGTCATTGGTACACAGATCTGTGAGGGCGTCTGGCTGGGATCAATACCACCTGATGAGGTGTCTGAGTTCCCTCTGATGTGCATCAAAATGGAATATGTTTTTCCTCCCCACTTAATCGATGGGAAGAGTGTGAAACTAATTGGGCAAAATTGCAGGGGCATTTATTGATTAATCAAGCAGAAAAACGAGGGGAGCATATCAGGAGCCAGCGCCTCTACGTGAGAGGGCAACTACATGGTGTTTTGATAGGTGAAAGGAATCGATATGTTTGAATCATTGGCTGGCGCATAAAAGTTGGAGGGGCATGAAATATTTGAAGGCGCCGTCACTAGGGCACCTGCATATCCGCAGAAAGTTGAATAAAAACAGAATGGCATCAATTTTGAATGCCAGACAGTCACATATACAGGAAAGTACTCATGCGGCTGATTCCACCCCTAAGAATTTTTATCTTCCTTTTCCCATTCTTGTCATGTTTACACTGTTTTTCAATATACAGCCAATGTGGGCGCATACGTGTATGTTTCCGTACCTCCCAAAATGATCATGGTGTGCTGGCCCTGCTTTGCATTGCAGGGGATGTGTTTGAGAATGGCTTTTGCCTGGTGTAATGTCATAGTGGGTCCTCAGAAGGACATGAATTGTGAGTCTGTAATCTCTTGTCTATGTAGCTTGAAACCCCAGGGAGATTTGGATCAGGCCACTTGATTCAGTCTTTTAGTTCCACTGTGGTGCACCGTACCATCCGCCAGAACAAAAGCCATCCCCCTTGTCGAAGAAGATGGAAGTAATATTGTGGGGAGGAGGAGGCAGCCGCTACCACCAGTCCGCTGATGTGTTCCACATCAGAAAGCATTCATATTTTTCTTCCCTCAAAGCCTATTTGTAGTGCTATATGAAAACATGGCTAAGCAGAGACAACGTTGCCTTACTCACTTTACAGAGAAGAGATAGAAGATGAGAAACACTCGTCTACAGAAATACAGAAAACAGCTCACGATCTGGACTGGGGCCGGACTTTCCTTGTAATTTCCGGGTGAAACGAGATGGAAACCAAACAGAAACCATGATGGAATGTATAGCAAGCACAATCAGCCAATGTATGACGGCGAGGAGGGAGATAAGGTGGAGAGCCATGGATTTATAGAAGGGAAGAAAACTGAAAATCAGTGATGGCTATTGAGGTCACTGAAGTGTCAAAGAACACTTTGTGACTCGCACACACAATCTACTTAAGGAGGTTTTAACGGTCTGGAGGATACTGGGAGGCGGCTGATGAGTGTCAGGATCATGCAATGGCCTCTCACTGGTCTTACAGGGCTGTTGATTGCCGGCTGAAGTCAGCAGGGAGGCTGGTCAGTGGAGGGACTTAAGGCCGTTTTATACTGAGTGGAAGTCCGTCGGGTCTTGTTGTTTTTACCCACTGCTGTACCGTTTACATACTAATGAGAGATTTACTTTTAACTCAGCACAGGGGCTCTACGGTGATAATGTTTCTCTTCACTTGCCCAGGAGTCGGTGTACACGCTACAATACAGTAATCCATGAACACAGAGCAAGTTGAATACATTTTTAGTGCTTTTTAGGGGTTCAGCTGGTGACTGTCATGCAGTGCTTATGACCAAAATGAATCATTCAGCTCATTTCGATCCATGAACTTTTAAAAGTTTCATGGACATTACAAAACACAATCACATTTTTGAGCACTAGCGCATAACTTTCCAGTGGTTTCTTGGCCAAGAACACAAGCTTGAGGTGTGAGGTCAGCAGTGACGGCTTGTGGAAAGGTTCAAGGTAGGGAAATCAAATCAATTTCAGGAAACACCCCAAATTGATGTAATGCAAAACAATTAAGAAACTTAACTACTTTGATAAATATTTAATATTCATTCCAACATTAAACAAGCAGTAAATAACACTTTGACAATGACCAGTGACAATGAATATGTACCGTATGTGTGTCGTCGTTTCGTCTACTAGAATGGCAATAAAATCTGTGCTCTTAACTTCCTCTAGAATGTAATCCGCCTGTCGATACAGCCTTCAAGAACGCACAAGCCGGGGGCAAAACGAAAGTGGCCCCAGGTTGAGCCTATTTAAGGACGCTGATTGGCCAAATTGTATGTAGCACATCTTTTAATTTAATCAGCAATTGCAAGTGCTTCTTAGACCCGCCTTCTGCGTGAAACTGTGAGGGGTCAGGACTTCGACTCAGGTGCAGAGCAATAAGGCAACAGAAAATTCTTTCAAGGTTTGGAATCTTTTACTAGGAGAGTAAACTAATGCAAAACAAAGGGGGCACAGGCAAAGGCGGAATCCTCACGCTCTTGTAGAAAACAAAAAGGAAGAGAGCCTGGCAACAAAGTAGAAACAAGATTACAAAAACAGCACTGGGAATTTAACAACAAACATGTACCTCTAGGAACGACAAAAGATAACCTGACACAGACAAGTGGGGAACTGAGGCTTAAATACAGGTGGGGGTGATTACAAACTAAACTCAGCTGTGGGGGGAAACTAGATACAGGAAGTGCCGTGGTTACAAAAATAAAACAGGAAGTTAATCTTCAGTCTCTTCGAGTCGTCACAGTACCCCCCCCTCTAGGGGCGTCTCCAGACGACCCAGCGTGCTCGGGAAAGCGTCGATTGAAATCCCTGATGAGGGATGGGTCCATGATGTTGCCCGCCGGTTCCCACGACCTCTCCTCTGGGCCGTACCCTTCCCAGTCCACTAAGTACTGACAGCCCCTACCCCGCCGTCGGACTGCCAACAGTCGCTTCACGGTATACACGGGGCCCCCGTCGACGAGTCGGGGGGGCGGAGGGGGTCTGGAGGATGGGACCAGTGGGCTCTCCTTGACTGGCTTGACACGGGAAACATGGAACGTGGGGTGAATTCTCATGGTTCTGGGGAGGCGAAGACGGACGGCTGCCGGGTTGATCACCTTGATTATTGGATAAGGGCCAATGAACTTCTGGGCCAACTTGCGGGACTCCACCCGAAGAGGTAAGTCCTTTGTAGACAGCCAGACCCTTTGTCCAGTTCGGTAACGGGGAGCAGGACTCCGATGCTGGTTTGCCCGCCTCTGGTACTGCGCCGATGCGCGAAGTAGGGCGCACCTCGCTCTTTTCCAGGTGAGGTGGCATCTGCGGACAAGGGCATGGGCCGAGGGAACCGAAACCTCCCCCTCCAGGTTGGGGAAGAGTGGGGGCTGATAGCCATACACGCACTGGAAGGGCGAAAAACCTGTGGCAGAAACGGGTAAAGAGTTATGGGCATATTCTATCCAGATGAGATGCTTACTCCATGCCTTGGGGTTCTGCGAGACTATGCAGCGCAACCCAGTCTCCATCTCCTGGTTGTATCGCTCTGTCTGGCCATTGGACTGGGGGTGATACCCAGATGATAGGCTGGCCGTGGCCCCAACCAGAGAGCAAAACTCCTTCCAAAAGTGCGACGTGAATTGCGGGCCCCGGTCAGAAACAACGTCCTGCGGGAGACCATGTAGCCGAAAAACGTTAGACAGGAGAGCCTCTGCCGTCTCCTTGGCGGAGGGTAATTTTCTCAGGGGGATGAAGTGAGCCATCTTAGAAAACCGGTCAATGACTGAGAGGATGACTGTATTACCTTCAGAGGCTGGGAGACCAGAGACGAAATCAATGGAGATGTGGGACCATGGCCGCCGGGGGGTGGGGAGAGGCCGGAGTAAGCCAGCTGGTGGACGACGTGAGGGTTTGCTCTGGGAGCAGACAGGGCATGCAGCAACATACTCCCTCACCTCCTTCATCATGGCAGGCCACCAGAACCGTTGTTGAAGAAAGCTCAGGGTTCGGCCGCTGCCCGGGTGGCAGGTAAGTTGAGAGGTATGTCCCCAGTGAATGACCCGGGACCGCAGGGACTTGGGAACAAATAGGCGGTTAGGTGGGCAACCCTTGGGGACTCTTACCCTCTTGAGAGCTCCCTTAACCTCTTCCTCGACTCCCCATGTCACTGCCCCAACTGTGCAAAAAGGGGGCAAGATGGTGGAAGGTGCAGCCAATGGAGCATCCGGGTCGAATAGTCTTGAAAGGGCATCCGGCTTTGTGTTCTTAGATCCTGGACGGTAAGAAAGAGAGAAGTTGAAACGGGTAAAGAATAAGGCCCACCTGGCTTGTCGGGAGTTGAGTCGCTTAGCTGATCTGATGTACTCCAGGTTCCTGTGGTCGGTCCAGACCAAAAACGGATGTTCTGTCCCCTCGAGCCAGTGCCTCCACTCCTCTAGGGCCAGCTTGATTGCTAGTAGTTCTCGGTTGCCCACATCATAGTTTCTCTCTGCGGGCGACAATTTCCTGGAAAAGAACGCACATGGATGAACCTTATTGTCGACCGCAGAGCGTTGGGACAGTACTGCTCCCACCCCAAGATCAGAGGCATCGACTTCGACAATGAATTGAAGCTTGGGGTCAGCATGAGTCAGGATTGGGGCGGAACAGAATAGCTTCTTCAGGCCCTGGAAGGCCTGTTCTGTGGCCGGGGTCCACTGAAAGCTAGTAGCCGTGGACGTGAGAGCATGGAGAGGGGCGGCTATGGAGCTATAATTCCGGATGAAACGTCTATAAAAGTTAGCAAACCCCAGGAATCTCTGCAGTTGCTTGCGGGTTCCGGGCTGGGGCCACTCTGCTACAGCACTAACCTTTGCAGGGTCCATCCGCACACTTCCTGACGACACAATAAAACCCAGGAATGACACCTCTGGGGCATGAAATACACACTTTTCTGCCTTGACAAAGAGCTGATTCTCGAGCAGTCTTTGGAGAACCTGGCGGACATGTTGAGTATGCTCCTGCTCTGACCTGGAAAAGATCAGAATATCATCCAGGTAGACAAACACAAATCTGTTTAGCAAGTCCCGGAGTACATCGTTCACTAAGGCCTGGAACACCGCAGGGGCATTAGTCAGACCAAAAGGCATGACCAGGTACTCGTAGTGTCCGCTGGTCGTGTTGAATGCAGTCTTCCATTCGTCCCCTTGCCTAATACGCACAAGGTGGTATGCATTCCTGAGGTCGAGTTTGCTGAATATGGTTGCGCCTTGTAACAGCTCAAAAGCAGAGGAAATTAAAGGGAGGGGGTACCTGTTTTTGGTGGTTATTTCGTTAAGACCCCTGTAATCTATACAGGGGCGTAGGGATTTGTCCTTCTTCTCAACGAAAAAGAATCCAGCTCCAGCTGGAGAGGACGACGGCCGGATGATGCCGGCAGCCAAGGAGCTCTGGATGTAGGTCTCCATGGCCTCTTGCTCCGGTGCAGACAGGGAGTAGAGACGGCCTCTCGGAGGTGAAGTGCCTGGTAGGAGGTCAATACCACAATCATAGGGACGGTGCGGTGGCAGGGAAGTAGCGCGAGCCTTGTTGAAGACCTCCTTTAAGTCCTCGTAGGCGGGGGGAACAGAAGTAAGGTCGGGAAACTCTGAAACAATGTTAATAGGTTTCGGAGAGGCTGCAGCAGAGGTTAGGCAGGTGGCATGGCATTGATTTCCCCAACCCAAAATTAACCCAGACGACCAGTCAATATGGGGGTTGTGTTCCTTTAACCAAGGATTACCCAGAATCAGGACAGCTTGCGGTGAATGGATGAGGTGGAATGATATTTGTTCAGAGTGATTACCTGATAGTAGAAGGCCCACAGGCTGGGTGCGGTGAGTAACCCGGAACAGTAGTCTCCCATCCAGCGCGTTCGCCACCAGAGGGTGAGGAAGGGGCTCTGTAGTCAGCCCTAGTTCCTTTGCCAAACTGTGGTCCATAAAGCTAGCGTCAGCCCCAGAGTCTATGAAGGCCGACAGACTTACTGACTGGGTCGCGGTGGACACCCGGGCACGGGTAAGAGGTCTGGATCCAGGAGGTTCGGACGTGGCGAGGCTCACCAGTAACCTCCGGTCTACTGATGAGCCCTGTCTTTTACTGGGCAATGGGCCAGGATGTGGCCAGGTTGTCCGCAGTAAAAGCAGCTCCCCTCTTTGAACCGGCGCTGTCGCTCGCCCGGAGACAGACGAGTGTGTCCCACCTGCATCGGCTCCACAGAGAGAGCATGCGCTGGCGCACCGCCTCGGGATGCTGTAACCTCGGGGTGGTGTTCTCCTTGGGCAGGGGGACGGACAACGTTAGAGGAGCGTTCCTTGCTTCTCTCCATGAGTCTATTATCCAACCGTACCGCCAGGTCCACAAGGGAGTCCAGGTCCTCTGGGAGGTCCAGAGGGGCTAGCTGATCCTTGATGTTGTCCGCTAGGCCATGGTGGAAGACGTCGGCAAGCGCGTGGTTGTTCCATCTGCTCTCTGCTGCTAAAGTGCGAAACTCAATAGCATAGTCCAGTACTCTTGTCTTGCCCTGTCGAAGACTAAGAAGAGCCCTTGAGCTCTTGCGGCCGGGGGTTCCATGGTCAAAAACCCTTGTAAGGGCTGAAGAAAAATCTGCATAGGACTGGCAGACCGGTGACTGTTTAGTCCATTCGGCCGTGGCCCATTCCCGAGCTCGGCCGGTCAGGTGGGTAATGACCGACGCCACCCTTGCCCTCTCCGTGACGTAGCATGAAGGATTAAGTTCAAACAGTAGCAAGCAATTTGTCAGAAAAGAGCGGCAGGTGCCTGGGTTTCCATCGTACCTCTCGATCTGGATCCCTCTGGGCTCGTGGACGGGAAAGCGCGTCTCAGTGGTCGGCCCCTCCCGTGAAGGTGGGCCCGAGGCGTCGGTTCGCTCTGGGTCAGCAGCCCCTACCACTCCTTGTGCCTGGTGTGAGAGTGAGCTGATCATGTCCTCCAGGGATGACTGGAAACGCCCCTGATTGGCATGAAGCTCCTGCATGGAGGCGGCGAG
Source organism: Gasterosteus aculeatus (assembly GCF_964276395.1). Taxonomy (NCBI): domain Eukaryota; kingdom Metazoa; phylum Chordata; class Actinopteri; order Perciformes; family Gasterosteidae; genus Gasterosteus; species Gasterosteus aculeatus. Next base: position 7,703,778 of record NC_135703.1, read on the forward strand.
GGAGTTTAGTAGGTGCTCGTGGTGGTGGAGCCGTTGGCCCTGGTTCTGGATCACGGCTTGAAGTGGCTCTGCTGAGTCTGTCATGGTCAGGTTATGCTGTGAGGGGTCAGGACTTCGACTCAGGTGCAGAGCAATAAGGCAACAGAAAATTCTTTCAAGGTTTGGAATCTTTTACTAGGAGAGTAAACTAATGCAAAACAAAGGGGGCACAGGCAAAGGCGGAATCCTCACGCTCTTGTAGAAAACAAAAAGGAAGAGAGCCTGGCAACAAAGTAGAAACAAGATTACAAAAACAGCACTGGGAATTTAACAACAAACATGTACCTCTAGGAACGACAAAAGATAACCTGACACAGACAAGTGGGGAACTGAGGCTTAAATACAGGTGGGGGTGATTACAAACTAAACTCAGCTGTGGGGGGAAACTAGATACAGGAAGTGCCGTGGTTACAAAAATAAAACAGGAAGTTAATCTTCAGTCTCTTCGAGTCGTCACAGAAACCTTGAGCTTGCCCCCGTTACAGCTATAACCCACCTGAAGACAGGAGGTGCGTATGAAAGGCAAGGGCGTGCAGGAAAAGCATACCTTTTGCGCAGATATTATATTTTACAAATATTACTTGGTACATTCCATATTTCAAAATCTCAAATATTGAAATTCTTATAATATTTTTTTTGGGCGACGCTCCATTGCCCTCTTGACCAGCCCCTACTGGAGCTCAGGTTTGTCTATTTGGAGCTGAAAGAAGGCCAAGATTATTTTTTGTATATTGACCACCTTGCACATTGGATATAAAAAGAAAATGGCCGGATGCATTTGATTTGAGTGTGATAAAAACACTTGACCTAAACAAACAGTAAAGTTTCAAAAGTCAAATCTCCAACAAGCTTTTTTCCAGATAGCAACATTTAAAAAAAGAACTAATTCTTCTCTCATAATTAGGACATGATGGTCATATACAATATCACTTTACAATAAGGCAGCCACTCTTATGTAAAGATAGAGCACCAAGCTCTCACTAATCTTGTTCATCAGCAAAAAACTTTGGAGTTTGAAAAACGTCAAACTACCGTGAAACACGGTAAACTGTCAAAGGCTGGGAAAGAAGTAATTTAGCATGCAGATGAAAGGCCACTTTGACATTTCCGTTGATTAAGCTTCCATGTGCCAATGGTGGCATGTGTGACCCAGGTTGCAGAGCGCTGTGTGAGACAGTTCTGCACCCTATGGTTGACATCCAGGGCCAACGTTCAATGCAAGTATAATGAGCCATTTATTATGTAATGAAGCGGCGATTTTTTTTTTGTGGAGGTTGGTGAGTGTGCTTGTTTTTGTCACCCATGAAGCAGAGTTCGTTTTCCGTCATGGACCTGGAAAAATGTAATGCTTTCTGGAAATAGTTTCTCAACAATGATTGACAAAATGACATGTATCAGCTCTCAAAAGAGGAAAGAAAAAACAAAACAACTGGCCTTCTTTCATCCATTGACATATTTCCACAATTCTTGGGTGACAAGACGTCTCAGATGAGTTAGATATGACACACAGGATAAAGGTGCAATTCCCACAATTAAGGACAAACAGTTGAGGTGACACAATAAGAAAAAAAAAGACAATAAAAACCCAGTTACCAATTTCATGCTTTCGGTATCGGGCCATGCATTTGTTTTTTTGTTTATTAAATAAAGAGCTGCTTGGGTGAAACCGCGTTTGAACACGGTGACCAGTCACGAGCCGAGGAAGAGCTTCAGCTCATGTGTCTAACACTGTTTGGACACTTTATTTGTCAATCCCCTGTGTTACAGCAACTAACTCTGCCTCGTGTTCGGCAGTTCCGCAGGCCTCAGAGCGGCCTCTAGCAAATCTGTCAACACTGGGAACTCAGGTTTTAGCAGGGCGATGGGGATGTAGACAGAGGGACTAGAAAGGCAGACCTGCATCTACAACCTGTTTTGGGATTTGGCTATTGCACCGTGACTAACACCCCTGCTGTACCACATATGGTCCTGAATTTTAAGTCTGGCATACTGCAGGAGGCGCAGAGTTAGTAAGACCCGAGAACAAATGCCATCTGTTAAATAAACAAACACAAAATATCCCACCGTCATTTTCATGCAGCAGGAAAAACTTTTCAAATCCTTTAAATGAATGCATGCCATTACGCCCCAACTCCAGACGGCCAATTACGTTTTATTTTGGCACTTAAAGTTTGCGAAGGAGTGCAGGATATTGCCCATAATATATACCCAAGCAGGCTGCCGCCACAGGGCTACTGCTTAAACGGGCCCCTCGGGGGTCCTGAGGTGGGGAGGGAAGGTACCACCTGCATGTGTCTGCTCATACTCTACGTGTGCCAATTACTCACTGACAGACAGAGATAGGAGCCTGACAGGCCATCGCCGTTTGGCAGATGCCGCGCACAAATGCTTAGCCTGGTCTCGTCGTCAGCGGACAGGGGCTAAGATGAGGCCTCGGCCTGACAGCTCGGTTGGACCAGGGCCAAGGTAGGAAAGGATAGGAGTCATGGCAGGAGAGAGGGGAGGGACTTAGGGGGGATACCAAGGGAGGGGCAATGGAAGCATTGATATTACATGTGTCTGTCTAAAGAGTGTGACAGGAGTACGACATGCAGCATATGAATATGGGGAGAAAGTTTGTAGCGCCGTCTCGGTGTTTCGAGCGTTAACTATTCATGAGCTGGGATTCTAGCGTGTTTGCCTTAGGCTACGTGGTGTCTTAGTGTTTGAAATTTGGATTTTACGTAAACCTGGCAGTTGTCATACAAGCTAAGAATAAACGGAGCAGCGGAAATAATGAAGCACGTTCCCGCAATCCCCTCCCCAACCCCCCAGAAGCACAGAAACACTCTCCATCCCTCTCTATTTCTGTCCATCTGTCTTGTTTCTCTGTTCTGACAAACACCCCCCCCCCTCTCACCTTTTCTGTCTTCTGCTTATAGCACTGAATTTATGGTTAAAAAACTGTCAGACATGGTTGTAAATTCTCATTGTATCCCGCTTTTTGTTATGCAGATGAGAAGGAATTCTGAAGGCAGAAACTGTATCCTTTTAGTTACAGTATTACCAGCAATAGCAGACACGCTGCCGATAGTTTCATGGCTGTAAAGACATTGAGAAATTTTGATTTCAGCTCAAATATGAGTCTTTTCTCGGACTAAAGGATAATAGCTAAAAAAAACTAAAGCCTATATTTATGGTTTGTTGTCCAGTTATAGATGCATGCTCAGTGCGAGCGAGGAGAGACAGGGTAAAAGAGTCTCAGACAGCCAGACAGAGTCTTTGTTCAGGGTTTATTTATTAAGAAATGCCACTGTGAGATCAAAAAGAGAGATTCAAAAGAGTGACACAGAAAGATTTTGTCCTGAATAAAAGGGAGCTCCAGTTTGAATCTAAAACAGCATGTGCCGTGGTAAGATTGGATGGAATAGAGGAGAGGGAATGGATGAGCACTCTTATCCTCAAGGTGCTTTTATATGCCAGTGTGTGGCAGAGTGTGCATGCGTAAACAGTGTGTCTGTGCGGGATTTCAAAGGCAGAAGAATGAGAGGGTCTCCCCTGTGACATTGGCCACCTCCGTCATTCATGTTTCATATATGACATGATTCGCAAACAGACACAGATGCGCGGACACACATCCACTCGTAACAAAGAGGCCGTCTGCGGCTTTTGTCTGCGCGTCAGTGGCTTGATTCTCTCCGGCAGCCTCGGGACAAGAAGCTCATCATCGCTCCTCGCACTCCCAGGTGAATGGCAGGGAGGTCACACTGTGAGGAGGGAGGAGTGCGCGGAGAGGGGCAATGGACCTGAGGCCTTTTCGGCAGAGATGGAGAAATATCCACATCTGCCACAACGGGCCACTCGAAACCGGCCGGGAACAAGGCACGAGATGCGTACGCACGCTCACAGACGGCAGAGCCACTCAGACGGGCAGTTCTGTCACCAGCGATTACCCTCGCGCCAATCTGACAGGGAGAGATTGGGGCCATATATACGCCTCTGTAGCCCTAAGCGATGTTTAGGGGCAGGAGTTACGGAGATGCCCCAGTCGCTGCTTGTGAAGGGTCATAATCAGATGTGAAAGCTGTCTTGTACGCTCACAGGCGGCATTGTGGCGAAAAGCACCGCTCGCTGTAATATTGATGCCGTTTTTCAGCGGGTTGCACTAAGAGGATGAAGGAAAATTGGAAACACATTAGCAACACCTGATGGCCTTGAACTCATACAGAGGGGCTAAGAATTTAATCATTCAGCGGGATTACCATCCCGGAAAGGGAGAGACGTGGCACTGTGACAGCGTGAAGAGAGATAGTTGCTTTGGTAAACATTTCCTCCACTACCAAACTGAATATTGTGAGAAGATAAAAGCCTTTAGTCTGCTGCATCACCCAGAAAAACAAAATCCCTACATACATTGCTCTCATCTCATGAAGCAAAACAGTTATTGTCATAATAAATTAATTTCCCTGTTGCTTTGACGTAAAAATCTAAAAGCAGACAGTGGAATAGGATATGATGTTTTGTTTTTGCTGCCTCTTTCCCAAGAGTCCACCCAGTGGAAACTATTCAACTAGATGCTGTGTTGGCTGGTCAGTTGGAGCTCTGTAATATTGGGCGGGAAATGCTTGTGGAACTTTAGATTCATTTGATGCCACTCTCCGGTTTTCCAATCTACTGCTTCTTGAGTGTTCCAGCATGCAGAGGGGTTGAAAATAGCAGAGAGCACATCTCCGGATGAAAGGTGCCTCAAGGGTGGCTATCAGGACTGAGGAACACAAAGTAAGCACCTCACTCACATGCACACTCAGGCCCTCGGGGTCTTTGGGAGTGATAAGAACTGACAGTGGTTTGTGTGCAATGACTGGTACTGTGTTTGTAATCCACAGCTACTGGGCAGCCGTCTTTACAAACCAGCACCCGTCCAGCTCCCGCCACCGACAACATGAGCCAAAAGATCCTCCTGAATCACGAAGCGAGTACTTTCTTTGTCTAAATCAAGACACAGGGGACAGCGGGCTGTAGGAAACAAACACGCAGGCCCCCAAAATGTTGCAACAGCATATTGTCGGCGCTGAACGCCATGGAAAAGCTGTAAAAAATCAATGATACCAGCTAAAAATATATTCTAGGAAATATTAAGTGCCTGAGCAAGGTACTTACATCTTAACAGGCATGTATAATTAATAATATATTAGACACTAAACAATTCTTAATGATTTCAAAGTGCTGACCAGTAAAATTGCATGCATTTAAGACTGTCAGATGAAGGTCTCGGCACTGTAATTTTGAATGGTTACACTTATGCACTTTCGCCTCTCCTCCGTGAGATGCATTCATGTAATGGGTCACCACATACATAAATTATGAGATAGCGCTCCCTTTTAGATCACGTGCAAATCACTGAAAGTACAGTAGATAACTTAGTTCTTAAAATGGAATGGAATATTCTATATTGCATGACCGCAAAAGTTGGGATGATAATCTTTAAATATTATACTTTCACGTTGTTAAAATGTTCACCTCATTTCTTTGTCTTTCATTGGGGCTCTCATGAGTGAGTGTTTTGCACTGCAGTGGCTATGAAAAATCATATCAATTAATGGCACATCACTGTCATTAATTCCTATATGCAAATTCCACTTACAATACCCATCATTTCAAATAGCTTGAAATGATAAATTCATCCCTATAATTATGGTGATGATTCAAGTCAATGAGCAAACAAATTTCATTAATGGATTAAAAGCTAAAAATGGTCTGTTATCCTGCACTTAGAGGGAGGGGATTAGCCAGCAACCATATTAGGGTTATCTACATATGCAAATACCAATGATTAGCAATCACTGGTTCGCCTGAAAGCAACAGCGGCAAATAAAGAAAGTTACTGAGGTCGAAACAATAATGTTAACTCTTTTAGAGAAATCAGCTCTGTTTTAACTACAGTCAATCAAACGCTAATGTTCGTATTCCCGCTGATTTAGAACTTGTTAGTTGCATCTGAACAAAAGGCAGAAAAGCTGAACATGGTGCAGTACAACACCGAAAAATTCCCCTTCTGTGAATCCCATATAAGTAACTGCAGTGAACTATCTCTACTACAGCGGCTGTGAGGCACCGGTTTATTTGCGGTGTAGCTGATTAGTGCCACGCACCTTTCTATTGACATTCCGTTTACATTGGCTCCACAATGGCCTTTGAATCCTGGCTGCCTGAGCTCGTATTTAAGTATCTCTGCCCTTGCTGCAGCCGCTGCCCTGTCTGCCTGGCGGCGGCAGCGGCTGCTGCAGCTGCCCTTAGCATCAAAATGCAGTACCTCCTCTCTGTGGAGCCAGGCACCTGATAGCCCTTATCTCATCTCCAGCAGCCCGAGCTGTTGCACCGGGGGCAGACTGTAGCCTCACGGTCTCCGCAGCTCTCTAACAACGCCTCCTCTCTGGGTGAATGGTCTCCGAGGGCTCAATTTAGACTGTGGATGGTCACCCCTGCCTTAGATTAATGTTCGAGCGCCGGGCCAATTCAGAGGGATTTGCTCTGGCATGTTCAGTAGGCCGTGTTAAAGGTCTTGGAGAAACAAACTTTGACACGCATGTAATGGTTATACAACTGGACTCACTTGCATGAGCAGCCCAGTGGTCACCGGCTTGACGAACACGTTCTCCTTCCCCCCCTTTTGTCCCTTTGATAACGCTGGACTCCTGGTTATCCAGAGATGTATCTAGCTTGTTCAAAAATCCCTCCTCCTTCAAATTGGGTGTGCGGACCGACCATGTTGTTAATCTTAAATTCATGAAGGAAAGCGTGAACGAAAACCTTAATCCCTGGTCTCGTTATAAAAACATCATGGCACAAATTATCTACAGTATTAGGCCACGGTGATGGTGTTTTTTAATCTCCAGGGGTCCACAAAGTGCTCTGACTGACTGAGCATGAGGAGAAAAACACACACACACACACACACACACACCCCGGCAGGGCTGACATTGACAACTTGTCAAAGTTTCTTAGTGCAGCCAGCTTGTGGCTGGCTGATCTGATGCAAACGCCTCTACCTTATCATCCACCTTCTGCTGTGAGGAACCACTACGGCGTGGAGAAAAGCTTTCTCCTGCCACAGAGGACTGAAAGGGATCAGGCAAAATGGGGGAAGACACATCGCAAATATTAAATCAAAGAGTTTTGCTTTGGCAAGGTATGAGAAACGAATGTTCCCTCTTTTGGTTGACTGCTTGTTCATTCTCTCCCTTGGCATTACCAAGACCTTAACGAGTGCCGCCAATATCTTCTCTTTTTCCGTGAACAAGTTTCAGTCAATTTCTTTTTTATTTTAGTTAAGGGAAATTTGAAAGCCCTACTGACCCGACATTAGAAATGGCACATACAGTACTTTTTTAGTCACTACTCAAACAGTGTATCTACCAAACATGTTCCAAACTAACTAAACCAAAACTCGTGGACCTGAATGTCGTTTAGTGTGCTTTCACTATTTAATAGACAATATCCGTAGTAAAGTCAGAGTAAAAGTTATGAAGCCACATAAAAATTTATTTGAATTGAGTTGAATATTTTGTCCCTTAGCATATAACTAAGTGTAACATGCTCAAAAGCAAGTGACAAAACCCGAAATGACTGATGCTCTCACTCTAAAATCCTATTACTATGAAATCCTCTTATAATTGAGTTAGACATTTCACAGTCCAACACTAATCATGCACTGCGTAGATGTTCAAAGTCAGTTTCCATGTCAGGCAGTGTCTAATCCCTGCTTTTAATGTATCTGATCCAAGGGTCCCCTTCATTAGGGTGCCTATAGGTTCCTCTTCGCCTCTGTGCTGTAATGAAAGGAAAATGTATGAAATAGGGGTGGAGAGTGTTTGCTCTAGAGAGAAACAGCAAAGTTTTGTTCCCTCTCTTTAGACTGTGTCCTTATTAGGGCTTTTCTCTCCAAAGCAAGGTCAGAGCTTCTACCAACTTCCAGCGTTATTAGCCGTGGGCTTGTCCTCAGGCGCTAAATAGCTCTCACGCAGCATCACAGAATGCAACCTCTCTTTTTTTCATGTTCCGCATTAGAGCTTTCTCCCTCTCAACTCATCTTACTCTCACTATTTTGAATTGAAGTTTTCCTGCGGCTCACCTCCTTCCTTCCAGCCAAGCAGCAGTATGGCTCCTCCAATCCTCCTCATTAGATTCTCCCTGGATAACCTGAGAAAAAAACAGCTCCTCTGTCTTTTTCTCCTCTCCATCGTAGCCTCTGCCGCCCAAACCACAGGATTCATCTGTTGGCGACGGGCGACCTTTGACACTGGCGCCTCGCAGGCAGGATTACCATTGAGTCCGGCTCAGGCTTTGTTCCCGGTAGCCGAGGGAGCAGAGAGGGTCTTTAATGAAATACAAACTTTGGGCATGAGGAGCCATAGACATCTGAGGACCTCACTTCCCCTCACCTCAGTTGCAACGTGTGGAGATCAAAAAACCTTGAACCAAGCTGCATAGAGGAATTTTGCTCCAGTCTGTGAATGCACAATGATGATGAGAAACAATGGGAGGCTTAGGTGAGAATCAAGGGGTTTTGAAGGACTCAAATATTCTCTCGCTGTCAATTACCGTTCAAATTTTAGACAGTATATTTATACAGCAAAAATATAAAATAAGTCATTGGACGTAATATAAGTTCTAATGTCTCATTTTCCTTTAGTTCTCTGGGAAATGTACCAAACCTGCCGAGGGCACGGGGTTTATCAGTCTGTCAGGCTCATCTGTGAAGCCATCCATCTTCTCACTTCAGGTGCAGAGCCATAATAACTGTGAATTCCATATGTTTCCTTGCCTTTCCCAGATTGTGTCAAAGGATTTAAAGTGTTTTCATTTCCACGCGATTCATCGCTGTGCAACACTGTGAGTGCAGGCTTAACTCGAGGCACAAGTCACGCGCGGGCCGGCTTAGTGTGCAGTGTAAAAGAAAATCACATCTCGAACTGGTGCGATTGCCCCAATCAGCTGATGTTATTTACATTTCCTATGTTCTTCTGCCTATAACGGAATTCCGGTGAGCCATAAAAGGGCACCTGCCGCTATAAAAGTACACCGTAATGAATTATTTCTAATGATAGCTAATGTTTTTATGTGACAACATTAAAGCGTGTGCTGTTTGTCACTGATATGCCGCTAAAGATTCTCTCTAGTAACGTTTAATCATATTAAATTCTTATTTCATCGTAAACCCTGAATATCTACAATTAGAGAATGCAATTCAATGCCTGCAGCTCGCCCAGGCTTTAACCGAGAGACCTGTGTGGAATGTTAGATAATATTTTTCTATTGGATTGTCGTTGGAAACTGTACGGATGAAAAAAAAAACCTTGCCATGGCAACAGCTTTTGGGATTATGGCGGCTGCTGCACTGAGATCTGTCAAGGGGTTTCAGAGAGCTGGGCATCCGTAGACGTTAAATTCCTTGAAAAAAAATCGGTGAGCCACAAATGTAAACGATCAAATAACTGTTTGACGTGCAGCAAATCTTACATACACACATGGACCATGACGACGATATTGTAGATTCTGTTTCATCAAATGCAAATCTAACATTAATTTGACAGTAAATCAGAATTGTCTGGTTTACGACTGACGTGCTGTATACAAGGGAGGATTTGCTTGGAAAGACACATTGTAAATCGTTCCTTCTATTTCTGCATCCCGCCCGTCAGAAAGGTGTTAATTTAGAAGAAGGGAGAAATAAAACAAGATAAGCTCTTCCAAACTATATATTGAAATAATTCACCAAAATCAAAAACAAGAAAGAAAGGAAAGTAAAAAAACAAACATGAAATCCGGTCTCATCAATCATCAGGGAGAAGGGCTCCATAGCTTTAAGCCCTGCTCTGGTTTTGTCATTGACGAAAAATGGCTTTCCGTAGAAAAATGAGCCAGATCACACGCACGCACACACCCTGGTCCTGTATTGATTTTTATGGCGGATGGTGGGGCTGGTGGGGCTGGCGGGTAGTGGAGGCAATGCTCTCAGAGCAGATGTCTAATGGTGTTTAGAGACTCTCCACTTTATCAAGCCAGGCCAGCACTGACAGTTAGATGCTGGAGGGCAATTAAAATTAAAGCCTGCCTGATTAGAATATCATATTCATCTGGATGGTAATTACTATGTCTGGCTCCGTATAAATAATTAATTATGCAAAACCCATGCAGCTGCCACTGGCTAGAGTTAACTGACTTTCTGTCAACGTCTCACAGTTCTAGAAAGGATAAAGAGATTTGGGAAATAAGCTCTTTAGCCGCTATCTGGAGGCCCGCTGGGGTGTGCATGGAGCGCCCATTGAAACAGTGGCAGCCTGCCCTCTGTGTGCAGGTGGCTCCACCAGCACGTTATGGGCTTTCCTTTTTGAAGATGTATTTAGTTTAAAAAGAAAACACTCTCTTTGAGGGCGTCCTCCTTCTCGTCCCATCTGACTCCTCTGCCTGAGCTCACACTCCGGCTCTCGTCTCAATTGGTGACACAGTCTTTCTGTCTGTCATTTATTTTTTTGGGGGGGGAGAAAAAAAGGAGCGTGGTTCAGTGTTCACCCCAACAGCAAGTGGAGATGCAGTAATTAGTCTGCATTGGTAATTAGTCCACATTTCCTGCCCCTTGTGAGAATCCAGTGATGTTTGATGGCATCATGTCTGTCTATGTACAGCGACATTAAGCTGCTCATTAAATCAACATGTGTAATCTTTTTTCTGTTAATATAACAGGTGATTAGTGAATAAGCCGTATTTTTGTATTTTATTGCACATTTTACAGTGAATACTTTTTTATGTTGTTCATGAAAGAATCTTTTGATTGGAAGGATCTTGAAGATGTTTTTAACATTGTGTAATTAGATGTAGTTCCGAGTGTACAAGGTGCACCCTGCAAAAAACAAAAAGACATGCACCCTGGACCACCATTATGCAGTACAGTGCTATTAAACTCTACTGCATTATTCTGAAAAGATTTATATCCCTGACGGTAGACTAAACATTATGAGCGCAAAATACAATTTCAACAGCACTCAAAACTACATTCTTCAAAATGACACCACCACCTAAACTGTTTTTTAAATAAAAAGCATGTATAACCTTCATGAAAGAATGGTCAGATTTATTGCAGGCTGTTGTATTGAACTGTGTTGGTCATTGGAACGTAAATAAGAAAACGACAGCCACAAGTAAAGCACTTTACGTGCAAAGCATTCTTTCCTTATTAAAAATATCTAATCACGCAAATACAAATAATTAACAAATGTTTTAATAAGTGAAGATGAAATCATGTTCTTGGTGTACACTTCATTACTGTGACCTTCTCCAAAGACATCCATAGCTCACAAATTAGCTTCATGCTGTTAAGGACGTTAATATGGTAATCAAATGCAGAAGGTTATATAAGCAGCGAAGGTTATCCCATTTCATGTGGGAGAATGTGGAAAAGGAAATTGAAAACAGAGCGAGAAGACCTCAGGATCACTTTGCGTATTTATAATCCTATACGTGTCTCCCTTGGTTACTCTTTCACATTCTGTCTCATAGCATTTAACCAAAGCTAATTGTAACATCATGCAAAAGGGGCGATGCTGACGAGCTGAAAAAGTTAGAAGCAGAGAAGCACGGTGCATAAATCATGGGATAAACATGTGAGTGCTTATGAACTCTACATTCCAGTTTTTCCACAACCAAAATGCATTGGCTGGGAGCCTGCACAGCATTACCTCTGAAACCACAACTGCTGCTTTGGGACCAAGTTTTCCTCCCTGTCTGTAAAATATAATCTCAAAAAAAGCAGCTGCGGATCAACATTAAAAATGCATTTTTACTAAGAGCACCAATAGTTTGATTTGTAATGCTGGAGAAGATGCTAGAATAGAATAAGAAAATTACACTCAATTTTGATGAGAAAGCATTTATCCTATAAGCATGCTCCTGTGTTCTCTGTAATGTTCTCTGTAATGTTACCATTGATTTTAAGGTTCCAATGACCACCGGGATAAGGCGGCTAATTATGTTCGCCTGTGTTTTACTTGATGTATGCATGTTTCCCTCTTAGCCTCAAGGAGTCTGTGGTGAGAGATGACTTGCTACATGCTTTCTTTGATAATCTTTTCACAGTGGGAGGTTTGGTGATTATGGAGATCTCAGGGCTGAAGCTGTGGGATATAAGCTCCAAATAAGCATCATCCTGCCACTGTAGAATTGGCTAGAAGACGATGCCCAAGTGGATTGCAAAAATAAAGTTCACATTGGAAGTTATATACAATAATGTAAGTCAGTCCTTTATTACGTAACATGGTTTATGAAAGTTGGGTTTGCACGGTGGTTCGGGGAGCTTATCGTGTTGCGACTCAGTATGCAAACAAACACAAGACAAGCAGATGAAGACAACATCTTCACTAGTTTGACAACACATGAAAACAGTGATTTGACAACATGCAAATGCTTTTAGAAAAGGTTGTGCGCATAGAGAAGCTTGAAACACCGGCAATGAGGATTGATGGCACACATGAATAACTTTATTAGGATCAAATGGCAGCAACAAGTGCTTGGTGTCCCAACCTCTTTTTTTTATCATACCCACATTTTTTAAAATGTAAAATAATGTATATCCAGCAGGTTTGCCACTGTTGTGTCTATGTGCGGGTGTTTTCTTAATTTGCAGTGCATTAAGCTCTCAGTGCGACCGTAGATTTAGTTTGGCGGCAAACTCATACGCTACAGGACAATTGGCCCAAAAATGAATAGATGATGGATGTCTACACAGAACTGTCTGATATTCACACGTTATTATTTTATTTATATTTATTTAATACCAACAATCAACCATAAAACCCGCCGATATTGTCTTTCCTCGGCTCTCAATTCGAATGTAAAACCGCCCCAAGACGGCGGGCCGCGTCTCGGCAAACACTTCTGGAGAGGCACCTGGCGTTGCTGGCACACTGGAACCACACCGCGGGGAAGGAGGGTGAGTTTTGGCTCAGACTCCGAGCTTCTGTCTGCAAGGTCACAGCTGCCTCATCGGTGGCTCCCACTGCCTCGTCTGGCACAGGGGCAGTTTGTGTCCCCCCCCCGCCACTGGCATCCTGCAGGAGGCAAAGCATCCCAACTTCCTTGTGGAGTCAGTTTCAGACAATGCGTTAGCACACGTCATCGACCCAGCACCGAGCAACGCCGTGGACGGGGCTGTTCGCTGCAAGTAGGGGGGCGGGCGGATTACAAGCAAAAGGTGAGGATCTGGACTTGCAGCATGGAGATGTATCCTACACATCCGCTAGACGGAAACATAGGAAGACAGGATCTGTTTATTCAGTCTGGCTGTTTTGGAGAATGATAGATTTAGATCTTTCAGACACCCACCAAAAACCAGCCGCTGATAATAAGTTGTGTCGATGGGCTTTGCCCAGAAAAAGATGAATGACAGTTATGTGAGCAGAGTATAAATAAGGGTTTCCAATACTTCCCTTTACAATATCGCCGCTATCTTTGGTGCGCGGCACCTGCTGTGGGCAGATATCGACTGGAGGAAAGCGGCGGGTGGCGGGGGAGGTGGGGTTAGGTGCTGGTGTAGCGTGGCAACCGTCCACAGAGAACTTTTCCCATTCCTTTGACTAGATGTTGAAAGGCACGATTCCAGCTGGGGTGGGGTGTCCATTGAGGGTGTGCGTTGAGTGCGCTGGGAGGGTGTTTGAAGACTCAGGAAGAAAAGCGCAGGGAAAATAAATCAAGACTGTTTCATGTAAGATATGAGATTTGCATTGAGCCTTTTCAAATGAGCCCCTTTATGTCGTAAAATGACTGACAGTTGTAATAGCTGGCCGACGTGCAGGAAAGGGAGAATGGAAACGGGAAAGGAGCCAAATCTGGTTTCCTCGCAAACACACAGCCTCCCAAATAAAGCAAAAAAAAGCATCGGACCAGCTGATTTCAGTTTAGCACAGCTCATAATGTGGAAAAAACTAAGAACTCTTTCTGTATAGAATTGTTACATATACAGAGTTAATGAAAAAAGAAAGGAATCTGTTTTAAGTGAACCTCCCTACTAACAAGATCGTAAATTAGCCACAAGGACGAGGAGATCGAGAGAGAGGGAAAGGAGGGGGGTCACTGGTGCTTGTTGGAGGGAAGAAAAATACTACTGGACCACAAAGGTTAATGAGTAGACTCACGATAAATGTGCATTCCTTTCATTTGGCTACATTTTAAAAATTGCAGCCATATTCTCTCTTTGTGGTGTCTGCTGATGAATAGATGTGTGGAAAACCCATCAATGTGCTCATTGATGTGGTTGTGATTGCGTGTCTGTGCTCACACATCTTTTCTACCGTATCAAACAATCGCGCACACAACTTCAAAACTTTGACGCAGCACAGTCACCAGACTGTGACCACTTTCACCGAGGCGGAGCCCTTTGTTGATACCGGTGTGTGTTTCACCCGTGTGGTGCTCATTCCAATCACTCCAGCACCAACAAGTTTGAGAGAAAAAGAGGAAGCACGCATTTGCACAGCGCCTCCGTCGTTCCTAATTTGATGCACCCTCGAGTGGACGTGTTGTTGGCAACATCGTCCTGCCGTAAGTGTCAGATCGGTTTGAGACAAAAAGGAACATTTCATTTCAAGTTGCAGAGCTGGCAACATGTAACCGCTACAATGCTTTGTGTGTCATCGCCAAACTCTGTGAGGTGTGGCAGGAAAAATGAAGTAGGAAGAGGCCTGCTAATTGAGGCAGTCACGCTTCCCGGTTTCCATTAAGGTAATTGGCATATCTGTTTAGAACATACATATTTTGTGAGAAAATGTGCAACTGAGCCGTAAAAAGACGCATGAAAGCTCTATAATGTAGCCTCAGTCAGCAGCTACAAGCCATTAGTTCGAGACAGCCTTTGACACGTTTCCCAACTTATTTAACTGATTATCAGCAACCTGACCAAGGCCTTCACATACACTTGTACAGTAGAAAGAAACGCAACGTGGATTATAAAGGGTTTATAATTAATAAACTAGAATGGTATGAAGTATGATGCAAAAGTTGTGCCGATGGACAATCTACGAAAAAACCTGGTGAAAGAATCTTGAGTTAATGACGTAATTGGGCAGAATTAAATAATATTGACTGATGGATCTTTTCGGTGTACAGTGATGAGTTGAGATATACTCTAAATAATTAGGCAATATCAGTGCAGACTAGGAATAATAAAGGAGATAATATAACAGTTATTCAACATCTTATGAAAACGTGGCAGTAATTGGGTGGTACTTTCATCATTTGAACGGGATAACAGAGTCTCAGTGCAGAACACATCAACCAGCTGAGACTGCGGGGTGTACAGCGACGCACGCACACATTTTGCCTGTGTAATATTGCCAAATATGTTTTTATTAAAGCACAACTGCATCCAGTGCCAGGATCAGTGCCAGGATCTTGCTATTGTGTACATGCTGACTTGAATATCCAAATGGAATAGAGCCATCCTTATTCATGTTATTAGTTACAACTCTGTAAATGGCTCAGAAAGCCCAAAGTCTGACTTCAATCGCAATACCCAGCAGATGAAATATAAAACCAACAATCCGGCCTTACATTTTCATGTTGATGTAAGGCACGAAGCTAGGTAAGTAGTTCCTTAAAACTAGAGTTTCGCAGGTCTTTGTTTTCACTTTCTTTTCAGGACAGCAGTGCCATCTTGAACCTGATATCTATTTTTTGAAGATCTACAATATTTCTGTTGAAAGTTGCCCTTTAAGCCTTTGGAACACCTTTTTGCTGCTGCCATTTGCAGTGATCTGGCACACTCCGGAGCGTCTTGGCTCAGTCCTGCATTCCTTTGAACACTCGGTAGAGATCTCCTATCAGCAGTCACCTGATGTTGGCGGTCTAATGGTTGGGATGACCCTGTGGAAACGGGTGTGGTGCCACCCTGGATCTTTCCCATCTGCCGTGTACAGGGTGCGGCGCATTATCTAGTGGTGCCCTTGAAAGGAAATGGGATGAAACAAGTTCTGTGAGCAAGGATAGCCAAAAACAGACGGATTAGGGCATGCAAAGCCAAGGATAAACGTTTTAAAAAGAGCATTCAAAATTTAAAATGAACACCAATTATTGACGTTATAATAACAAATACGGGCGGCCGTGCATCAGCCAGGAAAACTGCATGAGAGCCAGCACTCATATTAGTCTACATTCATTTTGGATTCTTATAAAATGGTTTCGATTAACATGCTGTGATTCTCTGTGTGTGTGCATTTTTCGACCGTTAGCTCCCACTTGTGAACAATGTGAGACTGATGATGGAGAAGCTTGCATATCTGTCAGTATCAGTCCGGCTCCCACATGTTGCGTCCCGCCGAGAGACAGCACAGAGTTATTTTCGTTGTCTGAAAAATATCAGCAAAATAGATGACAAAACACATGAAGCCTGACACATGGAATAATATATAATAGAATAATATTATTGTTTTGTTTATTTTTTGTGTATATTTATATATATATATACTGTATATACCGTGCGGCACGGTACGCAAGTTGCGATATTATAATATGGATGGGGGCAGCCACTAGTAATCCAGCGAGCGGATTAGTGTGGGTGAATTTAGCTAGCTCTGAAAACATTTCCTAACTATTTTTACAAGCAGGGGTTTAAATGGGATGTTTCTCATCCATCCACACTGGCAACGTACTTACAAAACCATTGCATTCGTTATTTTTCGGGAAGACAGTACGAACATTTCTTTCGAGAACCCAGGAGTGGAAAAGACACGGATCGGGACTAAAGAGCCATTTTGTTTTTTGCACTCTGCTGAGGGAAATGTTGGAAGAAGTGATCTGCATGTAATGACAAATTGGTCGGCTACAAGAACCTGTGAATCAAAAATGACATCACCCACTTAGAAGATATTTTAAACCAGGCCTGGTGCTGTAATTGTTTAAATAATTTTGGCAGGCTTCAGGCCTTTTTTTTAAGCAACCGGTCCTTCCCTGACTAAGACTCTCATTGTGCTGGTTGGGCATACTATTCTTTTCTCCTCCTTCCTCACATGTGGAGGCAGCTATCTGAGGCGTCCATGCCGGTGGATTATCCCACTAACCACCAATCCTTTTGCAACAGTTGAGAGGATGAGAGCGCCTGTTGGATCACCTCCAAGCCCCTGCTGGTGCTTCTTCTTCTACACCCCTTCCAGAGCGGCTCCAGGCCGGGCCTCCCCCCCCATCTCCTCAGCCACTCCGTGCCATCGCTTGGTCCAGGACGCAGTGCTCTGAAGCCTTTCGCGAGGCCGAAGGAACAAAACTGCAGACCCAGATGGTTTTCCTTCGTGTCGGCTCGTCTGTCCATCCGCTTCCTTCTTTGCATCTGCTTTATGCTCCAAACATTAGCGTGCACCTGTCGGGACAGCGCAGGTGGAAGATTTTCTAGGTTCTAGCAGAGGTGGGTAGGGGGAAGCGATGCGGTGATTCATGCATGCCACACGCAGTTGGACATCCGCAATTGTCACACGTGCGTGTATGCAAAATTCAAACATTTAGTCATGTTTAACCATAGAAAAATCTGGAAAAACACTCCCACACACATCCTGTAGACACACAGAACACACTTACTGTATCTGGTGTTTCACACAGTCCCGCCCACACAAGTTATCCTCAACACTCACATCTGATCTGTGTGAGGTCTGTCTCCATTCACTCGTTGTGACTTGGGCCCCCGGAACGCTCCACACACATGCTAATGCCTGAAAAAACACATCTATTCAAAAGGCCAACGGTGAGGAAACGGTGGTCTCTTTAAGCCACGTGCAATCAGCCTACAGGGGTTTAGTTTAAACAATGCCTAATCAGACAAAATAACTGAGGGGGGCCCGGGGCGAGTGAGAAATGGAGGGACTGGGAGATGGAGATTGAAGAGGGTGGCGTGAGTGCCCACATTAGACAGATGATTGGACAAAGATGTCTCAGATGGCCCTCGAGTCGTTTGCTGTTGGCTGGTTTTCTTAACATTATTAAGTGGGACAGGTGAGAAACCTCTGCTGATTCTGCTGATAAACTATGTAAATATCTCCAAGAGCACCATCACACTACTAAAAACACGGTGTTGGGCGTGTGAAATTAGCATTGGCTGTTAAATCAGTCGCAGGAAATAAACTTGCACAAAGGAGACAAAATCAGGAAAATATCATGAAAAAGGATTGAATTTAGATATGCTGATGTATGTTATGTTGGACAAACTAATTTTAAAGCTGATTTATATACTGTTTTTTTTAGCTAAGACCTTAACGCCTCCACCAGTCACAGTAGCAATGGACAGATTGGCTTCTAATGGTTATCCAATACTATGCAGCAGTACACCTGTGTGTTGTTTAATAAGGTGAACTGACCTTTCATCACGGTTATAAATCAATGACATTCTCCACATGGAAGGACTGCATGCAAATGCATATTATTATCTTCCCCCACGTAAACACACACACACACACACACACACACACACACAACGAAGGCTACATATTCATAAGAAGGCAAATCTTTAATTCACACGTTTCCAAGGCCCCGCGTTCATACATGTGCTTCTTGTCTTTTATACGTACTCTCTCACAAATAAAGTGCCTTCAACACTGCTGGGATGTGATGAAATCAAAATAAATTCATCATTCGGTACAGTTTTGTTTGAAAAAGGCCTATGAAATGACCGTGGTAATGGTGAAGGGTGAAGCAGAAATAAATTGTGTTTGATTGCAGGTAAATAGTAGATGTTTGTGTTCGGAGCTTTTGAAAGAACCTGCTCGCCTTTCATTCTGTGATTCAAATTCTGCTGCCGAGGCATAATGGCCGAGGAACATCTCCGTAATGAAGGCATTACCAGCAGCAGAATAGAGTAACAACAGTTATGTCCAGATTCCACTCATTTACCTCCCACATAATACTTCACCTCACCCACAGCAGCGGCAATAATGGCAAAATCACAGCTAATGCCGTCTCATCTGTCAGAGAAAACAATATAAAAACAATGTATTTCTTATTACTCCGTCCCGCTTGCTCCCGCTCTCCTTCTCCCTGCTTGATAACTATAAGTACAACCCTAAAGCACAACAGAGTGCTTCCAGTGCCGACATTAAGTGGCGGCGCTTTCTCCTCCTGCTGCTGTTCATTCTCCAAATCGCAATTTGTTTTTGCATCATCAACACAAAAGAAAAAGCGATAAGCACTCACTGTGCGCATAGGCATACTTTTTTCTCCTCATGGGCCCTGCCACGGGCCCGGATGGAAAGGTCCACACACCGTTGTCTCTCATTGTGAGCGTGTGCGCGCACAGCGGTGGGTGCAGGGGGAGGGGTGTGTGTTTGGGATGCGCTCCCGGCCTCTCTAATAAGCCACCGGCTTGATGCCACCGCTCTCCTGCATGGGAGGAGATAAGAACTGGCAGAGCAGTGGTGTGGGCTCCCATTGAAACCCAGTTTGCTACTAAGCCCCCTCAATGCACACACGCACACACACACACACACACCACCAACACGACGCATGTGCACCTCGCGCGCACACGCACCTACACACGCGGGCTACAAAAGGCAGCCCCCAATGAGGTAACGTTGTGATTACAGATGCAAGAGCGCAGACGGCGCGTTGGGAATACGAGGTGGAAGGAGAGAGGAGGGAGAGGGAGAAAATAACAAGTATTAAGTCCACTGAGACAGCATTAAAAAAGCACAATGCTCCGCTTGCTGTTCAGAAAGAGTGAGACTAGTGAACTGAGGAATCTCGCCTTTTTTTTCTTTTTTTTTTTCTTGTTCAGCCTTTGAAAAATACCAAACCAGCAACACTCATCCCAACCTCATTTACCATCTTTCCTTATTTTTACATGCATCAGCAACAGTAAGAATTACATTATTAAGGAGGAGTTTTGAATTCGTGGGGGCAAAGGTTTTTTTTTCCCATTTGCATATCAAACCGTGTTTTTCAGGCCACGGGGGAGTTGAGTTCTCTTCTTTATTGTTTGAGATTAACCCCATGCAAATGGAGCAGATGCCAAACTCCAATAAATCAGCATTTAAGGCAGTCGTCTGTGGTCGACATTGTTGTGAAGGCCAATCCGAACCTTCCACACCCGATAGTCAGTAATTGTGAAACTGTTGCATATCCATCTGTGGAGTGTTTCGTAAAAAGGAAAGAGAGGAGTCAGCCTTTATGTTGGAGGAAGGCTGAAGGGCCACTTGCTTTTGTAGAGAATTCTATCACCTCGTTAGCACATTTACCAGCGAATGACCATCAACTGTCAGCCATAAAAATCAGCTGCCGGAGGCCGGTGTGTCATTCAGCTGGCTTTCCTCTCTGTGTGTCTGCATTCACTTGCAAATATTTTGGTAATAGACTTACAATCAAGCTGCTGACATGGCTGACAATGGTGACTGTGGATCCCTTCATCAACCAAAGTGTGTTGATGCCTTCTTTTTACAGCAGGTGTTGTGAAAAGCCTAAATGTGCAAAATCCTGAGCCTGTCCCCTTATTCGCACTACAGAAATAAAATAAGAAGAAATGATTTGAGTTTGTCAGTGTGTTTACATGATGGTATAATTGGAATCTTTGCTTAGTCGGACTATGCTGTCTTTCGGGGGGAGGTGCTATTATGCCAATATACATGGCAGTGAATAAATCGAAAGATGGCGAACGGAGAGCAAGGTGAAGCTACATCCCTCTATTTTTGCATGATATTAATAGGAGTACAGCGAATGCGAATGACGCAAAGTCCAGTTCCTTATCCGATTCGAGTTATCCAGGGGTGTTAGTCGGATTGTAGTCGGACCGCACATAGTCGGACAAAGGTGTTTACATGAAACTGATAATTCGATTTCAGTCCGACTAAGCCAGTTATTCGAATCCATGTAATCACGCTGAGTGTTGGATTCTCTGTTCATGAAGCAAGCACGATGGTGACATAATGAATAATGAAAGTCTTCACAGGGTTGTGGTACAAAGTGAGCTGTGATGCAGCAGAACGATGACTCACTTCCCCGCTTGTGGCAGCTTGGGTTTTATCGATGAAGACAAATAATCTGTTATTTTCACAATTTGAGGTTATATGCCTCAAGAACAGTTTCACTCTTTTTGTCATCTGATCCCACAGAAGAGTAGGTCCGCTTAAAGAGAAGGAATCGGCACCGAGGAAAAGTGAAAACTTGTTGCTATACTTTAGCCATGGTGGAACAGATCTGGGCCCATTCCAAACTACAGTAGTACACTGTTTTGCCACGTAGCTTTATGTTCTTCCAGATGGGCATGTTGAAAAAGTGCCCGAGGTATCCAGAGCAGTAAAGCTTTGTGGGTAGCTTTTAAATGCAGGGCACTCCGGATTAATGCTTACATAGTAATTGTATTTTAGAGCATAGCTTGCACAGCTGAATAAATGTGTAGTGAACTAAAAGGTATAGTGTTTTGTATTTAAGGTGATATTTTTGATACTGGGGCTTACTTATCTTTCTTTTAGGATCAAGTTCTCTGGATGGATGAAATAGCAACTGGGTAAAGATTTATACGCCACTATACTACGTCTACTGATCCTACCAAGCGACAAAATAAACAGTTATTGTCACAGATTTTGACTTGGCCGGTGACAAATAAGGGATTTAATTGCAAGTTTGAACTAGAAGATGTGAACTAGAAGATGAGAATCAAGTAAAGACATGAATAAATGTCTAATGCTGGGACAAGAAGCCTAAACACGCTTGCTATAAATCTAGTTGAGCAAGTATTCATCATACTTTATTTAAAGGGTGAAGTCAGATCAACTGAAATGGGCCCGTTTGAAGCGCCATATTTACTGTGGAGGTTTTAAACTGTGTAACATATGTTAGCCTGTATACCCTGCACTGATGTCTTTGGCAGTAGGCTTTTTAAGGGCCTTACTGACAGTCTAAAGCAGGGAAAATCCCCCTCAGGAATTCCCCTAATACTAGAACCTGCAAGAGGGGGGGGGGGGGGGGGGGGCAGACTGAATGGCTGTACGCAGAGCAAAAACAGTGGGATTGAGGGAAAGAGAGGAAATCAAATAGGGAAATCTATATAGAATGCCAGAAACTGGGGGGAAAATATTATCGTTTTTTCAGGAATTAGTGATATGGACTATCTGTCAATATTCACACGTCTCAAAACCAACCTGAGCTTTAGTCTGTGGACGGAACTGTCAGAGCGGAATTAAAGGGCTGAAAACAACTCCAACTAACCGCAGCAGAAGGGAACGTTACTGTGCCATTGCTTTTGATATTGATAGACATCGACATAATAAGACATATGTGAAGTAGTACAACACTGTCTGAAAACATAATCATCACAGGGTCCGTCTCTGTGAGGCTCAATGACTCAAACTTGATTGCGTAAATAAAGTGGAACGTGAGTAAGACTGGAATAAGAAGACACGGCAGATTAGAGAGAAAGCAAAGAAGGCTTCTCGAATGTCAAAAAGACCCTTAATGATTCAAGAATGTCATTGCATATGGCTTTTTAATCGAACGTCATTACATGTAGAAACCGTGTCACCCAAATTGAGCATTATAGCATATGGGACCATCAACTGAACCACGTGAGTTATATCTATGGAATGATGGAGCTTTTTAGGTTTTTATTGCAGCTCCTTAAAAGCTGCTTTGACGGCCACTTTGCAGACTGCACATTTTAATTAAGCTGCACATGAGCTGAAAGCAGTTTCAATCACACTTTTGAAACATCTTATAACAAGGTCGACATGTAACGTCTCAGTCTTACTGTGAGCCGCGGTTATACTTCAAAACGAATGCGACAGACACTACCGGACCCTCACGCACCCTTGGACGTGTTAAACTTGGCCGCGTTTTTGGTGCCAATGCAGCAAGATTCACCAGATAAATAGAAAAAATGTCAGTACACATGTTGTCCGCCTGTATGGAATTTAAATATTGCAAATTTGTTTTCGGGCATACATGTGCCCCGTTGCCGGTGCCCTCTCTTGTAGTGTGCCGGTTCCCATTGCCGGCACGGCCCAATGCCAGGAGGAACAGCAGGACTGAGCCAACTCTCTCTGCAGCTGTCAGACTCTCGGAAAAGTGGTCCCGGAAACCTTTAGAGGAATCCCAAAACACTTGTGAGGAGCATTAGAGCAGCCCCGTGGCCGCCATTACACAAACACAGATAAACAAGGACGCATTGTTATGGAGGTGCGCAGCAGGAATGTCCTTCTGCATAGAATGCTTAGGGCCAAGTTATAGTAATGGGCTTGAATACACAGATCCTGGCATTCATCAAGTGCGCCTTTATGCCTCCTGATGGAGCACATGGTTTACAACTTCAATACACCCCCCATACGTCACATCGAGATCCAATACCGTCATACACTTCATTATTTTTAATATTCTTCTTAGGTGGAGGGGAAATCCTCAATGCATCATTCCCTCCCCTTACTAACACAGAATACACACAAAAGAACAATGTTGTTAATAATGTATGTCATATAATATTATTTCATTATTTGATGGAGACTGTTTCTTAAAATGTGTTATGAATAAATAAATAAAAAATGACTGAACCTAATTTATGTCTGCTGTGGGAAATATTCCTTTTGGCGTTGGAAAAAAAATAATCATAGAAATACATATGTACACATGCATCACTACATAATGAGGTTGACGTGTCATTGGTGTGTATAATTATAAGACGATGGGTTTTGTAATGAATTTGTTCATTTGCAATGATTCACTGTTCAAATAATTTTCTTGTACACAGAAGAGAGAGATTGCCGGGAAAAACTACTTTAAAAATACGTCGACCTCCATCCTCGGCCTAGTTTGTGATGATACAAACGTCTCCCCTGCTGACCCGTCAGAAGAGACCAAGTGTAAAGTCTTGACTCATCAGTTTAGGCGAGACGAAATGCGAGAGAGCAATCAGGGGCCGGCAGCTCATAGACACCTCCGGGCCCCGGTCTTGTGTCAAGGCACCCGTCACCTCGCCAGCCATTTCCTGCTGCAGTGTACACACACTTAATGCCCCCTCCAACTCCCGTCCCTCCAATCCCCCCTGCATCCCTCCTGCATGGGGCCCCATGGCCGTCATGCATGACAATGCTTTATGAGAGATGGAGGGGAGGGGAGGGATTGGGAGAAGTACAGAGGCAGGGAAGGCATGGGAGGAGGATTGGGCAGTGCAGTGAGGCCTGGGCAACAGTCGGAATCAATCAAGTCTGCAGGATTACTGCTCCACTGAGTTGTGATCAATAGATCCTGAACACTATCCCCTGCTAGGAGGGCTGACAGGGTAAATGAGGGTTCGAAAGCCGCGTCCCACCCACCTCCCTCTCATCCCAATCCTTTCTCTCCCTTGCTCTCTCTCTCTCTCTCCCTCCTCTCAGTCACCTCCTTCCTTTGGTTAATGCTTTGCTTGAATAAAGAAAAGCAAAGAGGCAAAGATGCCGTTTTTGTTGCGAGTGAAGAGGACAAAGACTTGTTCTTGGTCCAGGGGGTTTTAACAATGCCAGAGGAGTGTTGCATATTCAGCTGAGAGGAACATCTAGCCTTTGCCCCGGGGCTTTTGTACCTCCGGGTGCACTGCTTTCTTGTTCTAAACATAGTGGAGAAACTTTCTTTTTGGTGTAATGATGGAAAAAAAAAAACAAGCAGGCCTGCTTGTTCTTCCACATCAGATTCTTCCAGCGTAGGATGCACCCGGGGGAAACTCACAATGTTCAACATTTTAACACCTGGAGACACATTTTAGAATGCAGAAAGAAAGAAACAGACAGACATCGATGACCAAACCGAAGTCAGTTCTGAACGTCGTTCCTTAAGATCTTGAGGCATCTGATAAGATTTAAAAAAAGGTATTAGGCCCATTAACCGGACATTTTCAGCCCGCGGCCTCCTCAGATTTCCCCAACATTGACTTAAAATGTATGTTAAGGGAGAACACCCCTCCTCCCCACGTCCCCGCTTGTGTACAAAAACACATCCCTCTGCACGACCAGCAGATGGCAGTCCTGTTATCCCGATCCCAGGGTGTGAGATTGTGCGCCTCCAGGCTGAGTTCCGGACTGTTCAGGGTTTAACTATGTGTAAAAGTACCCCACTTCTAAAATGCCTGGCAGCTAAGAGTAAGAGAGGAGGAAAGTGTGCGGGGGTTGGGGAGGGTGTGTGAGGGGGGGGGGGGGGGGGGGGGGGTAACAGGTTCTTTGGCCCTGAGCCAACAAACTCACAAATGCCTGCACATGCTGCAACTTCACAATAAAGCACACTATTATTCTGTTGATAGGCAATCTGTGTTGGCATGAACATTTA
Organism: Gasterosteus aculeatus; assembly: GCF_964276395.1. Classification (NCBI taxonomy): domain Eukaryota; kingdom Metazoa; phylum Chordata; class Actinopteri; order Perciformes; family Gasterosteidae; genus Gasterosteus; species Gasterosteus aculeatus. The sequence goes on from NC_135703.1 coordinate 7,729,098, forward strand.
GTGGAATAACTGTTACGGCCGTCTAAATGATGTCATGGGCTTGTCATTGTCAGTAAATAATGTGTCTGTCTTTGACGAGCCATGTTGTAAATTATTCACCTTTTCACAATGTGACCGAGTCCTCCGCCTTCCACATTCATGAAATAAGTAAGACACTTTGCTCCGGCTAAAGGGGAAAGTAGCGGGTATTTTTATGTTCAAAGTGCATATTTGTTTTTGTTGCCAATGTTTTTTTTATTTTTATTGAGAACAAGAAGTAAACCGTGCGCAAAATACAAAACGCTGCAATGACATGAGTCACGTGTGACAGCGAAAGCTTCTACACAAAAAGGCATGAGAAGCAGAGCGGTTTCCAAGACCCACACGGCAGCATGCCGACCCAGGCCAACACGAGATGGAAGAGAAGAAAGCTTAACTTCATTACTCCAGTAATGAGGAGAAAAATAAAAGAATTGTGGGTAGTGGCTGTGGCAGCAAAGCTCAGCTGCAAACTTGTGGCAGTAATACCTCTGGTCAGGTAATTAGTTACACATTAATACGCAGAGATGATCTCATCTCCCCAATTAGGGAACGGCGGGGCAATGACTCACGGGTAACCGGCTGTGCACTTTATATGGAACGAACCCGTTGAACAAGCCTAGTAAAACTGACCCGAACTTTCACTCATATCCAACTAGTTTGTGTTCAGTTGACTATTTTAGTTAAAGCACATTGACACAAATCGCGAGGACCGCAAAGAAAAATGAAATGGGGCAAACCACATAACAAACTAATGAATCTCTTCCGCTTGCCAGAACATCTTTTCTCTGGGAAAAACAATTACCCAGCCTGCAGCATAGGATGAGTGCAGCTGATAGGAGAATGGGAATCATCTGAAACAAATGATCTAAGTAAGTAAAAAGAGATATATATTTTGGGGTTTTTAATCCAAGCCACCAATGTTTCTCTACAGGTGCTATCTTAACCGCAGACCCTTAAGCACAGACCACATTCCACACAATCAGCAGTTCGCCACAGTACCACAGTGGAGTTGATGTTTCGGAGGGTTACCTCATATGTGTGTAAACAATGATCAACATTTGCATTCACTGGTCTTTGGATACACTGAGCAGAGACATACAGGAAGAAGCGCAGTGGTGATATTTTCTGTGTCCATTTATTTGTCCATTTTGTGTGCCTGGACCCGATCTCCAGGAGTGGACTGAATGCCTGGATTCTTCTCATCAAAGACATGTCCACACAAGAGCTTATGGGGAAAAAACCACACAAGAGCTTATGGGGAAAAACCCCCAAAACTTAGCCAGAAATTGCCAATGAGTGCCTGTCTGCTATTAGCCAAGCCAATACTGAAATACTGTCATTGCATTATTCACTCACTAAAACGCCACCATTTGAACAACTCACCACTTCATATCCCAGGCCTGTCCTTATCAGGTCCAGCATATGACTCATATCGGTTCGATACACTGAATGAAAGTCTCCAAAGAAGGTTCAGAAATCAGCTCGCTACCTTCAATGACGACAGAGATGCAATGGCAATATGCTAATCAAATTGCCCATGTTGAGTTCTTTCACCGCGTTTCCTCATGTCTGGCTGATTTGCAAACACAGTCATGCCGCACAGTCGCTGCGGCACAGTAGATAGGTATGATCTAAGGCGGCTTGATTGGAACATGGTGTAGTGTACCCTCGGGACTCTGCAGGAACCATCTATAACGTGCAACAGCCGGGACGGCAGGCTTGTGATCCTGGCTACATATTTACAGCTTTAGTATAGAAATGCATGGGCCAGCTTGGCACCGACGCACAGCACAGTGGCAATCACTTACTTGTTGATGGTCTCTATCACACCACCATCACACACACACACACACACACACAAAAGTGCCTGTTCGCCAACACACAAAGGCATACACATGCAGAGCGTCCTCCCTGAGACCACACAGCCTCCATACCGAGATCCCTTTCATCTACCCCTATCGACTACTGTTATGTCCTGTGGCTTGATTGGACCACACCAGACAACATCCCACATCGTCTGTATTCCTTCCCTGCTCAAGCGCCCCCCTCTCCTCCCCTCTCTCCCCTCGCCCGTCTATTGCCTCTTTCCTTACCTCCTCCAGTGCCACACCAACACCCTTCTCATGTTTGCCTTTCATTAGCTTTCATCTCTCCAGCTTATTGAACTGCACCACTGGCAGCAGAGTGCAGCGCTTTGATGGTGTGGCCGCTCCTCAACATGAATCCATATTTACCCCTCTTTATATATTTCCATACTTGCAATGTGTGCCATTCTTTGGGTATAATGGGAGGCAGGGTATATGTACACTTTTACAGTTGTGATCGTAGGGCCCTGCGGTCGTCCCTCAGGTATTGCAGGAGGCACCTGAAGTGCCCTCCCATAAATACATGTTTTCTTTATACCTGCCCCGAGAAAGAAAGGCTAAAATGTGTTTATATATTTTCTGTATCTGTTGCTCGCCCACTTTACGATGTACACCAGGCAGGAGAGCGAGAGGGAGAGAAATGTATGGGCCAGTGGGCAGGTATTTTAAGGAAAGCTCAATGGGGAATCTCAACATATATTGATACACAAAAATAGCATTGCTCATTCTGTTTGCTTTGGAGTTCTGCCTCCATCCTATCTCAGTCATCAATGGACACCACCTTCCCTGGTAACCTGTAGTACACACACAACTACACACACACACACACACAAGCCTAGTGGATTTAGTCTTCCTATGGGCATGTGTCCCTTCATAATGGAGGATAAAGCCCTCAGCAGTGTCTAACTCTGCAACATGAAGTTGTCAAAGCGACGCCACCGGTGTTCAAAGCTGTGTGCAAAATCACCCACTCAGTGCTCACTACTCAATAGATCTTTAATTCTATTTAAGACTGTATACGGTGTGTCTGGTGGGGAAAGAAAACAGTATTATTTGCAAATTATGTCATGAAAAATATGAAAATAACTTGCGTTTAGGACAATTTTTGTTAGTTTTATAATGACTGCTGTCGAAGATGTGAGTTAACAGACATTAATTTGACTCAACTATGACATTGCATATGGGGTCATTTGGATTAAGTATTTGAAGTGCAATGCTATACATACAGCATCCTTAAAACACCAGTAAACTACTCTCCATAGTGGAACTACAGGCCGGCTTGTGAAAAATGGACAGTTTCTGTCAATGTTTCAGGTGTGACATGATTTCTCATGACTCAATAATCCATCTCAAAGTTTCCAAACTCTACCGTTGTATTTCATATCATTGATTGAATTCTGCCACAATATATATTTATATATATATATATATGGGAAATATTGGCTCAGTGTTACATCACACTATGAAACATGGCAAGGCCGACAACATTTACTACAAGATTTCACCATCAGCATCTTGTTAGAAACTTGAAGGAAACATGAACAGGAATAGACTTTTCGAAGCGCCCCGTGGTCTTAATTCTTTTGCTTTGTGCGTCAAACCAGCCAACAACAGAGGACCCCCAGAAAATCAGTGCTTTTAAACATGATTAAAAAGAATTGCCACAAAGTCAGAACAAAAGTCTAACGTTAAAATGAATAACTTGCTATGCAAATTAGGGAAAGTGATGAGGGCTTTTTATTTGAAGTTGAACCTTTTGTTGTCAGCTTCAACTGTACTCTGTGTTTTTAAACCCAGCAAGGGACCTTTTACACATTTCAATGGGGAATTCGGCTTTGAATAATTCAACAGACTAATCCAGCATTTCTGGTGCTTTGGTCTGTGTGGGCCTGCTGTTCGGGGCTACAGCCAGTTAGTAGTCAATATACAGAGGCTGAAAGAGATGGAAAAAGAAGGACACAGAGATACAGACGGAGGCAGACGGAGGCTGGGGAAAGGAAAAGGGTAAAGACACAGGAGGGGAGGGGGGGGGGGGGGGGCTACTTAATGTTAATTACAGTGTGCCTAATCTTGGAAGCTAACAATGATGTCATGAGGCACTGTGGCTATTGCTTCAAAACAACACCTGACATATGAGAAAGAAATGCCATGTTCCTTGTGTATTAAACAGCAAAACACGGTGAACAAATGACTACACTAATTTAGCCATGTCTGTTTACACGTTTACTCAAAGTGTAAACACACATGGCTCCCTGGAGTGTAATAAAAGTAATAAAAGCAATTAATTGAAATCATATTAAAAAAATAATATAAATGTGCCATTACCTGGCTTTGTGTACTCAATTATATGATCATTTTAATGCAGTCTGCTGCATCATTTTCTATGGCTGGATTATATTTCATCGTGTTTTTCATTTGATCCCACAGTGTGAAGCATGTTATGGGTTATATAAACCAAATCATTTCTGATTACCTCTCTGAAGGTTGAAAAGACTGCCGGTGATAATTTACAGGTGCTTGCGTGATTTATTTATTTTTTAAAGATACCGTAGGTGCCATAAACAACCGCTTCATGTACGTGCACACTGGCTGCTGTGATGTTGTTGAAGCACCTTAATAGAGTGCTGCAGGAATTAAAACCCAAATAAGTGTTAGTATTTCTGCTCTTTGGCTTCCCTTCTCTCGAGGTCAATGGGTTCTTCGAATGTTTTTTCGGTAACATAACTGAAATGAGTGCAAGCTTAAGAGAACCTTTTTTGATTTTGCTACAGCGTATCAGTAAATACCCTACTCAAGAATTTGAATGCTTGTAAGTGTCATCAAAATAGCAGTGGCAGCTAAATGTGATTCCAAACCCACATCTCAGTAACTAGTTTGCTTTCACAGCCCTTTCATACTCATGCACATGCAACCGGTTATATCAGCGTCTATTCACTTTTCACTTGTATGTTGTTGTGCTGATCCAAACATGCAAGTAGCCTAAACATGCATTTGGGACAGAGCTTATTTTTCTGAAATAATTCTAAAATCCAATTAAAAGACATGTCATTGTCTTTTTGTCGAGTGAACCAATGGGATCGCCAGGCCTAACAGCCAATGGTATAGAGTTATATAGAGTATATACACCATCACATGTCTGTGCCTCCAGTGGTAGCCGTGCTGCGTGGTAAACAGCATTTCATGGTGTTCATTGGGGGTTGGGTGGTGCTGTGACCCTTTGCCTGCAGGCGTATATGGACTAAAGATAATGGAGCTCTGCAGGACCAAGACGCACTCCACACATTGAAACCCGAGAGCAAACTGTCCTCAACAAACCGGCACCTTCCCACTCAACTATGCAAATATGAGCATTTACAGACACGCGGAGTGAGTGCTTCAGTCCACGATTGTGCATCATACATGAGCTCACTGCACCGAACATCTGCAACAGCTAAACAGTGGAACATTTCTCTTTAATGTACGAGAGGGAGAGAGTGAGCGAGAGGGAGGAAGGATATGGCAGCTCAAGTGTTTCTCGTTATAGTTCAAATTATGCAAAAGCAGTGAGAAGCGTGAAAGATCAAAGATAAAGGCCATAGGGCATGCACATTAAGAGTTATAACGAGAGCCCTTAGCTGTACACTGTTTAATTATTGAAACCAGAAACATCTTAGATATTTTAAAGAGCCTCTAATAATGTAGTTTGAAAAGAAACACCACAGTTAATGGAGAAAAGAGCAGAAAGCACCTTTTATTTTGCTGAATGGAGTTGGATAGTTTGTTCTGGAGATGAGTGTGTTGGTCTTTTACTGTGTGAAGCATTTGTCATTTTTGCCCAAAGTAAAAAATAACCTTTTGCAAATGAGGCCAAATAAGCCAAATTTACTGCATGAAAAAGAATCTCCCTATGGCCTTCGGCGCACAGTTCGTTTATTTCAAGTGCTTCTAATTACAGATTTCTGATTAGCAGTCACAACGCAACTCTCAGTCCCACTGTCTCTGGGCTCCTGCCATCAACGGCATCCGAGGATTAATCAAACTCCCGTGTTGTGATTGGTCATCGGGGTCGATTGTTCTGTTATTGGCAGACTCTGGTTACATATGCATGTTGTGGACATGATGTGCAATTAGTTGTTGTCATTTTTTTAACATGAAAACGCTGAATATTCCAAAGCCCTAGTTTATGTTCATCACATTAATCCCCATCCCCTTTGTGGGTTCCTCATAAAGTGTTTATGTACATTTCAATTCCTTCCTCTGCTGTTCCTCTCCAAGCTCCAAACTAAGTATTCCAAGCGTTCCTAATTGGTGGAAAAAATCATTTCAAAGTGCACATTGGGAGCAAACAAAACTCTCTGTTCGAGTTCTCGTAAACGCCTCAGGGGAACGTGTCCGGGGGCACTCGCCCGAAATGTAAGAACGGATCCTTAAGTTCCGTGATAGCCTCTCAGTAACAGCAGGGTCACTTCTTGCTCTTAGAAAGCCGATAAGAATTCATGCGTTTTCAGCAATAAGGGAGAGCGAGCTGCAGGGGGCCAAACATCTCTGTGACCGAATGCAGGCGGAGGGAAGAGGGGGGGGCGGGGTGGGGGGCTGAGGCCCACATTAATCCATGTCAGCTCAGGCCAAATTATTTATCACCTTGTGCAAACAAACGGTGTCCCGGACAGCCTGTCGGAGCGGCGGGGGTGGGGGGATGGGCGGAGGAGGGGAAGGGAGGGGTGTGAGTTCCGTAAGGGCTGCCAGCACCGCGGCAGCAGCGTGACCCCCCCCCCATCACTCTTCCTCTTATCTCTCCTCCTCGGCCTTCTCCTCATTACTCCTCAGACACAGGCATCGGGCCCGAGTGACCAGGCACAGGGATGCGCGTGCCGGCGGGACAATAAGGGAGCTGAGGCGGAGGTCCGATGTCTTTATTTCAGAGTACTGCGACTGGACTTTTTTTGTTTGTTTCATCTGTGCTCCATCGATCACACCAGGTGGAGAGGATCTCTGTGGAATCGGCAAACTAATGAGTATGCGCAGTGTTTGTATGTTTATGAGATGCATGTGGAGAAAAGGGCGGGGCGGGGGGGTTGGATGGCTGCATCTGAACTCTGGGAAGCAGGCTGATCACCCTCTCTCACCCGCAGCCGGGCCCAGCCGACTTGGAGCTTCAATCAATAACCAGTCCCTGTGGCTGCCCCGAGCAAGCTGTTTGAAAAGTCAGAGTAGCATGAAATGGCCATTATTAAATTACTGGGACGGACACATTTAGAAGGCCATTGCATTAAGAGAGCAAGCTCCCCCAATTAGTGGATCAGCACATTAATAGCCCTGGATGAGAACACCATCTGATCAGAGATTAGACTCGCACACACAATCTATTGACCTATTTTACTGGGGTCCTGCTACATGTAGCATTTGCAAAGTGTATCACTTACTCGCGTCCTCTAACCAGAATAAATGGTGAAAATGTATTGTCTGTTTATACGTAGGATTCACATTTAGACTTATACCAAAGCCACCTTACTGCAACTGTTCCACACGCATTGTGCTGATTCAAACCTCATCAATTTTCATGTAGTAAAGCTGTATTACACGCAAGGAGGGATTGTCGTGAGATCAACATTTTCCCCCTGTCTACTATTACTCTGAGTTTGTTCTTCAGTGGGAAAATAAGGAGGTGCTTTTCTTTCTCTGGTACGCTGCAAAGCCTACGGCATCTGTTACAACGAGATTGAAAAAGCACACTGCTGTGAAAAAAAAGCCGTTTTTTTTATGTGATTGAATAATAGAGTCACCCCAAGCTCAGTGACCAGTTTTTTAACCAATCACAAAATGACAAAAGAAAGAGAATAACACAAGATGAGAAATCTCAACTCCATCGCTGTTTACTTATTGGACTGGTTTCGACCTAATGATCTGATTTTACCAACACACCAACATAGGATTCAGAATGTGCACTTTAGCCCTCCTCATCTGGCACGTCATTGGTTCTTCAGAGCCCTGGGCATCTTTCCTTTGTGCTTCTGTGAGTGATGTTTTTAACATGAATTATTTACCCCATGAGAGACATGTCGCTGGATGCACGCCCTCGTTTTTAAAGAGCACCTTGTTTGCTCCTAATTTTACAGCCGGTCGGGCAGAAGTACGAGCGGCCAAGCCGCAGGTCAGACTGACAGCTGGGAATTGCCCCCCAACCCCACCCCTCCTCCACCCTCCTGCTCTTTCAGTGCTGCTGCAGTACCTGTGAGCACACACTCAGAGGCCGAGCACATGTGGGCAGAGGTTACGGTGCACCTGAACTGCAGTGATACCAGGATCATTATTACACTCTGATTTCAGGGTTGTATCCACCTCCCAGCCCTCTTTTTCTCCACCACCACTATCGACCACACAGCCCCTTCCCCACCCTCACACTGTGAAGTTTTGCTTTCTTACTCTCCCTAAGGCAGGAATGTTTCCAACGGGCTGTGGTAGCGCTCTATGTGTATTGATTACGTTCTCCTGTGTTCACCCACACAGACACAGGCGCAGCATCCAGTTTCACTTGTTAACCTTTGACATTTTGGAATGTGAACTACTCAGTATATCAGAGCTGTACAATACTGAGATAGCAGCCGTTGTACTGCCCGTACGATTCTTATGAAGTTGCGTTTCTTATTGGGACATTTCGTTTACTCTAACATGGTGCAGTGTTTCGCAAATTTGCGAAATGGACGTGAACATGATACATTTTAAAGATTAATACATCTCACAAGGCTTTTTTTAATACTGCATTATTTATCTGTTAATACGTTTTTCCAGTGTATCTTATTGCAGGTAAGCTGCACAGATGCACACAAAAATCGAGGTAGAGCATTACGGGCCCTCAAGGCCAACAGTGTTTTGACTAAAAACATCTTCCTTGCTTCCTGAATGTTACAACCAAAACTCTCGATGCTTGTCTGCGGAAATTGGCGAAGCGAGGCCGAAATGCACCTGCAAAGTGATGAATATTGAGTCTGTTGTCATGATGAACTCTCCCATACCTCTATTACCTTGCTCAGACATTAAGTTGTGATTACATGTCTGCTGTATTTCAATTTCTGCAAAGAAAAGGCTTCCCAGTCTCTTATTAGCTGGCTTAAACTCCCCCCCCCCCCCCGCTTGTGTGGAGTGACAGCTCATTCTGACCTGCTTGGTTATTATTATGGAAAACTGCAACTCGCTAAAAGAACAGGGTTAAAATATTTTAGAATCATGGCATAACAGAAGTGTAAAGCATCCACACCACCACCGTGCTTGGGGACATGTATGTCTTCAATCCCCAGAAATGTGATTGGCAAACATCACCTTAAGGCCACAGAGGCTCTGCTGGTATCTCGGATACCGGTTTGCCCCCCCCCCACCTCCAACATCCTCTCCTGCTCATCGACAGCACACTTGCAAGAACAAACAAAAGATTAGATACCAGCAAAAAAAAGCTGCCTGCTGTTGGCCCACATGGAAGTGGCCCAGATCTGGTGGTGAAGGGAGGGAGCCGTGGAAGCCTGCTGCCGGGCCGAGGGCCAAGGTTTGTTCCCCAGTCGACTGGCGTCCTTCCAGCCCAGAGGAACGAGCGTTCTGCTGCAGAGCAAAGCACCATACCCCCCCGAGGATGATAGATGCTCTGTCCGCTCCCTGCAGCAGGAAGAAAGCATTAGACATCTGTATAATTGACTGAGGATGAGAGAAAAGAGGGCAAAAAAAATGGATGGAAAGATGGAGCGAACAGATTGGGTGCGTGTGTGTGCGTGCGTTTGAACTTGAGTGAGACGTTGGCTATAGAGTGTGTTTTAGTTTATTTGTCTGTGCGCAAAAAATGAAGGATGTTAGTGGGAGGGAAAGACGTGAAAGAAGAATCAACGTGGTGGCAGAAATTGGAGAAGGGGGGGGTTGGTTTGGGGAGCTGGCACAGATGAGGCTGGCTCTCACTCAACGGGACATCCTTTCACACATATTACACATGTCCTCTCCAATCCTCTCACAGAACCAGCACTGAGGCTACTCTGCCGGAAAAAAAAAAAACAGCCCTACAGTCCAGAGAGCGGAGGAACTGCCCGTATTTCATGGTGGCGTGGCTCAGCTCGTCCATTATTGTGATCCAAAGTCTCTCTGCAACAGAATGATTCCAAGGGTTTAACATTAGGGCTTACCGTCACAATAGGGCAAGGGTTGGCATATATGATCGGAGGGGGGTAATCTTGTCGGGAAGAAAAGACCAGAATTTCTGAACAGCGAGGAGAAAGAATTTCCCATCCCTTTGTCTGGAATATAAGCGCATCCGAAGAGATGAGTGAAAGGCATTCGCATTCCAGCGAGATCCAAAAACCAAATCTGTTAGAGCAAAGTGCGTTAGTTTATGCAATCACTGCGATAACCACAGACAAGACCAACTTGATAAAGTCTTCATCGTGTCTGAAAGTTATAACAAATGGTCACTTTTTAAAGAACATGCTCCTAAGTGCCAGCCAGTGTCCAGCAAAGCTACCCAACAAAAGCATGATTGAAAACTGGTGCACACAACTTTCCAGGGAAAATAGTACAATTATAAGAGTACACAGACTTCTCCATTATTAATTGAGTTGCTTTTCAACTGCCTCACTCAAAAGAGCGCTCAATAATTTATCACCATGGAGACGCATGTCAAGTCAGTGGGCTTGGACACTTCATGAATATCAAATAAAAATGCAAAACAAAAGAGGTATACATCATTAAGGACCCTTTTAAAGCTGCTTTACTAAGGATTGTTATGAATCAGGGATCCTTGATTGTTCTTTGCTCCAGGACATCAATCACAATCCTCCAATTTGATCCTGCTTGGGGATGAAAATTCTTGATGAAACACGTGGGAAGCCAATATACCACAACGACGGCGCCAATTGATGTGTAAAGATCAGTCTGCAGGGAACGGTTGGAGAGGGAGTAACGACGCTGTTTGGGTCATGCTTTAATGAAGATCCTCGATCAGTTATTAACGACACCGTTTCTCATTAGTTAATTGAATAATGTACAAAATGGAGTTCCATGCTCCTCATGACGGTGGATTAATTCAAAGTGTGGGAGATGGAGAACTTGAGATGAGGGGGCTGAGTGATGCTCTTGTTTTTATCACTGCCAACAGCCTGGTGAGAAGACCTGGTGGAGGTTATGGGGAATACGACTGGGAAGCCCCCAGAGTGGGTGTCAGCCATTAACATGGCAGCAATGGTTATGTGTGAATGCATGAACCACCCAGTGATTTATTCATTATTTAATAGAACTACACAGAGCTTGTCTTGAAATGATGGTGTTAAACCATCACAGTGGCCATGTGGGTTTTGCACAGCCTCAAAGTAACCATATTGATGGAATTGCATATATATATATATACATAGTATGCAGAAACAATTAAAAAATAATCGTTTAAGGCCAATGTTTAACCAAAGCGTGGTAGATCATTAAATTATTACAATCGAAAGATCCTGGCATTGGATTCTCTATGTTAATAATAGATCAAAAGAGACCATGGAAAGTAGGTGCTTGAAGGGAAAAACCTATTAAGAATGATCCTTGAATGATCCTTGGCCAAAAAAACTGAAAAATTCTCTATGTTTGAAATATCAACCTTATAGGTGCTAATATGTTGCTGTTGTGTTGTGCTGCTTGTTATGCTGACTTGCTGCCAAAGGAAATGCATAAATTCATGCTCAAATCTAACAATGGTTCATGGCATCCTGTTTTCTGATGGATGCACAACAACCACTTTTAAGTCTTAAGTACAAGAATACAAAAGGAGCACTCTGTACCAATGAGAAAAAAAAGTTTGAACGCTGCTAATTTGGAGATTTTTATGCACGTTCTGTAGTCTGCAGGCATGTAGTGGAGCAGCTAGCTGTCACGTTGCCTTTCCCCTGAATGCCATGCAAATGACTGGCTCTCCCAGAAGACCACTACCGCTCCCTCATTTGGCTTGCTGCTTGATTCGGTTGTTACAATTGTGCATAACATGCCACACAACTGTCTCGTCTTCTTTCGATGCATCTCATACCCTACTGTGTGTCTCGCTCTTCTCACTCACTCTGTAATGTTAATGGCACTAAGTTGCACACGGTGATGCTCCCGTGACTTCTATTGATGCACCACACTTTAGCAAAGGAACTGAGCCTCTCCGGTTGCGAGACAAATCCAATTTAGTTTGCTCTCCATTTGACTAAAAACACTTAATCTGTGGCCTGAATGTTGTGATTGAGAGGATTGCATTTGAACATAACATGCAAAGCTACACCCGGTGTCGGGCATTGGAATTACCATGTGTATCTGTTCATTCTCTGCAGAGGGAAATTTGTGTTTATAGATGCACAACACATCCTCTTAGCTTAGTCGGGTCAGAGTTGAGGGTTAGTGTATGTGTGCGTTTGCCTGCCTGAGAGTGTGTGTGTGTGTGTGGGTTTGTCGGTGTGTGTGCATGTTTATCAGGGAATTGGAGATGTGGGCCTATTTGGGAGGTCTCAAAGCGGCGAGCAGGTGAGAGTCATGCTGGGTGTTCTCTCGCTTCAGTGCTAATGGAGTGCAATCCAGATCTCTCCTGGACCCATAGTTCCCAGTGCCCAATCATTATGGGTTAGCTAATTTTGGAATATGCACATTGTGTGTGTGTTTGAAAGAGACAGCGAGAGAAGATGCTACACATACTTAAAAGAGAGAACAGTAAGCCTAGAAAACCAAAAGTAGGACAAAATACATTATTCTCTGCTGTGAATAAGAATTAATTTAGAAAAAGGTGAGCAAGCTTCATCATAAAATGCTGTGGATGTAATTCTTTTAAACATTGAATACAAATAACAGTGACTTATTGAACACTTGATGCTATACATTTGCTGCTTTACTTGTGAATAAACAAAAAGATGAATGATGCTAAAATATGGAAATGGGATGATTGATCATGTTAGGCGTGTGAGGAAATATATATATATATATATATATCTTTAATAATGTTTGTTAGTCAGAAGGTGTTTACTTCCTTTCAGTTCTACTCAAATTATCAGGATTTTTTTTATCGCAATATATCGTCTCGCTTACAGTATCGCTATAATATTTTTGAATCAGATTCTCTGTATCATGATGCACATCATCTCGTTCTTGCCGATACACAGCCCGCTTTCATGTGGGAATAAAAACCAGTGGCTTCTTCACCAGAAGTCAGAGTTCTGAGATAGAACGCATTGGCCTGCTTTATTATGAATGAGGATGTGAAAAGGACATCGTCAGTGATCCCACATCAGCACTTCCCCTGTGAAACTCAATACTCAACTTGATAAATGTCGGTCATTGTCTTTTCATGTAAGTGTGGGGTTTTCGTGTGATGGCTTTTTCTTTTACAACATGTGAGATAAAGAATCAGCGCTTCAGAAAAGCCTGTTCAGCACAAACAAAGAGCGGAACAGGAGGACCTCCTCACTAAAGCTTCATTTTTTGGATGGATTTGCACCATCTGGGAGGTAAAAGCAGAGACGACGCTAATGCATGCAGTGTGAAAATTGGCCAATAAGGGCTGGTGTTACCAGCACAAATCATTCAGGAAGAACCATGAGATCACTCCTCCAATTTCCTCCCCTCCTTTGCCCCCTCTACCCTTTCCATTTCCTTTTCTTTAATGTCCACCCACAAACCCTGAAAACTCTCACTTGTGAAGTGAGGTGTGTTCCCCCCTTTTCCCTCTGTTCATTTCTGTGTCTCTTTCAGGCCGTCCCATCTGAAAACACACACCACACAGTGTCTAATAACAGATGAGCTCTTTCATCAGATGAAGACCGAGCTTTAAGCTACATGGGATCCATTTAATTTGAGGAAACATGAGAGGAGATGAGGCCAGATCTGCGAGTGATCTCACTCCACCGTCCAGGTCATAATGAACAGCTGCTAATCAGCCTCATTCATTTTATAAAAGATGACAAAACCATTGCATGCACGGCTTAATGTCTCCACGGTACCATTTACCATTTCAGACCCAGCAGAGCTCTTTTGTCTATCCTCAATTTTACAAATGTCACTCCTTTGCAAAAATGCAATACCTGTTTACCAGAGAGACTAAAGAGCACGTAAAAGCATGGTGGTCGCTGATGAAATTAACTTAACTTAGATGGATAATGCTATGCAGTCTCATTTTAAACACACAGCAAATAAGCTGCATCGTCTTTATACCAGGTGATACTCTATCACCTTACAATTACTGTTACGTATGTTGTGGCTCTAATAACATTTCAGCATGTAAATGCATTTCCAGGAACTGAAGCAGAACAAATGCATGGAAACACACATTGTTTACTCCTAGTTAATGGATATGTATTTCCTGTTAGACATGCACGGGCCGTGTTCATCCCCAGCTGTGGTGAACAGCTCAAGACGAACCTCGTTGGTACGCGTCTGTAACCTAAAAGGGGAGGAAAAGTGCACACCAAACTTTTTCACCATACACAGCCCATTTGCTATTCTCGACATGAAATAGAGTTGGCCTCTCGGAGGGATTGGGGGTCTGTTTTTTTGCTGATTCCACTCCGGCGGTGAGGGAGTGCAAGGTGGGCTGGAGGGGTGGGCTGGCGCTGCCGCGGGAGCTGGAGAGAGCCAGAGGTCCGGGGCGTGTCGAGCCGCCAGTCACCGTTGGATGTTAATGTACTGAATAACAATCCAAACCGATCTGTCATTAACATCCATAACCGGCACGCCGTGCTGAATGACTAACATCTTGAACACATAAATTGGACGAGAAAGCCAAATAACCCACGGAAACTTAAAGTGATCATGAATAACAGAGCGTGCGCTCTTAAGTTCCCAGGGAATACAGATGGCGGGCGTAGATACAGCATAAGCGCTGTGGCAAGTTACTGTGTCGTGGTTCTCTCCAGAGAATCAAAGACTTTGGTATTTAAAAAAAAGGCCTCACATTGAGAAAACACTCTATGAAAGGTTTATGAGACACAATCCCTGAAGGGCCTTAAAAAATGACAAACTCATACTGGATACTCTTTAGTTTTCACCACAGTCAACCATCAACAGTTCTATTTCCTTTCAGTTTTCCTTTTCTATTTTTCTCTCTTGCTGCACAAAACCCAGAAAAAAAGCGTATTATTCGAGTACACACCAACTGAACAGAGACGACACGTAAGGCGGCTTGAAGTAACCGGTAAAAAAAGGTGATAAATTGATTCACAGACATGCTTGAATGAGTGAAGTGACACCACATTCCTCCAGAGCTTTGTGTGCTCGTATGTGTGTTGTTTAATTCCATCCCCTGCATGGCAACACAATCCCAGTTTCTTTTTTTCCTCCCTTTTTTGTTTCACATTGGGCAGCAGCGTTCCCTCCCTCTGGAACTCCATCAACACAACATGGTCAGCCGAGCAGAATGTGTGTACGTGTGAAATTGTGTGAGCGTGCGTGCGTGCAGAGAGTGCGCGCTTTGTGTGTGTGTGCTGACACGCACAGCTCGGCTGCACACCTCTCCGCTCGGTGTTGCACTGCGGTTTCATCATCCGTAGCACAGGTTTGATAGGCAGTTCCTCTTATTAGAAAAACCTGGAGGGGGGCGAGCCAGCGTTTCTGAAATGAAACCCTCTTTATCAAATTCTGATGAAGTGCCTGAAGTGAACACAAGGTTAACTAAATTGCACATCCCTTCTGTTGAACTCTTTACAATCCGCCATCCCCTCTGCACAGAGACTTTTAAGACACAGGGATTTTGTAAGTACAAACGAGAAGAGAGCGCAGTTTCTCTCCCTTAAATCACTGTGAAATGTGTCTCACTTGTTAGGATTGTAGCCTGCTTCTAGCCGGGGGGCGCGACAAAGGCGTCGGGAGGTATTTCTGGGTCTCCGGCATCACACCCAGAGCTGCTGTGTGCGCACCTTGACAGTGACTTTGTGTGACAGCAGATATAATGTGATTTCGCCTGTCCCCGGGGTCTCAGGGCTGATGATGGAGACTTCTGGGCTCTGTTTTTGCTCCCGGGCGACAGCCGTGACAGAAACGGGAAAGAAATGCTTGAGCGTGATGATCAGTGGCATTTTTCACACGGCTTCGAGATCCCTCAGCCTGCGCCGTGTTGCCCGCGCTCGGCTGACAGAGAAATTAGGTCCATACGTTCAGAATGAAATCTCCTGGTCTGGGTTTGTCTCAGTTTGGGCACAATCACATCACGCTCACTGACACTCTGTCGTGCGATTTCAGGATCTTTCTTTTTATTTATTTATTTCCAAGCTAAAAGAAACGCCGCGCAGCTTCGAGTACGTCGGGGTTTGTTTTACAATATTGTCAGGAGGTTCACAGCAATTTGAATGACACAGAAACGCAGGACGTCACCTCTGCTGTGAGTGTGTCACATCAGGTGGAGCTGCGGTGTGTCATACTTGCAGGCTGCACACGGGCCTCTGCTGTCTCTGCAGCTCACAGGCGAAAACAAAGCTGACCACTTATGTCATGTGTGCTTGGTCCGGATGTTCGAAATAAAGCACTGCTTCCTCAGGTTTGCTCATGGAAACAGCCAAGCGAGGGCAGCCGCAGTTAGTGCAGAAAGGATTGCTTTACTATTCAATTAGACAAAAGCTTTCGTCAATAATGAAATAATGGCGCGAGTCATGAATTAGTGGCTAGTTTCTTAAACATGAAGATTTTATTTCTTTTCTGATTCTAATATAATACCGTTATACTGAGCTCTGGATTGTTGGTCGGACAAAACCAGCAACCAGCAAACTAACAAAGTGATTATTGAGATTTACATAATCCTTAGTTGCAGCTAAATCAGCTCAATTGTTTTGTGAGACGTTTCGCTAAATGAACAGTCCTTCAAAAAATCCCCTTCACTGTGAGTGTTACATGATGAAGACATGACAGGCAGATGTTTTACCCGACATTAAAGCCTAAAACACATCCAGCCGGACAGCTGTGTCGTTGTTGTCACCTCTTCACCGCTCATAACGCCCCATTTACGATGCCCACACATGTCAATGGGCACAAACGTGTATAGCCTTGATGTACCAATGCAGCTTCAGTCACTGTTACAGGCTCCAGTCAACTTTTAGACAATCCCCTCCCTGGTTGATGAAACACTGAATCCCAGCTTCCTCCCTTCCTTCCTTCCTTCCTTCCGGCGTTTTATTCCATCTAAATAATGCAGCCGCAAGGAGTCATTGGGGGGGGTCCATTATAGACGGACTGATATAGAATGCTGGGATGCATGATCAGACGCTCTTATCACTTTCACAGAGCATGTTAAAGTGCAGCAGGGGGAACTTTGAATTGTCATGTCACTCCTAAGTGCTTAACCCTTTGTTTAATGTGATAGCAATATCCAATCTGAACAGTTTGGGATTTATTATGGAGACCCCCCCCCCCCCTCCCCCCTCCATCTACAACAGATTCAGATGATGTACGAGGAGATGTTAGTATACGCTCATGGAGTATGAATAAAGGACATTTCGTGGTCCGGGTAAAATGAACTTTGGGACTATGCAGCAGTCACAGTTATTGGGGGGGGGGATATGAAAAAGAAAGAACTTGTGAGACCGCATTGCGGACAAAAATACAGAACCATCCGGCGTAGCGTCTGAGGCTGTGAGGGCATTGGGGGGGCAAAAGTGTAGCCAGATCATTTCAAGTCTATTCAATTCATTCTCAGCAGCTTCTCGGAGAGGCAACTGGTGATTACACAGAGAAGAACAAATGAGCTTGACAGTGTTCCATCACGTTGTCACAAGAGGGAGAGAAAGAGGTTCACGTTCACAGGTGGAGTCTGTTATGCTCTTTTTCTTCCCACTAATCTGCCCGTCAGTAATGAAGTCTGGGGCTTAAGTGTGGGAGAGCGAAGGCGTCATCCATTAGTCTCATCCATTTCCATTAATGTTCCGGATTACTTATTATTCCCTGATTAATAAACACTAGGCAAGCGTGTCCCCGTAGAAGCCTCAATAAGGACAGCTTTATTAATGATTAGCATTAAGAATATTACCATCCAGTTAGCGGCATTCACAACCAGTACCAGCTCCACCTATATTATTTTGGTGCGTGTTGTGTGAGAGCAAGGAGATGAATAAATATGGATGCATCAGCCTCTCCTTTCAAGGTAATCATTTCATAAACAATTCACATTACCTTGGTATTTGGACATCCTCAAGCAACAACAAGTAATCCAATTAGTAAACCGAGCGAGGCCCTATTGATTTGAGAAAAAAACATTACCCAATCAATTTCGCAGGGGTAATGAAATTCCTTTACTTTGTGTTCCGAAACAGTACGGGAGCGAAAACGTGTACATGTGTGTGTGTGTCTGTGCTCCACACAAGCCGAGTACATCATTACATGTTAGGCATGCTTCTCAGATCGCCCCCTAATGGGGTGAAGAGGTCTCCCACCACTCAAATAACACACACAAATACAACCCAAAAGATGAGATTTACTCTTTTTTTCCGTTTAATCACATGTTTCCTCAATGGTAACACACAAATAAACCCGACACAATGCTACTCGCTTTGCTGCATCCTCAGTGTCAGTCAGTGAAACAGCGGCACATACAAATTGTCAAAGTTGTCCGGAGCACCGTGCGTCTTAAATATTCATGTTAGACAGGACTTGAACCCGTGCCACTGTAACTCTTAGTTGGATTATATATTGGACACAATTAGATTGTAGCAGAGTGGTATAAATAGCCTTGGGATGTTTGCATGAATTACACCATGCCGGAAACTATTGTCGTGCATTGTGTTGCAGTGTTCACATTTTGCCTGTGCAAATCTCCCTGGTCTCATGACACTAATCCCCAGCATAGTAAATTCTATGTTCTCTCATTTTACACCATGCCCGAGGTTGTTTTATTCTCAAATGATCTCGTAGGCAAAAATAACTTCATTAGACTCCGAAAAAATGTCAAGGGTGAAACTATAGATTGTATGTAAATGGTATTAATCTAAAGACACAATTGTGTTGGCCATATTTTCTCGTATTTATTTCTCTTGGTCCTTTTAAATCAGAAGCTTTCACACTTAAGCCCACACTCCAATCCAATTATATAGATAAATAGGCTAATCATGCCACAACATTTTAAAATGAGGTCTACGGGCAAAGCGATAAGCACAATCATCCGCGGTGCCAAATTTACAGCACAATTTTAGATAAGAGAAATGGGGAGAACGGCAGCGACGGCAAATTGAACAGCTCCATAGTTCCATTTGAGACATTAACTTATGGATCATTAGGGGACAAGATAATGGCGTTGGGGGGTGGGGGGGGGGGATACATTTCATTTACAGAAATAAACATTAGATTAAAATACTTTTCTATTTACTTCACTTCCCATAATTCATGGGAATGTGACGAGTGCCTCTGTCCAAACAGCACAGCAGCCCTTTGTCGAGGGAGACGAGCAGGACTCGTAATGCTGAAAAGCCTCCTTGCTGCTTTTCAGAATATGCAGTGTGAAGAAAGCTTTCTGGAATCACATGTTCAACACATTAACAATACGTTGCAGATAAGCTGTAATGCGCTCAAAGAGTGTTGTTTATTTACTTTGTTATGGCTTTATTACGAATTATATAGCTGTACAATTTTTGGATTTCTTCAACAGCTTCTACTATTTCAGTTGAAGATTTTAAGCACCAATACCATTGTTTCCTTCGCAAATGTCAATTCCCCCCCTCTATCACAGATAAGGCAAAGCGCGTCATTTGTGTTGCGTAAATGTTGTGCGTATCTTTTCCCCCGGTGTTCATAATAGCTTTTGTTTGACTGTCACCATCACAACAACCTATTGGCTCCGAGATAACTCGAACATCCCGCTTGACGAAAGAAAATGAAGTGTTCCATTCGGTCTATTTCCTCCCTATTGGGGACGTGTTTATTTCTTTGATTTCTTTATAATCAATGATACATTTCCCTCTGAGGGAGCTAACTGTGAAATCTTGTGACCGAGCACATCTCTTCAGTTAAAGGCAGACAGCACAGGGCATGCGAGGCCTTTGTTTTGGTGTGTGAGAGAGACTGAATGAAGGTTCGGAGGGGGGGTGGGGGGGGGATACGGGTCGATAGACATGCAGTTCTGTCGGCTTCCATGGAACACAGACGCCACGTTGAGAGTTTGGGACTTTACTTCACTTGGCATTTGAGTTAAAAACACACGCGTGTGCACACAAAGGTATTGTGTGCTCACTGTTCCACGAAATCTGTCCTCACTCCACATGAAGGACCTCGGACCAAAACACAGCACAGCACGACTGAAGCCTAAACTAACCTTGGTGCATGTACGATATTCCATCCTGATCCTCCACAGCGCGCATGAAACTACTGCGGGTCAAATGCGTCCATCTGAAATCACACACACAGCTCAGGTGTGCAACATTACAGAAACAGATCTTAAACCACACAGTGATTATTATTATTATTATTATTTATTATGTGCTTTTGAAAAGTCCACTTTACAGTCAGTATACAAAAAATATACCAATCGTTGATAAGCTGTATCTGCAACGCAACCCAGTGAAACCCCAACCATCAAAGAGCTTATTTCATTATCCCTCCCAGTGACAGTTTAAATGTAGAAGTCACCTCTATTGATAATGCCTTCCCTCCTGAAAGCGGCTAATGATCAATAAACAAACAATGTCCCCAGCATAGCTAAACACTGCAATAAACAATACATAAAAAAACACCCTAAAAGCAACACACAACCAGCAAAGAGTTCAATCAAATATAAGAGCACTTAGACGGCGGTCTAATCGCTGCGTAACGGTGCTGATCGATAGGGATTTGTATTTGAAGGACAAAAATGTGTTTTTACTCGGCTTTAGAGTCTTTGCCCAATCACAAGCTGTGATTGAGGGTGACAGAGGTGTTGCCTGAAGCATCCTAAACCATGAGATCCGTCAGTCAGACCGTCTCTAGTCACAGGATAATCAAGGGGAATGTTTTCTTGTTTCTGATAGAAAGTTCTATAATGTCGAGACACGGCAGTATCCCTCTAAATGAGGTATGAGCCTTTGAAACTGGGTTGATATGAAGTGTTGTTGCCCTGCTTTATGTTTTACAATGAGGCGCTTTATCCCGATGTCAACACGAGGACATTTACATGATTTTATTCAAATATGACCTCCTCACATCCAGTATTTAATTAGAGAATAAAGGAGTGAGCCTTGTCCTGCTGGTCAGCTAATCACCGGGATGGTCTGATTGCCGCTAAGTGTCTCTCTCCGCTTGTTGCGATGGTGGTGTCTCAATCTTAATTACGACGCATTCTCAAGTTCCATTGCATAACCGCGAATGCCAAATGCCATGTAAACGGAGTGAAATGCACCTTATTAGTGTTGAGCAATACGTTTCTCCACCGCCTTGATGATTGCAAAGCAAAGTGAAATTCTAACAACGTCACATAAAAGTAAAAAAATGACCCTGTGACAACTTGAACGAGCGAGGCACAACAACATGCAGCTAATCTGTTCCTGCTAATATTGTATGTTGGTGAAGGAACGCAGCCCCAACAGCAGATGTTTTGCACCACACCCAGAGTGATTCAAGGTGAAAGATGCATAAAATGAGGTGTGCATCTCTCAGAAAACATCAAATCAATTTATTATTACATATTTGAAAAAAAAAATCAATACCAGCAACGCCAGACGAATCTATGCAAATTTAAGCAACATTTCCACTGCTTGTGGGCTGAATACAGTACATGACCTGGAATGAATGTGCTCTCAATCAGCCAATCAATTGGTATTGCTGGGGGTGCTAGTGAGTAAACTAATCCCTGGGGTGGCTCCAGGGAAATCTGGATTATATTGCATTTCTACTCAGCAAAGACTGTTTCGGCTGGAAGGCGAAGCAGACTAATCAAACAGCATCACTATAGAGGATCGATAGTTATACAAATGGATGTCTTGTTCCGCATCCCAGCCTATTTCATTCAACATTTTATTAAAAGCTCAATTCTACTTTACCTTCACATAAACGTGAATCTATTTTTTTTACCTACGTCTTTAAATCAAAGTGCAAGATATACATTCTAGCATAATAATAAGCATATAAGATGACGTTGTACCTTATTATTATGGTAGAATGTATCTGCTTTTTGATTGTTGCCCAAAAAATATGCTGTGTGCTGAAGAAAAACACAGCACATAAAACCCATCTGTGCCGAATAGCGCACCACAACACAGTGCTGTATGTTATCTGAGCAAAGCAAGATGCAATCTACAATACCGCTATGGCATCAGTCACCACAAAGACTAAAAGTTGGTTATCTTTCTGCTGATTCATAGCTGACTATATTCTTTGATACAAAAAGCACTTATGCAAAGGATATCAGGTTTCTGAAAAAAGAAAAGTTAAAACATGAATCGGATATTCTTTCAAAACAGAGAGTGTTTCGGAGATAATGATGCACAGCGGCATAGTATCTTCACACTGTGGGTTAAAGTATGTGGTTGTTTGCGTGTGAAGGGTTTGAGGGGGGAGGGGTCGGGGGATATAGTGAATATAACCTGGCTGTGTAGTCTAGTGCCCACTATCAGTCGAGAAGAGCTGCATACATTTCTTTCACAAATAATCTAATCTTTTTAATTTGAGAGATAAGGCAGAATTGACTGTAATTATGTGCAGCTGGGTCTGCGAGGAATTCATAAAAAAAAAAGAAAAAAAAGAGGCTAAGCCCATCTGCTGACTGGAAAACTGGGGGAGGCAGCGACATAGGAGAGAGAGAGAGAGAGAGAATGAAAAGAAGAGACTCTAAAATCATTAAATCAGCCACTATCTCCTCTCCTCTGTCACTCAGAGAGAAAAAAGAGGCACTAATGAAATATTAATGCCTTCCTTATTTTGAGATTTACATTAATCTTTCCTCTCTCTTTCTTTCTGTCTGTCTCTCTCTCTCCCTTTCTCCCTGCTCCCCGTCTCTGTATGTGCAATTTCAAAGCTGCGCTCGGAATGACTTGAATATATATTTCTAATGAGACGCCTGCGCTACAGAACTCTCATTTTTCTACCTGTTTTGCAATCCAAAGTTGCATATATTGCAGCGCGAATGGGGTGGTGTGCTTACGAGAGGAGGCAATGAGACAAGGGGGGTTGGGAGGAGTAGTGTGAGGGGGGGGGGATGTCATTTGATCTGAAAGTGAAAAGGAAGAGAAAATGAGAACGAAAGCGAGAACAAGGGAGTGAATGAGCGACTAAGAGGTACCGACTGTCGGCTGTAGTAACTGTAGCAGAGAGGCCGGCGTTCAGGCAAGAATGGGACTGTTTCCTCCGGCCTGCCCCCAATTCAGCAGGGTTTCAGATGAGAAATCAAAATAAAAAGGCCGGTTGTGGACGCTACCAGGGAGGTGCTGAGTGTGTCGCGTAAACTAGCCGCAGTTTTCTCAATGTCCGCCCCCAACTGGGACCTGAAGCAAAAGCAAACATGACACCACTGACGCTACCAGTTCTCTCTCTTATACATAAAACACACACAAATGCACACAGTGCTTTAAGTATGTGTTTGAACTACCTCAGTTGTGCTCTCACATTCACACTCACACACACGGCTAAATATGAAACCCCATGTCAGCCCCCGGGAAAACAAACGTATGCTTTTGACTTTGAATGGGTTCAGACATTGGAAAGTGAGAGGCCCCATGATACCGATCAAAAGCGTCTCACCTTGACGACTTTGGTGTGAACCTTCCGCTTACATGCAGTATACAAGAAACGGCCGAAATACTGAAACAGCTGCATTTTTACCGCCGCGCTGTGAAACAGCCTGAGTGCACATAAGTATGGCTGGTACGGTACATTGATTGTGTGAAGTGAGCATTGCTCTGCTTACTGCTATCCCATCAGCGCTTCATCACTCCCAGGGCGAGACTTTCCTGGCAGAACTGAGCATTCCCATGCCGTCCTACACAATGCAGTAATTTCCCTGTAGTGTTCCAATTGCAGCCCACACATATTCACCACGCAGACGTGAGAGTTTCACCCCTCCGGCGCCCCCGGCGCTGCAGTGTGGCACACTCGGTGTAATGGCGTGGCAGTCATACACCATGCGCAACACCGCAAACGGCAAGCTGATGCCATTGCTGCTACACTTTCTGATGTTGTCTGTGCCTGCAGGGTGGAAGTAAGTGTGTGTGTGTGTGTGTGTGTGTCTTAGTGGTGAAATGGAGGGGATGCTTGGAGGCGGAGGGTGTTGAGGTGCGTGCGTGTTAAGGAAAAACCAAAAAAAAGGGATACTTTGCCAATCGCATAGATAGACACTCTTGGTCTTCCACTGAGACCGAGGACAACAAAAAACTGAATGAAGAGGCAGACGTGGCTCAGAGGACGCCAGAGACCGCTTTGCATCCCCGCCATCCACAAGTAGGCATGTAGACACGTGTATTTTAGGACGAGGTAATTGGCTGATTTAACTCTGCTCCTCACTGAAGGGACGCGTTGTGAAAGTGCTGCGAGATATTCTTAAAAATTAATACATTTAAAAACTGTCAAAAAGATTTTGTGAATCGGATACAGACCAAAAAAATGGAACAGAAAAAAATACTATAGGGAATATAGTAAATGGGCTTCTGCAAACGATAGATGTCTGGATAGCAGAACACGTCACCAGCGCATGAAGAAGGCATTAATGACATGAAGCCCAACATAAGCCGTGAGGAAAAATGCTGGAAACATTTGGAACAACTGACTTAATCAGACACTTTTTATTTTGTGATTCATTTCTGTGAATGCTGCTCAAGAGTAATCGCAGTTTCCAGCTTGACAGCCCGCAACTTAACTGGTAACGAGGTCGCAGTGATGTGCAATATGAGGTGCTCTTTTTATTACAAATTAATATCAGAGAAAAGTAAATTGTACAGCTATTAATGTTGCAATTAAACAAACAATCAACCCTGAGAATGATTTCTGCTCCTTACAAACAAATGCCAATGGTGTGCACTGGTTTCACCACTATCAACATCACGTTCAGAATCGTCAATACTATTTATGAATTATGGAGTATTTATCCAGTTAATCATTTACAGTGTGTGTGTGTGTGTGTGTGTGTGTCTGAATATGTTAACATATGTAACAAACATGCCCAATGGCATACAATGGATAATCATGCACAATCCTGTCAGTCATTATCTAGGCTGTTTTTTAAAGATCACTGGTGGTGCACATTTAAATTCCTCCAATTCTCAAGTCAGGAGGGCACCTTGACAGTGGATATTTTTGTTTCTGTTCTTCGAAAATAACAGGGAATATGGGTAAATTTGATCCAGTGGGTATTCTTGAAAATATCTCTTTAGCTCTCTTACGCTCTCCCTCTCTCATTACCCAGTCTGAGCTACGGACGTCCATAATCCTGGAAGGTTTAACGCTGCCTTGTTGTGATTGGTTAGACATTACATCAGGGTGATGTAATACTCCCAGGACTGGCTAGTGTGTCGGGCATGGGGAGGGAGCATGGGAGGAGGGGGACGGGGGGACGGGGTGGGTGTGCTGAACACGGAGCGAGAAGAGAGGATGGAAAAGGGGGTTTATTGAGCAGAAGAACTCTCGCTCTCCCTCTCTCCCTCCCTCTCTCTCGCCTGCAGCCAGTGAGTGTGCATGTGCAGCCGCCACAGAAAGCCTCTAATCCCAAAGCACACAGCGGTGCTTTGGAGAAGGGGGGAAATAATCAAGACTGTTTCCATAGGCCCCCATCTAAAGGCTGGAGATAAGCTTTGCCGTGCATGCTGCCGTGTGTACTGGTAGCAGCTGTGTGTATTGGGGATACATACACAAAGCAGAAATGGGATTTTTGGGAGTCTGAAATTCAATCATTAATTGCAAATAGACAGAGGAGAGGGAGGTGATTGTTAGGCATGGACAGAAAATGCCAAGGCATTTGATGTTGTGCATAATGACTCATAGCCAATTTCTCACTTGAGTGCAAGGTGCTTTTTCATGGATCCAAATGATGTTATAGCATATCTCTGACTTGAGATGGGATTTGTGATCAGAAATACCCAGGGCACAAGCAATGTGTTTTCACCTGATTGCTTTGATGCCATGGCAGACAATGCTTTCAGATGCTAAAACAAAAGGGTGGTTGGCAAAATAAATTTAAAAAGTAAAAAAAATGGATTTGGAAATTCAACCATACAGTGCTGGATGATGCTATTGCAGGATGAACTGAATAGAAAAATGATCAATTTGGCTCCTGCAATGGATTCTCTTTCTGGATCATAGAGTGTATTCTCCATCAAAATGATTTCAATTTAATAAAAAACTGTACCAGCGAATAGAAAATAATTCCGAATATAAATAACATAATTCTTCAACTAAAGCAATCGGTCTCACGTACAGTGTCATTTATAATATAAAGACTAATATGGCACAACATTAGGTTACCTATCCATCTCTCTTGACAGTGAATATTCTACAAGGCCATACAAAGTGCAACGCGTGTCACATTCATGATCATTCATAACCAAATATTAGGAGAGACGATTAAAATGGCTTTCAAAACTGGAGGTCAAACTCTTTCAGCATCTAAACAACCGTCATTTGGCCCCCGAGGCTCAATGGACGTCTTCCATTCTTCGAGTTTATATTAAGAAGAAAATGCTTCCGTTTACAGATAATGAATTCAGAGTGCTGAGGAACCACAGGTAAATGTGGCAAAACACATTTTGCATTTGGGATACTGTAAACAAATATTGAGCGTTTGTGAGGCAGCGTCTCTGTGAAATAGGATTGGAGTGGAAAATAAGCCTGAGGAGACCTGCTCAAATTTGGAGCCCCACAATGGAATGAGCGATTCAATAATGGAACGGAGACATTGAATTGTGTTCTGAAGAATTATGAAGATAAAAGAAGATGGCTCGAAAGGCTGACACAACTTACTTGCGGAAGATTTTGAGAAATAATTCCTTCATAACTACTTTCAGGTCAATCATTGCCCCAAGTTAAAAACATCTCCTCATCTCATGTTGCATTATAAAGCCACTGGAAACATGAGAAGAGTTCTTTTTAAGAGTGAACACGTGCACTTTCAGTTGTTCTCAGAGCCTTTTAGAGGTGGATAATGTTCATTCATTAACACAATTCTTACAACTTAACTCCACGTTGACGTGCAACGTCTACCTGCTGTCAGCCACGAGACTGACAGAAACCTCTGAGGTATTATGAAACCGAAGTCGGACCGCCTTTGAAGGGAAGGGGTTGGGAAAGAGAATGACAACTTGTCAAAATGAAAGAGTGCCGTTACTGATTGTGCTTGAGGCTAGGAATGGAAACTAGGTAATGATTACAATGATTGCACACAGACAGAAACGTGTGAGCACACACACTTACACTAACACACTTACAATGGCTGGTTAGTTACTTGGTCTAATAGCAAGTTCTGGTTAAAAAAAAGGTTGGGTGATGATTAGGGCTGTCAACATAAACCGATTAATCTATGCGATTAATGCGTTAAATATTTTAACGTAGTTAACGTATGTTTGTTTACTTCCGATCCCGGAAGTAAAGAGGAAGTTGACCGCGGTTGACCGCTAGCTGCAGTCAGTTACATCAAACTATAGAGAGCTTTTTGAAAGTCAAACAAACATAGGAGAACTGTGCAGAGGAATTAGCCCTCTAAGCTAGCTGCTAGCCTAAAATGTGAGATTAATTAGTTAATTTCTTTTAATATATTGACAGCCCTAGTGAGATTATATATATATGTAATATAATAATACATTATGATCTTTCAATGATGCATATCACAAGGAAGTGAGTTGTTGTTATAATGAATATTGTTCAAATTGATAAAATGTACTCAGCGTGGTAGATCCCCTAAAAGCACCCTATATGGCACCATGTAGCAATTTTGAAAAATTGAAATCAAATTATCGCCTCATGAAAGTCGTGGTACACCAAAATATATCATGATACGTATTGGCCATATCACTGAGCACTAGATTACAGTCTCCAAACCAACACAATTAAAACCTGCTTTATTAAGTGTCCTCTTTGCTTTATACAAAACGTCTGTGTCCCTGTAAAATGTGCCCATGAGTGCTTGTAAAACGCACAAACACATTTCTGATTGTTATTCTACTTCACATACTGATTTCCATTTTCGAATAACCTGTCGGCGTGGATCCTGAGAACCCTGCTTTCCACCCGCCACCTTGTCTGCACTCGTCTCCAAAAGTCCAATCTCCGGCTGTAGTGCAACATGTTGTAACGTATCTCCCTGTGCACTCAGGTCTCTGTGTTTATGCCCTGCCTGCATCGTCTACACCGTTAGCTGTCTGAGGCGCACTGCACTCCTCTCCTCTCGCTGTGACAGAGGTCAGCGAGTGCTCCAAGCCCGGCTGACGTCATGCTGCTGCAACCCCGCAGACACACCGGTAGACGGGCCGACAGGCCGACAGACGGACCAGCGAGCAGACGGGGTGTATTTATAGCCTTTTTGCCTTTGCATCCTCACACAGCGGGCTGCATGGCCAGATACGCCCTGACGTAAAAAAAAACCCCACCACAAACGGGTTGTCTTTATTAGATGATAATCACAATTCTGCATTGGAGAAAACCCTTAAAATGTGAGAATTAAAGGTGAAAATGCAGATGCAGCACAGGGCACGTGGTCACTTCAGGTGAATGTTTCTCTCTTTCACACATTCTGAAAAGCTGTGCATGTTGGAATGT
Organism: Gasterosteus aculeatus; assembly: GCF_964276395.1. Lineage (NCBI taxonomy): Eukaryota > Metazoa > Chordata > Actinopteri > Perciformes > Gasterosteidae > Gasterosteus > Gasterosteus aculeatus. Next base: position 7,757,615 of record NC_135703.1, read on the forward strand.
TCATCTCCCACGGTTAATGAACACATTGTGCTACACATCAGCTAATAACACAGTGAGGATGTGCGCTTAGCACAATGCTTTACACCATTACTTATCTAATAAACTGTAGGAGGCAACTGCCATTAGCACTGGCGCTGATGCTGATATTCACCTCCCACTGGCGGACTCCTGCGAGCTAATCTGCCGTGTACTGTATGCAAATATGAAACTGTTACTGTCAGGATGCAGTCTAATTCCACATCATTCTCCGGCTAGCAAGCCAATCAGGTTGACTTTGAAATGGATTGTGGGTGATTAGCCGGGAATGCTGGGAGAATGCCGAGGTCTCTCTAGTGAACCCCGCAGCTGGTGCCGGAGTCAGCGGAGCAACGATCCAGGTAATTAATTCTTTGACAAGCATCAGTGATTTGGAAAATCAGTAAGAATGGCAGACGCTGATCAAAAGGGAAACACGTGGAGAGATGTTTAAACAGTGGGCGTTGGAGGCGTCAGTCACGCAGGGGCCCAGACGCGGGGCCCAAAGCACAAACACCAAACAACACAATGCACTGAGCTGACTATCAAACAACAGCCGGCTCGAGGGTCCCCCGTGTGTTTGAGATTGCCACTCAAAATGCAAGAAGTTAGGCCCTGCATAATGTGTACACACACACACACACACACACATGCAATTAATAGAAGTTGATACACTCTCACACACACGCGTAAATGTGTCCATATGCACTGGCATGCATTCGGGCTCATATGCAAAGCATAAACATGCTATTACAGTGCACTCAACATGTGTAGTAAACAATTCATGTACTGTATATGGATTGCAAAAATACAGATAAACCACCCGTGTATATTCCAGTCACATTTCCATGCGTGCAGTACAAACATAATGAACGTACACCCACGAAGCATAACTCAATATACACACGCGGACATGTGGTAAAGATCAATTCATTTTCAGTATTTATTATACATATTGCACTAAGCCCATATCTGTTGAATGAAATGCAAACAATGGGATGATGTTCATGGGCATGGGATCACATAGATGCATGCACATAAATACACGAGGGGTTGGGTTAACGTTACCCGCCATAGCCTTGATTAAATCATGCGTATATTTTTTATTTGATTTTATGGATGGGGACGAAATACACACAAGCCGAAAAGACGTAATGAAACATCATCGGCACGGCTGTTACAGACACAGTGCACAGAATACAAATTCCCCTTTGCAGGTATTTGTTTACTCCCATCAGTATTCATTATGCGAGTGAATTTATCATTGGAATGTAGCTATTGATCCTGTATTAAATCTCATTGTTATGTTCCTATCCAGCAGTGAGCCAGGTGAGGGGGGAAAATGACGGGTGACCAAATGTCATGGTGACAACATGCCGAATTGTCAAAGGTACCTTTATCGATCAAGATAGACGCAGAGAGAGAGTGAGAGAGAGAGAGAGAGGGGAGAAATTTCAGCGGGAGCCCAACCGTCTGACATTTCAGAAAAGCCGTCCTTTCCATTTTGCCATCCTCCATTGTTGCTCACAAAGAGCACAGATGCCTCGGATGAGGCAATTTGAGCGACGGCCTTTGCATCCAGCAGACGGACACGGTTGAGCGGGTTCAGGTAGTAGTTTTGCAAAGTAGAGAGTCGTGTCTATTAAGTTTATCAGTGGTAACTTTAACACCCCACTTGCTGTGTTCCTGAGAAGGTGGGCTTGGAATTATTTAGCTTTGACATTTGAAAGGCCTCGCCGCGAAACCATGTCGGCTGTTAATCCGAACACACTGAAGGGAGGCGCTGGTTCGGTAAGTGTCCAATTAGCTTGCTAGCCATGTGCACGCAATTCTTCAGACGACTTGACTCACAAACGTCCCCGGTGGGATTTCCCTTCGTTTCTTTTTTTCCGGTTCGCATCCAAATGAAGGCGAGGGGTCTGAGAGCTAAGAGTACACAATGAAGCACACGGGAGCGCTGGGGAAGATGACTAAACGAGTGTTGTCATATCAAGGCGAAGCTGCCACCAAACATGTCAGTTCGGAGCAGCAACACAGCGAGGGCAGGCCTGTGCTGCACCGTGTTGACCGAGGGGGGTGGGGGAGGGGGGATCTGGCGGCTGGACGTAATGCAGGTCAGAAGGTTTGGAAGTTTGCTGCTTGAGCTTCAGCGTTTTCTCTCCCTCTCAGGTAATTATCCTCGACTTGCATTTTCCGCTGTGTATGTCTTAAAGCGTCTTGTGTTAAAGCAGTCCGGATCAAAGCGGCATGTCACACCGCGTTACTATCGACGCCGCTCGGCTTCCCTGGATGTTTATCAGTTGCCAAGACTGGAAAATCTCCACGCTCATTGTTTCGCACCGAGGGGAAACAATGCAGCGGATTAAGTAGATCTCCTGATCTATGGAATGACCAACAGGGCGAGCGCTCGCTCTAACTCTCCGCGCAGGTCCGTCTTTCCATTCAACGTATTCCAATTCAGCCCATATCAATGAGGGTCAACAGGGTCATTTTATTCTCCTGTATAGACCGATTGGTTGGTCCTGACTGGTAGTCTAAACACTGCACTGCGGCTCTTTTCTGCATGTGGAGTCCAATCGAGTGTGTCGAAACGTTTTTTTTTGCACGTGCCATTGACATTTTAATTTGAAGCAATGTAGCACACTCCAAAAAATATGGAAACATTATTTACAGACAAGCATTTCAGTTCAATTAGCAAGGCTTGTAAACAATAGCTCTTTCACCTGCTGCAACACCCCCATGGAAGGTGCACTTTAAAGGCCAAAACTAAAAGCGTTTTCAGAAGCATTTTCTACATCCAATGATGGCCTAACTCATTTTTTCATTCATGTATCAATTCACAGCGGGAGATTCCCCTCTCTTGATAACAAAAAAATAACAATGAGTTAATACATAAAAGCACTGTTAATTTCTTCCCGTGGAGACAAAGTGAAAAGTGTTTTGGTTTGGTATATTTCTGCTGTCAGTGAGGCCGGCAAAGGCAAGTATAGCCTGAGCTGAACAACGCCGTGCCGCTCACAGTTCGCCTCCAATTGGGATTACGAGTAAGGTACATCTCTACATTATGTAACTGCATCTCTTCTAGCAGCAGATAACCTAACAACTGAAAGGGACTTTTACAAAATAAAACCAAAACAACCAGGATTATTTTACATGAACTCGAAATGCTACTTTAGCTACAACAAATTCAAATACAGTTTATTAATCTAATTAAGGCAAGATTTTATTGCGTTTTTAAGTTGGTGAAATGAGTTAACCAATGTGACTTAATGAGATAAGCAGAAGTGTGGAGCCCCGAGGCTGAACAAGTTGGGAAGCACTTCTTCAGACAAACATCTCGTCGTCATCATCACGAAGAAAGGGGAAGTTGGTCGGTTAACGTCTGGAGGGTGGATACAGCAAATGGTGCGGCAGAAACTTCCAGTGAAAACCTTGCGCAGCAATAAAGTGATATACACATGAATAATGCAGGAGCATTTAGTTCAGTGCTTAGGCAGTGGGGGAATCAGATGTCCCTGGTGCCCTGAAGGATTCCAGTCTACTGAGCCAGCGTCTCTGGTCGGGAATGGACCAGCAGACCCGATGGAGAATCCCTGCACGCCACACTGTCCCGCCGAGACACGTCCACGCAGGATTTTATGTACTAGGACATCGACTGATTGTATGACAGATTACATGTTTGCCAGCGATGACATCACACAGGAATGACGTGTGCATAAGAAGCTCTGAATAATTGCAGAAACATCAGCTTAGTGTTGGCTTTACTTTTCGGTAACACTTGTGGGATTTGGGGTTTAAAAATAAATCTGGAGAGACGGTGACTGAGGGACTGTGGACAAGAGTTTGAGTGTTAATTTCACAGAACCGCTGAGAAGATTTCATTTTGTTGTCTCAGCTGGCCAAAGAATCAACTAATGACTAATTAATTACTACACTTATCCGAATCAAATCATCTGCTTTTCCTTTCCGTGCATTTTCCTTTTGGCAGCCATTCAACTTCTCTTATTGCAGATCCAAGAGGCACATCCCCAGAAACAAAATGATGTCATCATGAGGTTTTAAAAAGAGCAACAGACAACAAATCCCGCAGCATCACTGTCTTTAAATATTTCACCCTCTTCCATTGCAGTCAGCCTTTGGGAAAATCTCTATGTATGTGTGTGTGTGTTTAACACGTTGACACGCCACTATTTACCAGCTTTGCCTCAACATTAAAACCGTTTGATATCCATTCAGCCGACGCAAATGAGGCCCGGAGAGCGTCTCCCCCTGTAGCATATGCAGCTCCTCGTTTGCTGCCGGGGGGAGTGCAGCGAGCTGGGGGACAAGGGGAGGTGCCGCTCCTCACATCGGAATGGTAATTCACCAATCAGCAGAAGTGACATGCTCGGCAGAAGAAGGGAGAGGCGCGCCGCGCTGACAGGGACATCAGTTTCGCGAAACATTTTCCTCCTCTGCACCTGAAAGCCTGGCATAATCACGCGCAGAGGCGATGCACCATGAAATGGAATGGGCACCCAGATCCGGGGGAGCGGACACAGCGCCGTGTCCACAGAAATGAGGGTCATTCTTTACCAGGAGAGGCGAGTGTCAGTGGGAAAAAAGGCCCCGCAGGGCCCAAGTCGGACAGTCACGCATAGGCACCTTGATGACGCCGCGTCACGTCAAACTTTCATCGTTGTCTTTGATGGGGAAGAAATATGCCGGCGAAGGCATAGAGATGGATAAACGTTGTGCCAGTCAAGTTTATTTTTGCATCAGTTCACTTGATGCAGTGAGAAATACGACTGTTGATATTATCTTGGGGCGTTATTAATATAAAGCTTTGTTAAATTAGGTGGCACACCGATTCCTGTGTTTTTGCACATCCCCCATTGACTCCACATCACTACGAATTGCCAACTGTTTATGTTTTCGTGGGCATCAGGTCGTACGTCTGAAATCCCCACAGGTCATATTGTAAGACACATTTGAGCTTGTGGAGGAACAAATGTGTCCCAAGTGAGATAAGACAATTACTGCTGCTAATAGACTTTGCTCCGAGAGAAAGTTCAGCCTGGAAGAAAATAAATAAAAAACATGACCTGAATCCTCAAACTAGCTGGCTTTCTCTATCTGCCAGATGTATCAATGTTCCTCCAAGCAATCAAGAAGTAATTCCCTTTACCGGCCAACATGAATATTAAAGTTTTTTGCCAGAGGGATGGAGGGTATAAACACAACCGTCACCAGCACCTGTGTGGGAGCGCGGCGGATGGTTGATGAGGCGCATGAGTGGCTCACGGTGTACTAGCAGGGCTGTAAAGATACCGACGGTGATCGGTCAGAGCTGAAGAGCAAGAACGCTGATAAGCGGGAGCGATTAGCATCTTTGTTTTTTCGGGGTAGTTGTCATTCGACACATGTAAATTTAAAACGGCGCGACACCAACAGACCATCACATTAATGTTATTTACACCCAATGCAAATGAAGAGTAAACAAACAAATATCTTGAGTACAGAAGGGGGAAGAGGGGGGGGGGGTTCTCCAGTAGCAAGACCTTTTTACACATATGCAAATAGGGGGTGCTCATGACATGCTTCTAGCAGGAAATTAGGATACAGGCAGAATCATGGAGCTATATGGAAATGTGCAGATGTGGGGATATGCAATGCTGCTTCATTACCGCTCCGAAAAATGTCCCATTTTAATATTCAAACATCTTGATAAACAAAAGACACAAATGAAGACGGTCCCCCGAGGACCAGGACGGAACACTGATGATCTTAACACTTGCCAAACAATATCCAAGTCTGGGACAGAATTTGTCTCTGGGCGTTACACAATTACACTGAGCACACACTCACGCACACACACACACACACACACACACACACATTCACTCTCCATTGGATAAAAAAAACGAAACATGCTGAAACAGTTGATGTGCGTCTGGGGGTCAAGTCTGGTTACACGCTTAAAGACAAGATCTCTGGCTGTCATCGTGGAAGCCACCGACACCTGCAAATCATTTATCAAACTATCCAGTTTTCCAAATGTCTGGACTTGTTCTCTCACGAAATATTCTATCATGCAAAATAAAGTCTGTTTTTTCATTCAAAAGTTGCTCTTCGGGTCCGAACCCTCGCCACCACCTCAGCCTGTAACAATGGAGCTGAACCAGCCGACGTACGGAACAGGTTTTCCTCTCTTGTTGTTTCACATTTGTATCTGTTTGTGTGCTCTCAACGCGCCATTGTCTGTGTTTACGATGGCATTAGGGTCATCACTGCGCTCACAGTTGATGGACGCAGTGGAAAGAGAGACAGAGAGAGAGAGAGAGAGAGAGAGAGACGACCAAGCCAATCGTCCTTGTGTGGAGCACGCTATACTGTTGACTTTGTCATGGGGCCATGTTGGATGGCGTCCACTCCATCATATCCATGCCCAGATGCTACAAGAGAGATAAGTGGATTGTACGGAACAGGCTTGTCAGGGATCCCATATATTCGCCCTGAATCTGTGGATAGCAGAACACAAATAGGCTTTTAAAGTGAAGTGATTTAGATTGGGTTTGGTTGAGGTTTTTTTTTTCCCGTCTCTTTTATAATGGATTGTTTTACACTGACATCGACTTGGCTCTGTCTGAAGGCATGTTTCTTGGAAACAAAGCCAAACTGCTTTCAGTATCAAATGTTTTCAATGGCTTTTAGAGGCCAGAGAATGTAACATTAGCTACCGATTTGAACGCTCTGCTCATGATGATTCCTGAAACGTCATTAAGAAAACACAGGTCCACGGCTGCCTTCCCTGGAAGTTTCGCTTTATATAATCAGAAAACGATATAGTTTTCTAAAAAAAACCTGAAAATTACCATCATGTTTTGCATGTTGATTCTGGTGTGTCCTCGCTTGTATTATAGTAACGATGTACTTTACTTTATAATGAGTCTTTTAAAAGAATAGCAGATTGTTCATTTGCACATTTTTTTGATTGGATGGTCTAGTTGATGTTTTCTGTGCTTTATCAGGGTTTATTGCCAACTGATTATTTTGTGGAATGACTCCCTCACAATAACACCACTCATGCATTAACTCAAGATAAAAGCAATTTAAATATGAACGTGCATGATGGCTACCCCAAATGCACTCAACTAATGGTTTTATTATTTCATAATAAAGGGGTTAATGTTCATTCAAAAGACCTATTTACTCAAATTGCTCTTGCGAATATATGGCTCTTAACAGAAGTGCTCTTCAGATTCTTTGGAGGTTTGAGTTTTTTATTTGCGCAAACAACACAGTTGAAAATAAGGCATATATTTTCAAATGCAGCCATATGGGTGTTCACCACCTGAGCTCAAATTCAGCAGAGGGTCAAAAAAAGAGATTAGTCAGCTTCCCGTCTCCTGCCCCAAAGCACACATTCACACACTCAAACCCTCCTCTACGCCACATGACCCTGCATATTTTTGAACCGCAGCCAGCTCTCTTTTTAAAAGAGCCCAAACCCTGGTGGCTGCCAGTCAACTTCAAAGCGGTCGGGCTGTGGCCGTCTTTCTTAACCTCCAAATCTGGCTGTTCTTGTTACAGCTGCGCTGTGGGGACAGAGTGGGTAGTGTCTGCATTCATATGCATGCATGCATGCGTGTGTGTGTGTGTGTGTGTGTGTGTGTGGTGTGTGTGGACAGAGTGGGCAGTGTGCTGGGTCTACTGATTAACCCCCGGGCCAGGGCCGTTCCTCTCTGCCAGACGGATCGGCTTTCGCCAGTCCCCGGCCTCTCTGTAACGGGAGCCCGTTCAACAAGCCACTTCAAAGAGACAGCCCCACAAGGAATGTCAGGTTCACCACCAGTGGGAGTGAGGGAGGAAAAGAGCAAGAGAGAGGCTGACGCAGAAGCAGGAAGAGGCCTGTGTATATGTATGTGTGTGTTTGTGTGTGTGTGTGTGTGTGTGGGGGGGGCTGAGTTTGATAAAAACAGAGAGGGAGCGGTTCGCTTCCTGGTCAGCTGAACCGTACTCACTTCATCGCGTCTTGTTCTTTCATTTGCAGCGGAGTGAATTTGTTTTAATTCAATTTGGCTGCAAAGCAAGCGGCCTTGGGGGGGGGTTCGGGCTGCGCCTGGTTCAGGCGCGCTTCTTTGGAGACGGGCAGCACGTGTGCGTAGCCCTTTTTTTTCCTCCTCCGTTGCGTGGCGATGCCTCATCCTCTCTCTGACCTCCCTGAGCAAAAGAAAATCCATCACAGTCGACACATACGCCTGGTGAGCTTTGCCAAAAATCGAACGGCACTGCAGCCTTGGTAAAAAAAAAAAGATCTCAGACTGAATTTGTTTCATTGTATAATTTATATACGGGGGAAGAGGAGATGATGATATCTCACTGACAGGACTTTGACTCCCCCATAATAGGTTACTTAGGGTTACTGGTGTACTGTAAGCACAAGATGCATGCATCTGTGTGTGTGCGTGTGTTTGTCAACACTGTGTGTACTCCAAATTTGAAGAAATATGGCAAATCCAGGTATTAAACATCATTGTGATTTGGCGTATTAAAGTTCTTAATTTTCACTTTAACTTGAATTATCATTTTTCATATGATACTAATTTACCTTTCACTTTACAGCCAGTTGGTCACACACGATACAGTGGGACAGAATTTAAGATGCACTGGGGAAATGTTCATTTTACCAGACTAATGTCAAGAAGAAGAAGCAGAAGAAGCAGAAGCCGTTTTTATTGTTCTCCGCATTTTACCCATCCCACACAGTGGGAGCCGTAAAGGTGCCCGGAGAGCTGTTAGGGGTTTGGGCGTCTTGCTCAAGGACACTTCAACATGCCAACCGTCAACCCTGCGGTTCCCAGCGCGCCGTCTCCACTCCATACGCTACGGTCGCCAACATTATCTACCAGTTTTTAATTTATTAGAGAGGACATCGTGTGATGGAGGATCATTTTAAGTGTTTTGACCATTAAGCAAATGGATGAAATAAAAACCCAAAAGACATTAAGTAAATACATGTTTTTTCCTCAGAATGGACAGATTTGATAACTATAACTATGATCCAGCCCGTTCTGGTGTTCTGTAAGTATATGTTAGCATTTTCATGTTCACAAACACCTGGCATCAAAAGATATACGGTATGTTCTGTATTATTAAACATTTTATAGTATGTTAACACAATATCTGTGTAGTTGCAACTTTACACCATTACATGCATTAAAAAAAAGTCAGATACTAATGTGTTGAGTTCCCACAATCCCTTAAACGATAGTAAACGTGGCCTGACAGGATAAAACATATCCTTCACACTTTAAAAGATCGGCTCCTTCTGTGAAGTTTTATTTGTGTACTAAGTGTGGCGTCGTGTGTAGGCGATTCACTTCCAAATGGGACACGCCCACACAAACGTGTTGTCATGAGACTCCTTGAAGTCACACAGAAGAATCCCCTGAGGAGGTTAGGTTTGCTGTAGAAGAGGAGCCGGGCCTTAGCCGCACCGTCGATCACCCAACACTGTGCTGCCTTTTGTGGCTCGGAGACAAAGGGCCGCTGCCGGGGAGGGAGACAGGCAACCTGAACCTGACACAGGAAGCTCTTAGAGCTACACAAAACAAACTGCTGAGCTCTGGCATTTCCCCCCCTTACTGAAAGACTATCTCCACCGTCATTAAAGGTGAACTCAATCGTCTAATCTCCTCCAAAGTCACTGAGCAACCACTGCTATCACCACGCTTCCCCCCTCCTTCCTTTCCTCCTTCCTCCCTCTTTCTCACCGTCGCTCCATTCTCACCCGCCTCCAGAGGTGGACGCCTATCAATGAAATGTCAGCAGATCTCTGGGGGGGGTTAGAGGTCACAGGACAAAAATGTTCCGCTGAACGTGCTCCGAGGCGCTCTGAAAGGAAAGGGCTGTTCTGCTGCTCTGATCGATGGAAGGAGGTGCACACAGGAAGCGGCAGGCAACCGCCTCGTGTTCGCTCTGTGTTTAGGGTTCATGCATATTCCTCAGCGTTATGGGAGGCCTTTTGAACCTCGCATAAAGTGTAGGAGTTTGTGTCTTCGTGTTTGAAATGGTCAGCAGGTAATCGATAGAACGTCAAGAAGAGAGCGGTAAACGGCATGTCTGGAATTGGAAAGAGAAAACAACGCAGCAGACTAACAGCAAACAAACCCAAAGCCATCAACCCCCCCCCCCCCCCCCGAGGATATAATGAAAACCCTGAGAATGGACATGGCGCATTTCATCATACAAACACATTACATTCCCTGCTTCCACAATACATGTCATTTCCATGTCGTCCACATTTGGTTGGGGCCATTTGCACCTCATGTGCGACGTCCTGCCAGCCTTACAAACAGCACCGTTTGGAATTCAATTATCTGTTGCTTATTTTAATTTCTTTTTTTCTATTCAAGCACTATAAAAAGGCCTCTGAGCAAAGATGGTGAAATGGTTTTCACCTCTCCTATTATCGCATCAAAATCCTCCTGGCCAATGCGCATAGCGGCTCATTACCTTGGTGAGAAAGACACCTTAACCTACATCACAACCTGGCCCTGTAATTAATGACTTTTTAAGCTATTGAACCAAAAGCAATTAGGTTATAAAGGAGGGCTTGTTCAGTAACATGAATAACTTTCCTTTATTAGTCGCATCCTTGAAGAGGAGATGCTAACCGAATGTGACAGTCTCTGGAATTAAGATGCTAATGTTTCCAGTTATATGAACTTGTCAATCAATTATTTGTCATTGTTGTGGGCGGCACACAAAAACAAATCTTAAGAGTTCAATGGTGTTTGAAGGTTGAAGTCTGTGCTGCGTTATTGTGTGTGTGCGTGCGTATGTTTACATGTGTAGACGTGCTGAAGTGAGAGCATGTTTGTGTGCTTGCCCATGCACGTTAAGCGGAAGAGAGCAAACCAGATACAGCTTTTTCCATCAGCGCAGTATGCGAAGCGCAGATAAGGCTTCATACACGCACAAACACACACGCATTTGCTCTGTATTTGTTTTAGACTTTATCGCGGGTTCCAGTGGAGGTAGAAACAGGCGAGACATGTGGTCTACATTCTAATGCCTGGAGGGGTCAGCTCAGCGGTCAACGGGCACATTACTCTATGTCCACACAGGACAGGTTAGTAGGAACAAGACTAATGCCGCAGCTCATCCAAAAGGTCATCTGTGGATATTAATGTGTAACTTTTAACCGAATCTGCTTGAGGAGCAGCCTCTCTGGTGAACAGGAGGACGCGATGCACGGGGACGAACCAGCCTTCAGGAGGCGATGCAGAGTTTACGTGGGGTCATTTGGTGCGAAGGCCGACTCCTGTGAAAGTTAATGAAGAGAGAAAATAACTCATCGATGTTGCTTGTTGTAGTTTCGCCGCAGACAGGAATCGAAGGCCCGAGTGTAATCACTGAGGCTTTTGAAAAAAAAAAGTCTTTTCTTCAGATTGATCCAGCCGAACGTTTCACTGCTCCTCATTATTCACCAGCATGCAGCCGGCAAACGGCCGCCTGACAATAAATCTTGCAACAGGCTAAAGTTCCCTAAATTGATTTTAACCTGTTGAAGCCATTGGGACAAAGATGTCAGGAATATCATCACTGGAACAAGATGAAAAATGATCCTCTTTATTTGAGGCCACAGGTGATTTCTTTCTTTATCTTAGTCTTAGACTGGTGTTTCAAAAGATTCTAGTCTGATGCTCTCAGGCCTGCTGGACCTGACCAAATGGCAATGAGGTACACAAGGAAACAAAGGCAAACTGAAAGCAGCCTTTTGTCGTGATAAAAAGACTAATGCATTTTAGTGACAGCAAAAGTTTAATGACAAAACAGTTTTTTCACCCAGTCAAACAAAACGGCTGATACGGCTCATTCACATAAGACCTTCGGCACCGACTCTTCTCAAGAAGGTAATTTATTCAATCTAGACTGCAGGAGCTATCAAATACTAATAAAATATGAAGGATTTTGGTTTGCATGTGTGTTCGTGTGTGGCTACTTCATCACCATCAGCCAGGAGGGGGACTGATCATCATGGTCAATAAAAGGGTAGTTCGGTAGTCGTGCTTTTTAAAGTTGCCAAACACGTAGGTTCCCGTAGCTCAGTAAATATCAGCATACCAGGCACAAATCAGTGTGTTTAAATGAATTTCCTGTAACACGTACGACTACAACCAATATAGTTAATTGCGGCACATCGAAGTGTTTCGTATTGACAACAAATCCGCTGAATTAGCAGCATGAATAATGGGCGCTCGCCTTTAGAATTGACACTTTGCCAACAGTCCTTTACTTAAAATGCATTCCGTGACTCTTGCAAAACTCATTTCTTTTTCAGGCAAATTCGTTTTAGAATTCATTATTTGCCATGAAATGTGAAAAGTCTTCTTCATTAGATAGTGTGAAATCCCTCCCTGTCTGCCCGTGCCTCTCTGAAGTCCAGCTAACCATATTAATCCCACAGCTGCGAACTCCGTGGCATCTCCCCCAATAGACTCGCGGGCCTGCTGTCTAAATAATTGCCTCATTAGTGTGTGGTGCACAGGTATGGCGTAAATGCAAACTTTAGACAAGTGTGTATGCAAATCCAATTGCTTGTCCGACACTCTTTATTCATGTGATCAAAAATCAGCGGAATTATACCAGGGACCTCAGGCCTGAAATGGAAATGTAGGGATAACTAATAAATTTTCCACTCGGTGAGCAGTGGGCAGGTTTTTGGCTCAGAAAAGATGATGTGCGAAATAGTTGGCAGATTTCAACTTTGATGTCGTTACATGGTAGATAAATACGTTTTTTGGGCCAAATAATGATGGAGAAAATATAAACACCTAAATACAACCAACAGTTGGTCGAAAGCACATTCAGAGCATGTTTATACATTGACCTTCAAAGAGCTAAAGGATGAGTCTTGAAACAAACAAGCTTCTGGGAGGAAATGCAGAATTATTATATAATCAACTAAAAAGGCAGGACATTTAATACATAGAACAGATCTTTATAGGGCCACGCTTTAAAAGTTTTAACATAAACCAGTTGTATTTCAATCGCAAGCAATAACATATTGGAACAACATGAGCTTGCTGTCAATGAATTTCATTAAACGTTTTTTTTTAGCTTAAAAAGGCAAGAAAATATAAATGACGACCGTGTCGGACATAAACTGTTTTGCAGTGTCTAGTGGTGATGCAGCTGGCTGCAACAGCCAAAGAGATTTAATCGATGACTTCCACGCCCTGCAGAAAAGGTACCTGCAGGTGCTTCCTTCTTCTCCCTCTGGTGTTCCACCTTTTGGCCTCGCAGCCGCGGCTCGGAGTGCTTCGCTGCCACGGCAGACTGCTGCTTGCGTTGACCGCCTGACGGATTTTTTGATGTCTCCTTGAAATGGCAAAGGCAGATTGACGACATGACTCTTCCATGTACCCTCGTGATACGAAGACAGAACGCACGTGGTCAGATGTTCGACATAAACAGATCACAGGATGTTGGTGTGATTAATCTATTTTGGGCTTTATGCTAACAAAAACGCCATCTGTTTATTCAAAACAGTGTTTATTAATGACGGCCAAGGGAAGCGGTAGCCCAGCGATGTGTCTCAAATGTCACAACAGCACTGCAACATTAGCTGTCCTGCTATCGTTCATCAACTTCAGCATCAAGGGTATTGGACTGCCTCTCTCTTCTTCCAGCGATTTTTTTAGTATTCATATTGTCTTCTTTAGCCAGGTGCAAGAGTGCATGTTAAGCAGTCCAAAATAGTCATTATGCAGATTTAGAGGGAATTAGGGAGACTCATGCAACCTTGAATTATGAAAGCACGTTCACTAACCCTGACTTCAACAAAACATGTTCTAAGGAGTAATTGACTTTGCAAAATGTGTTTAGGGGCACACTTAAAGCTACATCAATCTTTTTTTTTTTCAAAAACAACAATGAATCAAATCACTGTGTGTGATGTGAAAGTTATGGCTCCAAACCCAGAGATAATTATTCTCCAACTCTATAGTTCCACCCTCCAAAGGTTATCGCGTATTGTGGCTCATCGTTTTGCTCCTGGCCCCCGGATTGGCAGACGGGTGACGGGTGACAGACAAGCATGAATCGTTAGCCGTGGAAAGCGTCTCCTAATCTCCCATCTTGCTGCAGCAAACTGGATGATGCCAGCATGGACCTCTCCAGGTTTGCAGTGACTCACACCTTTTATTGGCCCTTTCATACTGCCCCGGACTGCCTGCCGACTTACTTGTAAGTACTCTTGTACTCATTGTTCACTGGAACTGCACATGCAGCTGACTGCATAGTGGCCTTTAAGCTCCTTTCCCGATGCCCGTGCGGCCAGGGACACAACACCAGTGTTGTTTCTTATTGGGCGTCAAACCGCAAGTTTACGCACATATTGTAAAAAAAAAAAAAAGAGTTGAAGAGGTCTGAGATCGGTTGTGCAAGACGTACAAGTGTAGGTTACATTTACAGTCAAGACAGGATTGAAGGTTGAGCAGACTGTTGGTTGTTCATTCAATCACACCGTCACACGGGGAAAGTCCAGGAGCGGAGTCCTCCGGTCTCAAACGCAGGCTTTACAAAGAAAACTCCTTTATTAATATAAAACTCATAAACGCCTCGGGGCACACGACGGTCCAGGAAGATCAAACACCGACATACGGAACCGTATCGATTGAACCACCCTGAGACCAGGATCACACGTGGTTTAAATACACTGGGAAGGTGCAGGTGGAAACAATCAGGGACACTGCAGACAATCACAGGGGGGGTAACAGGAAGTGAAGCTAAACCAGGGACAACGAAATGCAGGAAACTACAAAATAAAACTCACACAGCTTGCCTTTGTGATTGCAAAGATGTGCACACCACTAAGTGCACCTGTAATGAGGTATCGTGATACATAATGCAAGAATTTGACAATGATTGTTCCTGAAAATTATTGACAATGGCAATAAATTAAACCATTGTGTTGGAAAAAAGCAGTATTACCTTTCTAACATACATACATTCTTTCAAAAATATTTGTTTAGAGCTTTTAAAAGACAGATTTGAGGAAACACACACATTAAAACTGGTACCCAACAGTAAAATATATTTAGTTCTTAGAAAAGCTTTACACAACCTATCCAATGACAAAAGAGATGGCAACCTCCCCTCTTGCTCCTAACTTAACTGCAGACCTCTCTGCATTGTAATCAAATTATGCTTGGTTTTATGTATTATGTCAAGTTTGCTGGCGACCTCCTAGGAGACGGTACGTGGGAGAAATTTAGCATTGCTGTAGTCCATATGTAATTAAAAATGTATGTTATCTCTGGACAGTATGTTATGGCTAAGCAATGGCCTAGGTCCAGCTAACGTTGATATAATCCCACCCTGCTCTGTTTCTCTGTGGACGGGGTCACCGGGTCACTAACTGCCTCCTTGTGTGCGATTCAGCTGCAGTGAGACAAGGGAAGCCTCAGCGGAAGGTTTGAGCCCAAATGCAGCTGGATATCTCCCAGCCTGGTCTTCATATCAAAGTAAAGCGGGTAATCTATCACACCAGAGCATGTTTTTTGGTTTCAGACTGTAGAGTGTGAAAAAAAGAAAGATGAGAGCGCAGCAGAATCTTCCCACTCTGCTGAAAACACAGCATTGCTTAATACAACATACAAATCAAATACTGCAAATGGTTTTACTTAAATCGTGTTGTATCTTTGTATTTCAAGGCATTGTAACAATTTCCACAGGATTAAGCAAAAAGGAATATTTGACTAAATACTGCTCAAAATAATGACACATATTTAATTTGAATACATTAGAGAAACCGCAGCTCTGCTGCTAAGCACAAAAGCCTAATATGCCGATCTTATCATGAGAATGATCGATCTCGGACTTATTAGGGATGAGGTAAGGTTGGCCCATTTACTGAGGTGAGCTAAAAGGAAGTTCACAGTTTGATCAGCCAAGTCTCTGCTTGTGCACATGTAGGAAAGCTTTGAAATCCTGTCTTTGTTTCAACGCAACTTTAAATGCATCTAATCAGCCTTTAAAAAACCATCTGATTCCTAAAGGATGAACATTAAATTCCCACGCGTTGCATGCCAATGAGGACCGCGTATGAAAACACGCAAACAAATACATGCGCCTAACAAGATATCCTGGTTAGTAGCCTTATTGAATCATAACATATATAAAGTATTACATATTAATATTGTAGGTTTGGTCGAGTAAAGGTGCAATGCGTAATACCTGGCCATCCCCTCAGCAAATATCGATGGCATTCCTCCAGTACTCCTTTAAGTAAGTAAGTAAGTAAGTAAGTCATCAGTCACTTAAAATAAATAGCCAACACCTAACTAACAGCAAGATCATTTGCTAAATTTACCCAAAGCGCTGAGAGACATTAAAATACTGCTATCATATAACCTTGGTGTACAAGTGTGGTGTTTATGTTAGTGTCTTTGCACGCTTTGATAGTTTGTTGGATGAAGTCCAAAGTGGCTGGAGTGAGAAAACAACCTGCACCACCATAATGTCCTTCCTGCAGCCAGGAGAACCGGGATATTTCTGCCAGAACAAACCCGAGCGCAGGGGAGCCACAGCGGCGTTGCTGCAGCGCTGGATCTCACCAGAGAAACCGTGGCAACGGAAAGTCGGCTGACAAAGTGTGAAGTCGACGCTTCTCTGGCGTCAGCCCTCATTATGCTCGGGTTTGTAATGGATTTTTTTTTTTTTTTCAAGCTAAGTGCTCACCGCTAAATGGGTGACCGTCACCTGGAGGCGCAGCACGCTCTGCTCCCGGCTAAGTCGCCTTCATACACCTGCACCATGTGTAATATTGACCAGCCGTCGTGCAGCTCTACTAGTATTTGCATCTCTACATATCAAAACCACGCTGCCAACCATCACTTCTTCAAAACTCTTTTGAGTTTCTTTTTTTTTCTTAACTATAATTCTGGCCAGATCTCAAATGCAACTTCAGTTTCAGAATCTGCTGTTGAATCCCCAGCAGCCAATGTTGTTTTATTTTGTCAGGGAGCTTGGAGAGCCTACTGTGCAGTGCAGTGGGTGGTAGATACAAAACATGTCCCAGAGTTTAGAAGAAAAGATGGAGGAGAGCATTTTGAGGCATAATTGCCAGCCACAGGCCCTCCGATGGCTGTCCGGCTGTGAGAGCGCGCATGAGGTCCTGTTCTGACCAGAAAAGGTCATGAAAAAAACAACAAGAGTTTGGGAAGAACAAATCTAGCATATATAATGGAATCCCATCACACATTTGTATTAGTTTTATGCTCATATATTTGGACTTTTCTTTTCTTCATAAAAATCCATTTTAAGGAGGGCTCACAGTCCTCAGTTGTAAAAGATATGTGCTCTCATAGGTCTGCATGGTAGCAGATGCCGGAATTGAGTGGAGACTTGATTTCTTGCACGGCCAAATTAGCTGAAGTTGACCAGGCAGTGAACTGCGGGAGGTTTAATTTGCCGTGTTTACACCACTGGCAGAGCTGCTGTTTTGTTTGATTCACTATGCTAATACAGACCACTCTCCGATTACACACTAGGCACTGACGCACTGCACACAGGCTGATGCACGGTGTCTGCCTCTCCAGATGAACTTGCCATAGGTGTCATAATGAAATTGGATTATGGGTGTGTATGTGTGTTGCAGTGGTACACTGTGAGAAAGCTTCGGGCAATGCTTTTCTTGACAGTATTAAAAAATGGTTTTAATGATGCTTTTAATAAAACATGGAATTAAATTGTACTTTGGGGGTTATATGTTTATACTCTGTCATCTTTAAGAATTTTTACGTTGACATGGTTCTGCATACATGTGGTGATACAGATGCTTGTTTTACATATTCCATCGCTTATATGTAACATTTGACACTTATTTTTGCCACAGCTAATATATTTTCATACTTGAGTAGCTGTCTTGCAGCAACATATAACATCACCAAGCTGGACAATAAAATCTTATGATGGACCTAAAAGTTTAAATGGCAAATTCCAGCCTGAGGATGTTAAATATTTTTCTACAAACATGTTTCTTTTCAGTTTTGGGAGTTGTTTGAGCAAATCTGCCAGAGCATCAATACGGTTAATTCAGTACAAAGAAAAAAAGAACACATCTTCCTGTGCATTGGACTCACTTGCTCGGATCTGGTGTTTATGTTTCACTTTTCTGTCCTGCTATCTGATCTGAGCAGCGGACCCGCACATCCACTGATTTGCTTTTGTTGCAGATGGAACCATTTTGCTATACATGTTGGTTGACCTTTTCGCCAGAAAGAAAATAACATTTCCCTCGCTGCAGACGGATTTGATCGGAATCATTGAGGCGATTTTAGACAAAACCCAAGGTTGCCTGCTGGTTGGTCCATTGGTTTCCATTTGTGTTTGCAAGCAGCAAAAACCTTCCACAGAACCCCTTCCCGTGATCCGACAAGGGGTTCGTCCCGTTGTTGATGGCAAGATTACTGGGAACTGAAAATGAAACACCGCAAGAAGATAGATATCCTATGTTGGATTCATTCACGCACTTTTGTTGGACACAGTTATCTTTTAGTCCATGTCTCAGATCAAATTTGGAAAAGGTTGAATGTACATATTTTGGTGGAAAGCGTGCACTAAAAGGCATTAAATAAATCCGTCAAGGGTGCCAGACCTTTTGAAAGGAGACCAGATGCTGCCGCTTTACCGGAGGAAATATTTGACATATTTCGTTGTTGTTTTTGTGCAAAAATGAATACATCTCATCTTAACTCACGTGTTTATTTAGTGAGAAGCTAGTTACATATTTAAGTTTTTTTTAATCTTATCAATTAGATAAAATGATTAAAACAACATATCCTCATACAATGGTTTGTATGATATCTTGTAAGTTACTCCTCTTTTTTTCATGTATTTGCTTACGAAAGTTGAGCAGTGTCGTGTCATCTTCTGCTTTTTACATGCATACGCTCTTCATCTTTACAAGGTAGAATTTAAAAATATAATAACTTATATCTCTGAATTCATGATTACAAGAATTGCATATTCATTTCATATCTAAGAAAGAACACAAAGCTTTTTTTTTCGAAATGAGCTACTGATGATGTTGGAGAACAGTGCATGAAAAGAAAGAACTCCAGGCTCAGTGGCGTGGATGATAATGTGGTAACCCTTAAGTCACAGGTGTGCAGACTGTGGGGGACTCCATGGTTCACACATTTGCATCCACACCATCTTAAGTAATAACATGTAAACGTGTGAATTTGCTAAACGCGCACACATCCCACGCTACATGTTTTGACACAAGGCTGTATTTAACGAGGCTGAAGATGAACCTCTATTCTGCATATTCTAGATTACATCATTCTACTAGATATTTCCCTTTAAAGGGCCTTAAATACTGCAAGATTAAATCATTAGGGACTATCTGCACAGTAAGCTAATTCAAACACGTTAACAATTGTAGGGTGAAAACTAAAAGATGGACCAACAACCGAAAAGAGCCATGTGACCTGAAGCCGCTGTCTATCTGTTTTCTCCACAAAGACTTAAATCTAGCAGCAGATGAGGTCATATGCAAACTGCCACTAATGTTCCTGAATGGCGCTTTTGTTCAGTAACCCTCCACTCAGGTTTTAAGCGTACTTCCTCTCCAGAGTGTTAAGATTGTGAGATGGGACATTTTGACATTTCTTAAAATCCTAATGGGTTTGGAGCTGGGGGGAAAAAGGGTGAAACTTAATTGGAATAGACTTTTCCACCTCTAAATTTTAATGAACTGCTGGGCTGAATGTCTCTTATTAGGTGAAATTGGCCATTAGCATTTTAAATGACCAGCTATCTTCATTATAATCAGGGCGAGATGCATTTCTGTGCTGGGGATCTATTGATTGCGCGGCAATGTCAAAGTCTGCATGAAGACATAGAGGCAGTCTGCGTGAGACAGGCTTTGGCCGCAGCTGAAAGAGAATATATACACCGCAGTGGGAGGCAAAAGGGGACTAATCCGTTTTGCAAACTTTCAAATAATTACTGTAATATGAAGATAATTGCAGTGGAGGCAATGCAGCTTTTTCATGAGACAAACATGTCCTATACTTTAATTTAATTCATGCTTCCTGTGAAAATAATTACTCTTTGCGATTACATAGAGTGGATATGTCACAGTTATAATTGTGTTTCTGCTTCTCTGTACAAGATGCATGGGTTTTAAATCGTTGTCTTCTTTTACTACATCAAACCAAATGCAGTGTGTTTGAGGATTCTGCAGAAATTACTTTTTTTTTTGCATATTAATTACATTCTTACGACCGTTTGGAGGGCTATTATAATGCATTTTCGCATTGGAGACGCTGTGATGACAGTGGACGACATGCATCAAGAGCTTTTTGCTAATTAGTTTGAATTTATTATGACATTTTCTTTCTTTATTGCAGTTTCTGTGTCGCCCTATGCATTTAGGCACGGTTAATATTTGACAAGAGGCTTTTTAATTGCTATCCTTTTGAAAAAGGAAGGAAACGTTTAAAATATAGCAGCACGTAAATCTGCTGTTCGATTTTCTGTTGCCGCACGCTAATAACCATAATGAAAAAAGTGTGACTTATTTCAGTTAGCTTTCAAAGCATTAATGATAAGAGAATTATTATGATAATGAAACCATAATAAATACTCATTTCATGGAAGTCTTTGTTTAACAATCAAATGGTGATCCTTTTTATTAGGGAGTTTTTATTCCCCCTCTTCTGAAAAGTACCCAGTTTCCCTGATAGCATTGACATTTTTTCAATTTATGACTCAAAGCACCCCAAGCAAATATTTAAAAGCCTTTTCAGACTAAAGCAAACTTGAAACCAAAGTTGGCAAACATTTGCTGTATATATCCCCCAGCTCTCTTATACAGTCACAGTGACATGTGCCCCTAATTCATGATCAACCTCTGAGCCCGAAGTGTGATCACAATAATCTCATTTTAATTTGAGTTATATTGCAAAAAGAGGTGGGGCAGAATAATCAGATTGGAGTGGGGAGAGCTGGCCTGTGTTTGAGAATACTTCCAGATGGCGTTGAGCCGGCAGACTGGCACTGTGGAAAAGCTGGGGACCCCCCTCCCTCAGACTGCACCCCCTCACTCCTTTCCACATTTTCCTCTTCAATCTGAGTATCCCTGCCCCTCACTGGCCTCCTCATTTCCTTTTTCCTATCTCTCTATCTCCTCTTACCTTATCCTCCCCTCCTCGCCCATCCTCTCCCCCCCCCCCCCCCCCCCCCCCCCCCCTCTCCCCCCTGTCACTTCCCACCTCCCAACATCTATTTACATCTCCAAGCAGGTCTTGCCTTGTGTGTTGCTCTACCATAAAGCCCGAATCAAAGCAGCTCTGCCCCCCCCCCCCACTCACCCCCCACTCCCCCAGCATCCTCGCTATCCTACGGGGGGCGACAGAGCCCTGCCCTGCGATTACACTGAGGGGGCGCGGGGTTAAAAAACAGCCCTGAGGGCCGGCAGCTGTCAATTAGTGATAACTGCCGAGAAAGAGACTCACACGCGCGCACGCGCACACACACAGACACACACACCCCTTTGCTCCTTCGTTAATCAGGGGGCCATCACCTAGCAACGGTCCTGAAGAAGTCCTCAATGGGGACGCCTGGCGAGAGGCACACACAGAAATGACGTGGAGGGAGGGATGGAGAGAGAGAGGGGGGGGGGGGGGGTCGATGGAGAGAGGATAATGAAACCCCTTCAGAGGACCTTTTGACGTGAGAAATCCAGTGTTTGCGTGAAGATTCGGGGGTATTTATACACCGTCCTACATATCCACAGGTGTTCCTGTAACCTCCTTTGCTGAACATGTCAGTTATTGTGTTAATAAACCTCGAACTTCCCCCCCTGCCCCCGTCCCTCCTTGTTAAAGCTTCACTTGATGATGGAGCAGCAATATGCCCCAAAATTGCATGTCTCAAACGGGCTTTTGCGGGACGAGGACACAAACATGGTTTCATTAAAAGAAAGTGATGGCCGGCTCCTTAATGCATTCATTTCATCAGCCAAACCTCTTCGCCTCCTTCCTGCAGGCAACTTAAGTCCTT
Organism: Gasterosteus aculeatus; assembly: GCF_964276395.1. Taxonomy (NCBI): domain Eukaryota; kingdom Metazoa; phylum Chordata; class Actinopteri; order Perciformes; family Gasterosteidae; genus Gasterosteus; species Gasterosteus aculeatus. The sequence continues at coordinate 7,779,695 of NC_135703.1, forward strand.
TCACAAACACATTAATATGAGATGAATATGACTGGCTGCATACCGGAGCCAACGCAGCCCCACCCACCCACCCACCTCCCCCCAAAAACACAACCACTGCCACCGCCTCTTTCTGACAGAGTGGCAGCATGTAGAGCCATGAACAGGTGATAAATCCTTGTCAGGTTTTATTAAAAGCCAGCCAGGCCAAACAGAACAGCTCATATTGAGCTGTAATACCCACGGAGACACCGTGTGAGGGAAAGGGAGAGCCTTCCTGTTTGGTGTGCTCCCCCAGTGGGGAACGACTGTCTCCTCCTCTGATGTCATTAAAGTGGAGGAGCGCGCGCACACACACACACACACACACACACACCTGCCCCCCGCCAGTTTGCCAAACCAGGGGGCAGGTTTGTCATTACTTCCTCTCAAATCCTCACTGTTCAAAAACGATGATAGGACGCGGAATGGAAAGAGTTGTCACTGTGCAGCAAAGGCCATTCTCAGTCCAAATAAGTGTGATCCTTTAACGAGGAGATGTTCAGATCGGGAAGCTGGCCTGAGTGGATGCGTAGGGTCCATGAAAATGTCCAATTCTTGCATCCATGTATGTGTGGATACAGCTCTTCTCTCTTCCAAGCCCGGTGAATTACACCATTAAAGACGAACACCTCCTGAACCGATTCATGTGTTAAATATTAGATCTCTCTTCTCCTCGCTGAGAGGTGTTTTTCACACTTGACCTCTCAGCAGGTCAACTCGCTGAGCCGGACGACAATAGAAATCCTCACTTTGCTCATTATTTATTTACCTGGCAGAGGAGCACTTTTGAGACAATTAATCAAGCCAGTGAAAGATTTATAAGCTGCTTGACCGGAGCGCTCAGACAGTCAATGGGGCAGGTTGTCAAATACGGGGCAGTGATCTGCGCAAACCAATTACTCTGTCATGTCATGACGACCCAAATAACCCGAGCCGGGGGTTGCCGAAAAATATGAAGCTGAAAATATGCCTGTGATGCCCTGCGGCGTCAGTTCAGTTATTGGAGCAGCAGACTGGACACTGTCACCCCTCTGCAGGGAGCAACAAAACAACCCACTCACTTGAAGAACGGTTTTCCCTGAACATAAGGAACACGCGTGTGCCCGTGCGTGCGCCTCGCATGAAAAACGGATGCATGCAAGCCGCGCCCTCACGCATAAGATAATGAACAGTACCTGAACAGTGCTGACGGCACGTGAGGCTTCACAACCGAGTGCAAAAGCTCAGCACATTTCAGCAGGACCGTCTGAAAGGAGATAGCCAGGATCCTTTCCCCCCTTCTTCTTTTTTTCTTCTTCTTCTTCTTCTCACAGTCCCCTTTTCTGTCTCTCCTCCCCCCCACCCCCGTCCTCTGTGTCTTCGTCCTTGATGACCAGGCCGTTGGGTGGTCCGTCTGACCGCACTGACCCTTTGCGCTGAGGGCTGACGTCAATTTTGCTAATGGTTCGCATCTTGCTCCTCCTGTGACGGGGCCCCTCTCCGTGCTCCTGCGGAGACGAGCGGTCTGCTGGGAGCCGCTGTGTGTGTGTCTGGGTGTCGGAGGAGGCGAGGGATGTTTTGGGAATCTCTGTGTACTTCCAGGGCTGCCGGAAGGCAAGTGCAGGAACGTAGATTCACAGTGCAGCACACATGTACACAGATGCAGCTCCGGGCCACTGACACACAGACACACACACAGGAGTCAAGTTCTGTTTTTTGTGTTTGGAAGAACATGTATGACTATTTTTTTTTGCCCGAAAGGTCGCTGAGCAAAGGCATGGCTGCTTGCCAAATGCAAACCTCGGGCGGAAACCTCGGTTGGATCAGAACACAAACTTTTTCCTTTTTTTTTTCTCTAAAAAAAACAAAAGTTAAAAACTTACAAATGTTCATGTTGAACTCACTGAATTGCAGAATTCTGTCAGGGCTTCAATTTCAGCTCATGGCTTCTTCTAAACATCCAATGCGACCTTTCTGTTAGAAACTGCAGTATGTGACAACTTGACGCAGCAACATCTTGGCCGTGCCGGAGCTCTGAAGCCCTCTCTCACGCGATGCGATGCCATGTAGTGGCTACAGCCTCACTTCTGTTTATTTGACTTCACTGTATCATTATGAGGACGAGCAAAATATGTAAATCTTTTGTTCTCAAGTACTGAAGAGAGCCACAAGCACTCGGTTAGTGGTGAGCACAACCTGGCAGTCATCGCAACTGTAGTAAATCTGCTATTATTTGGATTCAATAGATTCTGAGGCAGCCAGTACTTTCTGTCAGTGAGAGATTTATTCTGCGTGTTGACATCCGATATTTACGGTACATGTGCAGAGAAAACTACAGTATAAAATGAAACATTTGAAGCTGTGTGGTGGTTATGGAATTTGCACAAGAAAAAAAATCTGAAAGCACTTTCAATTTACTTGGTATGTGCAGTTTTCACGTAATTACCTCATTTTGTTGTGTTCCCCTGGTAAACACGTGTAAATCCCAGGCTATAAGGAGATTGTTAGCCTGTCTTATTATTGCGATGTTATGGCTCTCACAGCTGGACAGTCTTAGGAAATGTTGGCAGAACTACGTTGAATGGTGTTCCCTTTCAGTAGTGAAAACTGTTTGCTCTCCACCTAAAACTAACAAAAAGAGAGAGAGACGGGAGTTGATTCAACGTTTCTCGCTCTAATTCAGTCATCCGTTTACTGTAAATACAAAAAGCAAAGCGCCTTGCGAAACCATGATGTTTGAACTGCCAAATTAAAAAAGGAATCTTGCGGCACGGCTCCTACGACACGCGACAGTGTGCACCCTCTGCGCGTTTCCTTTCCTTAATGTCTCCTCATGCTACACCCTCCCTCTATAAACACTGCAATCAGAGCATCTCTCGGTCTCTGCCATGTTTAACCCCACAAACCAAAGACAGATCACAAAAAAAAAAGAAAAAAAGACGACCCCAGTTCCAGCAGCGACGCACGCGGCCGCGGTGGAGCCTGCTGCTGCTTTTTACGACCTCAGACGGAGAGAAAGGGAGCTGCATGGCGGAGAGAACCATGCCGGAGGGCCTGGGACGGGTCAGGGGGGTTGGAGTGCACCGCGCTAACAGCGGGTGCCCGTGAACGGAGGCACACCTGCCGCTTCGGCAAGTGCCTGCCTGCTGCAGAGGAGGGTTAGCGCTGTGGCGTCTCCCGGCCCTGTTTACACTGTAACCAAACAGCAAAAAAAAAAGGGGGTCTTCAAAGACAACCTGACTCTATGTAATCACTCTAGTTCGGGCTTTGATCACAGGGTGGGAAGAGGGAAAATAATTACACGTTTCTGGGTGCCCTTTTAGATTGAATGAAAGGGGATGTTAGATTTGAATCGTATGGTAATGGGAGGCGGCCTGCGTGAATGTGATGGGGAGGTGTTGAATGCTACTTGAGGGAAATAAGACAAGACCTGCCGAGACATTTTTTGTTCTACCAGCCCCCGAGAGCTTCTGGCAACCTGCTCCTCCACACAGAACACAGGGGAGGGCTCAGAAAACAACATGGGGACTGACACTGTGAGGCCCCCAGTGCACTCGACTGACTGACTGACTGACCACTCTGCATTTCAAAGTGCCTCCACTTATTTGTGCCACGGTCTCTTTGGAAAAATGCTTTTTATTTCCGTGCTGGACCCTTTCATGAGTGTCTTCCTATGATCTGTGTGATAACGGAGCAGACTGAGGACAGTATTTGGATTCTATTTTGCAGACATTGTAATTTTCCTTTCATCTATCAGTATGAAAGCCCAATACATCAAGTAGTCTGGAGCGTTGAATGAGATGTGCCTATTCAGACATAATGAATCAAAGCACATGAGGTCATCTTTAAAAGGTCTAGACAGCAAAATGTAGAAAAGATAAAATGTGAATTAGAAAGAAAGAAAAAACACGTTGAAAAGGTTCGTTCTTCATTCATCTTTCACCACGATGGGCTTGATAAAGCATCTCTTTCCACATTGAGCTTTGAGTATAAGCATCATAACAGCAGAAAGGTGATTGAATGTTCTGGTCAGAAATACAGCTTGCCTTGACTCTTATGCAATTACTGGCTGCATGTGAGGACGTGTAATCAATTGAGAAATCCATGACAGTTTCTCCATTTGAAACACATGGGAAGACAGCCAGTCATCCTTCACGTGCCCTTTGTGACTGATGCATCTACATCCCATCTACAACATGTATGACCATACTGCAGGCACACACAACATTGAATCGTACATTATGTATTGAGGCTGTCTAAACATGATGATGGCGAAAGCAGCAATAAGAATCAGTCATCCTGCCACGACTACGAGCTTCCATTGTGAGTGATTGGGCTTGCAGAGGGCTGAGCCTGAGTGCTCCAGGTCTCAAATGTGACTGCATTGGCAGGCTTTGACCCCTGCAAACACAAGTGACCTCACTCAGCTATTCTCCATAGTGTTCAGTTTGTGCGCTGACAGCATTTGAGGGAGAAAAAAAAAAAACACCCTTTCCACTCACCATCTTCTCTATTTCGGCGTTTTTTCCTGACAAGTGGCCTCTGGTGGTCATGCAAATAATGACTGTCTGCTGTTTGAGTTTATTGCAAAAAAGGCCAAAAATTTGCACCGGTTTCCCACAAATAGCATTGGTTTCAGCTAAGCATGACCACAATCTTTTCACTGACAAGTAGTTTAACTGAATGTATTCTCCCAATTTAACATTTAACATAATGTTATGTTATTAAAATTGAGATATTCTTAATGGTCCTCATTAGCTCCACCGGGTCAGATTCCATGCCAAATGAAACTAAAATGATGGCGGTTTATCAGAAACTCATTCAACATGAAGTCAGTTCCGGGAACGGAGCACCTTGAGTCTCCCCTGAGAGGCCTCTGCTGGGCCTGCTGGAGGGATTGGTGGCACGGGAGAACTACAACCAGGACTGCTGAAGCCACGTTGCAGTAAAAATGTTTTTTTTTCCCAAATGTAGTAATGCGCTCGGAAAACACTACCGCTTTTGTCCACAGGGGCCGCCAGAATCACGACAAAGTTAGTTAAAAGAGCAATATCTTATCATTACGTTTTATTGAGTAATAGAGTATAAGATAATATGTGGGGTTGCTGGTATGCTGGTTGTTGCTTTAACTGTCCAGCTGCGTGACTGGTAGCTTCTCGTCCAACAGCAAGAAAGCAAATGTGTGTGTTGACCAAAACGTACAGTATATATAGATAGACTACCTGGGACACAGTTGGACTCATAACAAAATATCAAATCAAACAAATAATATCAAAACTGATGCAGGAGACCCAATTGTGACATGAGATATTACGATCATCAGACATGTCTTTCCTTGTCAAAGCCCTTCCCTTATATTAAGTATTAAATTAATAAAAATAAATATAACATTTTACATTTAAAGAAAATGATTTGGGAATCAAAAAACATAAATTTGCATAATAATAATTAATTCCTTTAATTTGTTAATTAATTCTTTCTTTTGAGACAATGACAAACGACCTACAGTATTTTGTTTATTAGGAATGGTGCAGATGTTTATTTGTTTATTTTAATTACAAAAAAACCTGTAAGCACTGTAAACATAATGTCTTCTGTTGATACGCGCCGGCCCCGCAGTGTCACAGAGACAACGCATTAATGTACAGGTAAGGTAGCACCTGGGGGGAGTGTTTGCTCAGCTCTGCTGCTGTCACGCCTCTGATTGGGCAGAGCAGGGATGCAAGGAAGCAGGGAAGGAGAGACGGAAGGGTGAAGCCGCAGGGAGGAGAGGGGGACGCAGGGAGAAGGGAGGGGAATAGAGACGCAGATGAAAGAAAAGGCAGTGACAGATTTGGGAGAGAAGTGGCGAGGGAGACGGAAGCGAGGAGAGAAACAGAGGCAGGGAACCCAGCAGGTGTTCCCAGCACGTCTGCCTCCTCAGCCTCAGCCAAGAGGTACGACGACTCAGCTGCTGCCTTGCGGCCCGTGTGACTGAAAGGCCCAGTAACCAATCGGGGACTGCGTGGCCGAACGGTGGATTCCATGAATAACGTCCAACATTGACCACATCCAAATTTCCCTCTTCATCGTTCTGCAAAATTGAGCGATGGAACGAAAAGAAAAGAGGGAAAATCTCCAACCGTGCTGTTGCTAAACTACTTCAGGCTTATCAGCACAACGCAGCTGGGAAAAGAGGTTTCAAAATCCATTAGATGGCAAAAGGCCAGTTGTGATGAGGATAAGGACCTTTTATATAATTTGATTGATTTGCATTCCAGGTTTACTGACTGATGGCAGTCAGGCCTACTGTTCTCCTCTACAAACCTAATCCTGTTTCCGTGTCAGTTGCTGTGTTTTTATTGTGTCTGACACCAGGTGGATTATGTCGGTTAATTCACAACGAATCAAACAAAAGCTAATACTAATCCAGCGCGAGGCTTCGGTGTGATGTCTGACGCTCCGGATTAATTCACAACATTCCCCAACCAGCCTAATCCTTAACGAACCAGACGGGATGGTATCCTAACTGACAGTTTCTGCCTCGTTATGGCAGGGAGATATGCTTCACCTCCCGCTTCCCTTGGAAAATCCATTCTGATGAGCGAGACAAAGGGGAAGCCATTACAGAAAGAATAAACCCGGTAAAAACTTTCCCAACAGCTTTTCTTGGGCAGCCATTAAGCCCGCCTAGAAGCCTTTCGGAGTGTGTTCTGCTCCTCTTAAGGTTTAGGTTGACATTCTGAAATCAATAGGAGGCAGAGAGATGTTTTTTTTTTTACAGATTTGTGAAGCCTGGGTGAAAACACTTCAATCAGGCCTGTAGAGGACCTGACACAGGAGAGGGGGGATCGATCCATAACGAGTGGAGCCCTACCTGGGGTTCGTCCTCTCTTCTCAGCTACCTCAAATCCAGTAAATCCACGCTCCACACTACGTTCACTGATTACACGAACTTGCTAAAGTATATTTTGTAAAAAAAAAATAAAGGAAAAACTGGTGGAGATGTTTTCCAGGCTCATTTTGTCCTTTGTTGAAAAGAGTTTTACTGTCATGACTAAAGTGCTTTATTTGAAAATGTATTGAACGTATGGACTGAAGGGACTGAATGGGAACTGAACAACCAAAAATCATAATAACCATGGATTAGTACCGATACAGCAGGTTTTGTTTCTGCAAAAGTGAAATTATCCCTTTTACTCCAAGATGTGAAACTTCTTAAAACGAGTGACAGGAATAAACAAGGGATTGTTTTTTGCACAGTCTGAAGTAATTAGTTACAAATTCGGTTGACAGGCTGACCCTCTATCGTGGCCCTCCTCTCCTCTCCATCCAGATACGCATTGGCCATTTCAAAAGATGCTATTGTATCATCAAGCCAGCCTAGTTAATTAAGCATCCAGCCGGCCTTCCTCGATTGAATACACAGTCCCTCCGGGCCCCGCAGCTGCTCCTGCTATGGAGGTTAAGTGCTAAAACATGTTCCCCACTACTACATGACTCACAGAGGTATAGCGCCGATGGACTCCTAGTTACCTTACAGCGCTCCCTCTGCGTTTGTCAGAAGGCAACTTGAAAGAAAAGCTAAAAAGAGGTGATGATCTGATAACAGTTTCATGAGTTCTTTTTTTTTAAACCTGGGAAAATGTTTCTTGTTATAACGCCAGTAGATTCTACCGATTTTATTTGGGTTGAAAACAATCTGATGAAACTCTTGAAGGATAGGAACATCCCTCGTGCCGACATATCAGGCCCCCGTATGGCCTGATAACAGCACGTTCACCTCAAACGCCCTCCATATCTCCAGGAATCCATGTGATGTCATCAACACCAACTGACTCATTCTCCCCAAAAATACCATCGCAGCAAGCAGACAGATATTTGTCAGCAGTTTGGAATGCTTTTGCCTTCGTCTTATTAAAATAATCCCTGACCCAGCAGTAAAGGTCATTGAGATACTAACACCATCTTCCAAATGCAGCATGAGAAAGGTCTTTTTTTTTCATAAAGCGTTCCAGGATGAAGCATTCGTAGCATTTTAGTGCCTAGTAAATCTACAGTGTAATACAGTTGATGTGAGGCTCCCTCTCTGGCTGTGTCGCTTCGTGTGCCTGCGCTCGTATGGGCCTTTCAGTGGATTTGTTATATGGCGAGTCGGTAAAGCCATCCAATGTGAAAACCATCTTCCCAAAGTCAGAGAAATGTGATGTGGATCGTGGTTGATAATAAATAGCCGCGATAACTGGGGGAAGAACCCATCATCCAGTGGCGAGATGGCTCTCCACGAGGACGAAGCAGCCATAAAAGCCTGAATGAAGACATGTAAAACAATAAGGGCCAGAGAGGCTGGGAGGAGGGGAGGGAGGGGGGAGAGGGAGAGGGTGGGGGGGGGGGGGGCGCCGACCCCGGCAAGTGAGCAGAATGTGGAGACATAAAGATGGAAGGAGAGGAAAAGGATGAAAGGAGAAGAGGAGGCGGAGGAAAAAGGAAAAAGAGAGAGAGGGTGAGTCAGCCATGTCTGCACTCCATCAAAAACTGTGTCAGTCATTCACTACCAGCGTCCAATCCTACCCCACCTACCCTGTGCCCCCCCCCCCCCCCCCCCCCCCCAGCTCCACTCTCTCTCTTCAACTCGCACATTAATTCCACTTCTTTTAACCGCCAGCCAGGGGTGTCCTCGACTGAATGTCAATCCTCTGTTCAGGGTGACAGGAGAGTGAACGAGGGAGGAGCGAGAGCCGGGGCGGGAGCGGAGGGGGAGAGAAGGGAGTGAAAAAAAAAAGACGCTTGTCTTGCTCGGAGGCCTCGGTTATCCGAGGGTCTCACCCGGCGTGACCTTCCGCTCCTTCCCGTTTTAATCACGCTCTTTTTTAATACTACTCCTGGCTCTTCGTAACGCAGACACTTGATAAGATGTGGCCCCGTGTCGTAGTGGTGCTCGACAGACGCGAAGACGAGTGGACGTCCGAGGCTCGCGGCGTCTCTGCCATTGATTGTCGCAGCAGGTTCTCACTGTGGGCGATTACTTCCTTTCACTTACCACCCACAGGTCGTGTTTATACATAAATAAATCTATAATAATACATACGTGAATGCTCGTCTGTGTATGTGTTTATGTGCACGGACGTCCTCACCCCGCGTTGGAAACAGGACAGAAGACGAGTGTATCTGGTCAACATGGCGTGCGTGACAAATAATTACACTTAGACTGACAACCAAGGTCGACGGGCTCCAACAGCTGCCCAATGGTTCCTGGCTATTTTTCTCCTGTCTGGACTTGGCTGAGTGTAAAAAAGCACATCACACTCAGTGTTTTTTCATGTTGTCATATGATAGCACATGAAGGCCTCGTTCGGTATCAAGAAACGCGAAAGCAATCGCGCGCTGTTTGGCAAGCGAGGCGCCCGTTGGTTGTTAGAGATTGAACAGGGATGGGCTGAGAGTGTAATGAAAGCAGGGAATTTATTACTGAACTGTTTCCAATCGTCTGTTTTACTCTCATTTTCAAACAGCTCTTTAACTGGAAATGCTCAGTGCTTGAAAAAGCAGAGAGCTTGTATATTATTTCCAAATATCAACGTGGAGTTTCTAGTGTTCAAATAACTTTTAAATTGTGTCAGATCCTCATGAATGTATTTGCATAATAGTTGAGATGCGCTGAATTACCTTTTTTTTGGGTGGCGGGGACACAAAGATTACAATGTCGGTTTCAAGGGCAAAGGTACAATGGCGTTCATTACGCACCGCTCGATGCCCCTCAGACTTTCACAGTAGACACATTTTCACCAGCGATGAGCTTTCACTCATCCTCTCAGTTTAGCTCTCTGACACAAATGGCCTGCTGTTGACATGTAAGAATGAAAGAGAGAGAGAGAGAGAGAGAGAGAGAGACTTCCATCTTAAATATTTGTACCACGGTGGGAGAATCGGGAGAGAAATTCCTAAACGCTCCCCACACTTCCTGCAGCCCATATTGAACTCTCCCCTAAGAGTGAAAAATGGGCATGGGGAGACGGGAGGCAGTGCTGGGTGACATTCAAGGCCAAAACACTCATGTCTCCTCCATCTACCACCTCCCACCTCAGGCGCAACACATTACTTCTCTCCTGGATATAATCACACCCAGCGAGGGGGGGGCGTTGGGTGCCTTGTATATGAGCGGGTGAGGGTGTGTTTCTATTTATGTGACTAGTGTGTGTTAGCATATCTGCATGTCTCCATGGCATGTGAGCAGTTGGTGTGTGTGGGTGTGCACTGTATGTGATTGCCAATGGAATTGCACTGGGAATTGCACCCAGGCCCACGTGTCCCCTCATATTAGTCCCTCCCCAGCTTCTTCTCTTTTTACTAGCTCGTCCTCTATTTCATTAACTGAAAAGGTTACTTCTGCATTTGTAAAATACCCGCGCGGGAATCGCCTGTACCCATCGTGCCCGTGGTTGAGACAAGGCTCCGAACTTATCTCGCCTGCCTACTTACCCCCCCTCTGCAAAGCCGTAAGAGGACATTTCAATGGCATTGTCCTCCCAAACACAGTTACCAAAAAATAACCCAGGGAATAAATAACTCCACCAGGTTAATTATTTGGCAGACGCGTCCGTAGATTGATAACAAAATGAAAATGCAGCGGTGGACGGAGGTGATCTGAGAGGTGTGGGGAGGGGGTGGGGGGGGGGGATGATGGGCAATTGAGCGGAGTTATTGGAGAGCAACAGTGCATGTGCTGGCTTCAGATAGATGTAGGAGCTGGGTTTAGCCCCAAGGCTGTGAATATGCTGTCTGGGAGGAAAGAGATTAACTAAGGCAGCGGCTCGGTGACATCATGCCTGCAGAGACAGTTATGAGGAGTATCCATCACGGGCATCGTCTGCAAGAAATGGAAGATGAGGGAGGGGAAAAACAGTTCTATCCCGAAATGACGTTTAAAAATAAAATATGCAAGGGAATGTGCATTTGAATGGAGGATACTTTTTCATCTCAACACTGTAATTGTAGGCGCAGACTTATTCGTCATTCGAAATGTTTTTCTTTAGGAGATTAATCCAGTGGCAGATGTATGCAAGTCAGGATTCCCAGCTAGGTGTGTGAAGTTACTTTTTTTTTTACACCAGAAGTTTCCCTTCAGCCTTTCCTGGAACTAAAAAACAAAACAAAATCAATGCGGGGAAAGACCTGGCAAATCGAGGAGGGGTGTTAATCAGTTGAATAAAATGAGAAGCAACCCCATGTGGAGTTATTATCATCACGAATGCACAAACAACCCAAATACCCTTAATCTAGTGACGGGGTAAAGCCTGTATTGACCTAGTGACTGTGTGTGTGTGTCTCAGTGTCTGACCCAGTCTACTTGGTGCAGTGACAGAATGCCTGAGCCCTGTTCACCTGAGGAGGGCAGACTGGGGTAGTTTTCCTCTCTTTGAAGAGAGAGTGAGAAGAGGCTTTTTCAATAGATCCTTGTTTCGTTTTCCTATAGAGCAAATCTCCATTTATATTACCCAGCTGGCCTTAATATTGCCTGTTTGTGTTCATGTGAGCTGGGTTACTTCTTTACTTAGATAACAGAAACACTCTTTATCAATGCCTCCATGTACCAACACCACATAAAATATGTCACGTGTTATATGCTTTTTAAATTCATTCATTTGCTTATTTTACAATTTCATCTTTTATTTATTCGCGTCGGATTCAAGGGCATAATCCATGTGCGTGTTAAACAGAGTAAGATAGCAGGGAGAGCTCATTCAACTCAACTGACTGCTGTGCTGCTTCCACTATTGATTGGGAGCCAGATATCGGCTCTTACATTTTTCGAGCCAAAATCTGTTTTCCAAGAAGCAAAGAGAGAGAAGGAAAAGCAATAAAGATAAAAAAAAGACAGATGGAGTGTGAGAAAGAGAGCCACAGAGAGAAATCATAGACTCCACAGAGGCTATAGATACCCTGGTCATTTCCATGCACCGGGGCCTTTTGACTCTCCCATCCCCCCATCCATCCATCCATCTATCTGCCCTCCACCCACTCAACTCCCCTCCCGCCCCTCTCGCCCTGCAGGGCAGGCCCTGCCTTCCATCTGTTGTCTGTCCCAGCCAGGAGCAGCCCTGTTTCCCCTCCACTCGCATTTACAATTCAATTAAAAGCAACAAGCCCCGTCTTCCTCCTCCCTCTCCTCTTCCTCCTCCTCCTCTTCATCTCTTTTTTTTTTTTTTTAGCCGTGCCTGGATGAGCACAGCAGAAAGGCCTATACCCCATGTAGGGATGCAGTCATGACACACACTTACCAGGCCCTCGGATGACGCAAACACACACTGACACATAAATACACAGAGTGTGTGCAAAAGAGCAAAGGAGAGGGACACAAGGAGCTGAACACGCTCACGCACACAAGGGTATTTTTTTTTTTTATCCTCATTTTGACGTGGTGAATGGAAAACAGGGTTGGTGGGGCTAAGCCCAGGAACAATGCAGCTGAAGAAAGTGGGTCAGACTTTGCATTAGAATAACGTATGTAACGATGATGTAACACGGCAACAACAACCGCAAAAGAACTGCTTGGTGTGATAAATGAGTCTGATTATGAGGCTTTTAAACTTTGCTCGAGAACAGATCATCCCAAAGATCTGTCGAGTTAATGGTTTAGAGAGGGTTTTTTTAAAGAGGAAGAATGACAGTTTTCCCCGTCAACACAGTTTACCAACTATTTAAAATGAACCAGCTTCTTTCTAAACAGTTTTTCACCTCTCATGCTATAATAGATGAGTAAAAAGACCATCTGAAAGCTTGGGAGTCTAAATCAAACCCCTCCTAAATGTTTTTCCCTCTCTATCTCTCTCGCGCTTTTCTTCTATGCTGTAATGGGAAAGCAATATCCACAGGCATCCCTTCTCTTGGAAAAAAATGAGTCTTTAATATTTAATTGTGGTGGTGCCAACATGCAACTTTTATCACTTTCTTGTGTCATTTGCATCTCGGGCGAGCCCAGAAGACGTACACAAGAAGAGAGAGAGAGAGAGAGACTGTGAAGTCTGAGAGACCGTTGCAGAGAACAAACATAGAAAAGGGTGACAAACACACGGGAATCCGTATGACAGCGAGATCAGGTGAGACAACGGTGCATTGTGGGTAAGGAAAAGTAAAAAGACTGTAGGGAGAATAGAAATAAGAAACCAGGGAAAAACACCAAAAAAAAGAGAGAGAAAGACACCATAGATGTAATAACGGACCCCCTGCTCTGTCTATATCATCATCTGTGTACAGCCTGGCGTGCAGCCTGCATGTCGCCCCATCCATAACCCCAATGCGTGCACCCCCCCCCCCCTTTCCCCATCACCCGTCACCCCCCTCCCCCCTGTACCGAAGCCTAACTCCCTGCCTGTCTCAGGCGCTGTGGCAGACTGGGGGTAATGACTGATAATGTGTGTAATTATCAGTCCAACAGCCACGCGGAGCTGATGAAGAACCAGAGCCGGCGCTCCGCTCCTCATCCAGAGCCCCTTGTTCCCCCTGAATGGTGGTGGGCTATAAATGAAGCCTCATTGGACGCCGCTGCGGCACTTACAGGGACGGCCGTCATTAAGACGACGAAAGGACAGACGGGGGGGGGGGAGAACTACCATTACCATAAGAATGCATGTCAAAGCAATTCTGATGTGGCTTTAATTTCAATGCAGAGCGGTACTCAGGATTCAGTCTGCATTATGGAACAGAAAGACAGTGGAGCGTTCTCTCGTTTAACCGATCATATACCCACATAGGCTGAGCGAGTATTCAACTCAATGCCCCGAAAATGGAAGCTAAATAACTGACTAATGATAGTTATTATGTTTGTCTTCTGTCTTTCTGAACTGTATTTTACAAAGGCCGGGTGTATAAACGATTGTAAATATTTAATACACTGAACCCACTAACGTGACCGTAGTCCAGGATCTGCACCTGTGTAAACTCCCTGAGCTTTTGCTTAAGCCTCAGAGCTGCGGAATGGTGTTTCTGCTCTTTTCCTGGTTGTGGGAAGTTATGGGAGAGTCTTCCGACCATGTGGGGAACGCCAGCTGACATCCAGCCCTCTGAACCGGTGGAAAGAGCAGATGTGAGATCCGCAGCGCGCAGAACATCGCGGCCTTCGCGGGTTTGTCTCGGGCCGGCCGCTCGGAGCTGGATAACATGCCTTCGTCTGAGGGTACGGGAAGGAAGTGCAGTCGTGGGCAGCAGAGAGAGGGCAGCTCTCAGGGAGTTTGCGAACCACTTTGCACAGCGGGGGGGGGGGGGGGGGGTGTTTTTAACTTGGTTGCATCACCCAATGTTCCGTATGCCTCTCCACAAACTCTCTGCTGACATGTAGAAGTAAATACTTTACTGTGTTTCCAGTCTTTTCCACAGCTGGTATCCCACAGCCAGTCCCTCAGTCTGCTGGGATGAATAATCTTCTGGTATCCTTTTATTTTTCAAGAGTTTACTCATGACACTTGGGGGAATACGGTCCAAGAGAAAGCCGCTAACTCCGCGAGGTTCTCAAGAGTAAATGGATTCACTATCGGTGAGGCACACACTTAAGTGAGTCCATGTCGAGCTCAAAGAGATCTATAGACTGTATTTCTGGGATTATACATTTTGCACGCTCTGAATGAAGTGAGGGAAAGAGTACTGAGCTGGTGTTTGGTGACCAGGACTCGTACTTTGTGAAACCTGACTAAGGCTTAGCCGTTGTCTTACCCCACAAATAATTCAACAATGCTTACTCATTATCAGATCATTCCTAAGCCACACAGCTACAGAGCTGTGAAGTTCTTTCAGAGATGTATCAGTGTGATGAAAAGCGGGTCCATCCATGCTGGCCCGACCCGGTACTGCGCAGTGTGGAAGCGTGCAAAGGGCCTTATATGTTGAGACTTCATCTGTGATGAGTGTGAGCACCAAGCAACCCACGGACAGGCTGTTAGTCAGGAGGGAGACTAACAGCCATCACAGCGCCCTGACCTCCCATCCAATGGCAGCATTGCTCGCAAGCCCATGGAGCAGAATTAAGGCAAAAGTCATTAAAAAGACAGATGCATTACATTTGACGAATGTGTGAACAAAGGGATGAGAACAAGCACGGAAAGACGTCATGGTTGAAAGTCAGTCGCTTTCTTTTTACCTCTCAGACCTGATAAAACTTTGATTATTCAAATCCTGTAGCAATTAAAATGCTCAGTATTCAAGGTTTGAGCATCCCTGGCTGCAGGCTTACCCGTAACTAGCTATCATCGAAAGACATTATTAACCACTCTGGTCCATGTCCTGTGTTTTACCGAGAACACAACCACTAAAAGGTTGAAGTAACAAAGTAAGTATTAGTTTTAAAATTGTAATCTTTCACTCATACTGGTAGAATAATCCCTCTGAATAGGTTCGGGTAAAACCTTTTAATACACCTTGGAGAACCACAAAAGGCTCCCTTTAAAGCGGTTTTAACATCAGTTAAATGAATATAGCAATCAACACGTTAGAAGGACGTGTACCTACCCCCATCCTGCATGTCAGCGGTCGTTAAGAGACAGGAAACAGGCGTAGCTGGCGATCCAAAGCCTGCTGCAACGTCTGAAATGGTGTATGTTTTCCACTCCGCCTCTACTGAGACTTAATGCATCTGGCACTCGGAACAGCATGTTGCCTCAGCTTTAGCACGTTTCTCCACAAAGGAATGGACTCGTGGTTGTAGAAAGAGGTGCACATTAGGTTACAGCGGGGGGGGGACGCAAAATCGCTCTATTGGCAGACACTTTAATACCCGCCTCTAATATTGTGCGGGTGATGAAGACGAATGTGTGACAGCAGCGCTTTGGTCGCTACAAATCATCACGTGCGGCGAATCTTTGCTGGACCCGACCGGAGAATTCCAGCTCCACTCGGGATACAATGCGGCATTGTGTACGTCCCCATCGACCAAGCGGAATGAACAACAAAAGGAAGGAAAAGTCAAACCTCATTAATCCCGCTCGCTCTCGTTGACTTTCATTCTTTACTTTTCAATGTGTTTGTTATCATTTGTATACCGTCCAATCGACGGGTCAATAGATCGATGCATAACAAATGACACCGTGGGTGTTAATGACAACGTGGGATTAGGACGGATAAAGCTGCCCGGGAAGATCAATCGATTGGCGCGAGCCTCCGTCGAGGTGCACGCGAGCACACGTCCACACAGGATCAGCCGGAGACAGTCGGATGAACCACACTTAGCGCGCCATCAAGGCTCACGCATCCACCCAATCCCCTTTCCTAACAACTGTACCGTAACACCCTTTCATCCCCCCCAGCCTCCAACACAGAGCTCTCCGCAGCCTGGAAAAGATTTGCCAGAGTGCCAAGATGAGAGACCGGGCTAATGCTGAAATGTCAAAAGCACCGTAATTAACACGGGGGCCTATAACCATGATCAAGGCTCCCCGGGGGTGGGGCGGGGGGAGCAGCAGCAGTGTACAGTCCAATCTCTCAGCCTCAGCTTTGCTCTTCCAGATCGATCGGAATAGATTTCTGCTTTTGCACACACCTGAATGCTGTCAACAGGGGACGTAAATTTTGGTTCTATGGCTGCCCCCCCCCGCCCCCCTGACCCTTATACTGTATTCCTCTTGAATCCATCTTTCCCCTTCACAGTGCACGGAATCCTCGGGAGCTGTTTTTGGCAGGCCGGGCTTGTTATAAAACAGAAGAGTGTGTTTATGGTGGTCTTGGTTTAAGTCTGTTCTTCCTGCCCTCAGATTGAAAGACTCCTTTGAAGAGCAGGCCTTGGATGGCTTTGGTAGGATTCTGCTCTGTGAGCGCTCACACACACACACACACACACACACTCATGAGTTCACATGGGTCCGTCTCTCATTACTCAGCATAAGGCTTTCACGCTTGACCTGCTTTTTAACTTTCTGATCTGGATTAGCGACAGATAATTTAGAGAGAAGAGGAGCGCGGAATGTGTGTCTGCTTGAGCTGAGGGGCTCACAGGTAGTGCGCCGTTATCGCTCACAGTGGACTGTGACCCGAGGACGGAGTTGACACAGCTGCCTCGGGGAGTCGCTGCTGTTTCTGCGGCATGGAGACTGAGACCGACAGCGGGACGGAGGATGGAAAATGTATTTAAAGAAAGAAAAGTCCCCTGTTCGGCGATTCGGCGCTCCGAGGCCCGCAGTTGACTCGTTAAAGAGACTGCCGTGTTGGTAGAGTGCCACCTCGCTCGGGGGGTGGCGGGGTGTGGAAAGTGGGGGGGAGTGAGGGTGTTTTAGACAGGTGAGGGAGCTCGGTGATAAATCCATTTACATCCTCCCCCGTTTTATTTGCTCCCATGGACTCCTGCTCGCGTCTCCCCATCCGGGCTTGTTTACCTGGTAAGCCGAGTGTGACTAAAGAAAATTCCCACAGCCTGAGGTGGGATTGGAGCCGAGGTGGAGGGGGGGAGGGGGTTAACGTGAGGAAGGCTGTAAGGAGACAGAGGAAGGGTAGGGGGGGGTACAGAATTACTCAAAGCTGTAACCCACCTTCCCTCTCCCAGCCCCCCATGGCTTAATTATCATGTGCAGCCTAGTGGAGATGAAATAACGGAGACTCTCACACGAACACCCACACACCCACACGGGGAGGATGGGAGGACTCCTCACACACACACACACACACACACACACACACACACACACACACACAGGGGCAGACACACAAATGCAAAAATAGGAGGAGAGGGAGACAACATGGTCTGGTTTTAATCGAAGCTAATCGGCAAGGAAAATAAACACGCTGGCATGGCAGACATCTATCTTTGGCTGAAGCCGCTAGATAAGAAGGACCAGGCCTCGCGGACATGTGTTCTTCTCTTTAAAACACCGCCTGCTCCTTGCGGCAGAATTAAGCTTTATTATGGGTCTTAGGAGGACGCGTCTCCAAGGTGAAAAGGTGAAATTATGGGAGGGACATTTCCGAGACACATCAATCATTTAAGCCGGCTCTGTCGGTCGGGGTCGGAGCAGCTCTTCTTTAAAAGGCCCCTCGCTTTTTAGGAAAAGCCAAAGCTTCGAAAAGGCATTTCGCCATCACTCAGACCGCGTGCAACTGATCCGTCAAAAGTTGCCACATTGCTTTGCATGAATCTCTAATTAGCCAGAGGAAAGCCCCGTGAAGAGGGGAATAGCGAGGGTTCTTTACATAGCACTCCGTCTCCCACGTCATCTCAGCACAGTCGTTGATCAGCAGCGGCAAAACACAAACGTTTTTTTTCTCCCACTCAGACTGACGGAGAGAGAGAGAGAGAAACACTGGAGAAGGAAAAAAGAAGAAAAAAGCACAAGAGCAAACATTACTTTTCGTAAAATCAGTATGGTTGTCGCTTGTGTTTTGAGAGGAAATCACATTGAGGAAGTGGAATAATAGAGAGGAACCGAGAGAACAAAGAGAAACGTTGAGCATCAAAGAGGAAAGAAGGAGTGGGAACGAGGATCAGTCATGGGGTAATCGTTCTATCAGTGGCCAGAGTAATGAATCCAATTTCCCGAGCAGCGGCAGTGTCATTTAAAAGCTGTGGAATGCAGATTCATGTGGCCCGCACTTAGAAGGTTTTTGAACCTGTAGCCACGTTAAAAAACATGGAATAGACATTTACATTGTCACAGCCTGTGTGTAATGTCCTTGGTCTGCTGCTGTGCGAGAAATAAGTACATTTGTCAACCAACCATTGAATCCCATCCGGATATACCGTTTTGCTTTTATTGTCAACTTCAGGGAAAAGTGACAAATATAAACCTCAGACATTGTAACAATGTACAATGCACAGTACGCCTATAAAATCATAAGTATTTTTTAAGTAGCAAACAACACAATCCACAGATCCATGAGTTCATGAACCGGTTGGCTGCATTCCTGACCCAAACATTTTAATTGTCGAACCAAGTGCTTGCATATGCTGCAAAAAACCCCACAAAAAAAAAAAACATCTTCATCTGATGGCTTTGATGTTTTGCCACAAAATCCTGGCCGTTTTATCAACTGTCTGAGGCTGTGGAGCAGCAGACACACACACACACTCAGTCGGGTCCGGGGCTAATTTGCAGGGATCACTGCACTGACCCTGACCAGATAAGGTGCCAGTCGACGAAACTTCCTTCATTTCCTCTTGTTGTTGCAGTTTGGGAGCGGAGGCGAGTCACCGACCAGCTTAAGGACAGCGAGGCTAAAAGGTGAACGCCACGTTCGCCTGAACCTGGCTGGCGCTTGATCAAAAGGAATGCAACCTGGGCTCGGGGAGGCAGCGTAGTTTATCGGGCTGGCGGCGAGGCTTTGGAGAGGAAGATCCCAGCCACTAGATAGCTTCAGGTAAAACCAGCGCTTCCCTTCGCTTAGTCTCTCCTTCCCACTGCCTCCTAACCTGAAGGGATGCAAATCAAATCATCTGAGCGGCCCTGCGAGTTTAAACAGTTTGATGTCAAAGCATCAATGACTTAAAATGTATTTCTAGCCGTGCAATTGAGTGAGGTTTTATCCGCTTGAGCACTGCTGGTCTCATTGGAATGCATGCGTGTTTACATCTGTGCAGGTTTGTACCTGCCCCATCGCAGTGTCCACTGCATCTGTACTAATGTATCATTCATGATTTTAATTGCTAGTAATTAACTTGGGCCCAATTAGCAAGAGAGATAATCAATACATGTTGATCAACATGCAGGTGCATTAACTTTGGTGCGAGTGGTAGCACATTTGTAGACGGAGGGAGAAAACCCTGTTTACTGCAGAGCCACATGTGAGGTAATGCAATCTGTTTGGCTTCCTTCTTTACAGGACGATTTCCTCCTAAAAGATTATGTATTGAACCCAACGCTCCCTTCGCTCCTCTCACCCATGTTTCCTCCTTATTATCTGCTGACTTAAAAACTGCTTAGGCACCAGTGTGACAAATAGTGAACCTTCTCCGATAGCATATTTGGCAAAAACAAGTGCATGCAGTGAAAGGGAGGGGAAGCGATTGGAGAGAAATTAAAAATGGGGGGAGCTGGAAGTGCAGAAAAGTGGATACTGCTGAGTCCGAGATTTTCTCCAGGATGCAAAATAGAATGAATGAGGGATGTCTAAAAAAAAATAGAAATCATTGGATGCCCCCCTCCCTTTTGGCCGACTAACCTCCAGTGCTTTGCTGAGCTGTGATCAATATTGGTTTTGTCATTAAGCAGCTCTCTGGTAATGACGGTGGGGAAGGGGGTCCTAGGAGAGACATTAGACCTGCACGCCACGTCTGGGATGCATGTTCAGCCAGCTAAGCACCCGGGATAAAAGCCGACGCTCTTCCTGTTTTGCTCTCCAGAAAGTTTCTCACTTCTGAAATTACAATCAACACACAGCTTTGTAAGTATAGTTTTGACTTGATGATTCATTCCGCGGCGCTCGCAGTCCCGCATAAACATAAATCAGAGGCAAAAATGGAAAGATCATTACAACACGATGGTTAGTTTGGAACAATTTTAACCACATGACAGAGGTTGAGGTCGAGAAAAGAGAGCGCGAGAGAGAGGGGAGGGAGGGAAAAAGAGAATGTGCTCCGTCACTGACTGTGTCGGGGTCAGGAGAGTGTGCAGCTCGTCCCTCACTGGGCCTCACTAATAGCCGTGCAAACACACATTTAACTGTGACACTAAAATCCAAGGCCGCAGCACCGTCCATCATTGCATCCCGAGGAGAAGAAAAAGCGTCGGACTGAAAAGGTAGAGAAAGAAAGACACGATGAAAGAAGTGAAGCAAAGGCTTGACAGATCTATTTGTAGTCTATAGCCTGTGCAACAGATGAACTCATAGAATGGGATAAGGCACAAGACGAGCTGGCAATTTGGGGTTGTGTGTTTCGCTGTGGCCCACCCCGGCTCTGTCTGCGTCTGGGTAAACACCGCCGTTGCTCTGCTCAAGCGGCAGCGGCAGCAGCGGCGGCAGCAGCTGCGGCAGCCCATGGCCACTGCCGCCACTGAAAAGCTAAGTTTACTGTGATGTATGATGGGTTGATGACAGGCAGCCAGAAAATAAAGACACGCTCAGGGGCCTTTAACAGTCTGCAAAACTCAACAGAGTCAATGTGATTCGGGCAAAAATGTTCAGCTGTGACTTCAGAGGATGTGTTGTCTGTTACTGCCAAGGATCGTACATGATATACCATGAGCAAGTGGAGAGTGGAAACGGCAGTGAGTCCAATGAGAATGTATAAACAGCTCATTAATCATATGCTATACAAAGAGCCATTTCAGATAACAAGCTGTTCCAATGTTTAGGCAATCCAAGAGCAATAAATGTCCTAATAGAATGATATTTTCATGCACCATAACTTTACAAACTGCTGTCCAAGTTTATGTCTGGAAATATGTCATACATTTGCAAAATGGAGGGGCATTATGAGGCCTTAATTCAGTGGTATCATGAGGAGATGAAATATACTTAAAGTGTTTGGAACCTTTCCAACGATACCCCCCCCCGTTTGTCTCACAAAGAGTATCTTTGTCTTTCATATTGACCACAGGCCGTCTAACCAGCCGGGATTTACACGCACACTCGCATAGGAGATGGTGCCGGAAAATGCGTGGCTTATTTTGCAAAAGTGACAAATACACGTGTCAGGGATCAAATGCTCCAGTTTACTGCTTGCCTGTGCTGCCTCTGGGTAAGAAGAAAAACAACCTACTCCTCATTAACAAAGGCCACTGGCGAGTGTGTCGAGCCACCTGACAGCTTGCTCTGCCACTTCTGACAGACACTTTTTGCGTTCAAGGTTTCATGGGACGGGAGACATGGCAAGCTTTTAACGTATGGTACATATGGTGGGTGTAATAGTCGCCCATGTTTTGATTGCTCTCTCTGCTCCGCCTGAAATATAGCCAGTAGATTACAGGCTAGCAAGAATGTCAGCGGATGCATTTCATACAAATGCTGTGAATACATAATGCATAGCATTGTCTGCATGAACCCTTTCACATGCTAATGCCAACCTTTCTGCAGATGTCTCGGAGGTATGTGCCCTGTAACTGTAGAGTGGCGGAGAGATAGGTTTAAAAAAAACAAAACAGATTTTTAAAAAAGGAATCAAATGCAAAGAGAAATCCTCAGCATCCTCACTGCCCATCAATCAAATATAAGCAATCTTTAAGAACAAATGAAACCTGTTCAGAAACACATACAGTGAGAGCTAAGGGCCTTTCCAAATGCCCTCCCAACTGGGGACTGTTGGCAGACAGCTTTCACGATCTCTGGAACTTTCCAGAACATCACCAGAAACCCTTTGAAGTTATTCACGGCCGTGCAGAGCAGCGACCAGACAGAAGTCCTACGACAAATGTATGGCAGAGTCATCAGGATCCGTGATTAACATGCCTGAAAGTATAACCGCTGCTAGAGGAAGTGCTCTCGGCAGCATTTTGGGCCGGCACTAAATCCTAATCCAGATAATTGGTGGTAAACTAAAGGCTAAATGCTAGTCAGAGGAATGAAATGTTCATGTAGTGTTTTACAGCGAGTTCCCACACATAATTATCTCTCACGGTTTTCTGGATCCAAACATAGGTGGTTAATGAGGTCACACACTAATACTGGATTTAACAGAAAATGAATAGCACTGGTCGATAGCACTGCATGGTCCACTAATATAAAAGGTCACAATACCCGTACTGTACCTAATCGTATTGGTACCAGTACTTGTGTTCATATAAAAGAACTGTATATGTGAGTTGGGTCAATGTGTTCAGCTTCCAATTCTGCACGCTGCATCTTAATAAGACAACCTGGGGTATGGCTGTGTAAGTAATTGCTCTTATCCACCGTACCTGGCTTGTTTGGCAAAGCAGGCAGACATTGGAAAGTAGAAAACTGTTCCAGTCCACAACCAGAGACCACAGATTCCACACAGCCCATCCGCAAAATATTATTTATACCAACTGAGGCTACGGAGCCAAGGGGTCCAACTCGGCAAAGACAGACATGCCAACCTGTTCAAAGAATCCAAAAAGAAGCCGGTTTGGGAATGTCACGGATGACATGATTACATTGTTTGGTATCGATACCAACACACAACGACATTGAACCCAAATTCCAGAGCACTTTAGGATGTAAATCACTTCCTTGAATTACAACAGCGCAGAGCGGAGTTGTGTTTATGGATGTTTAGTCGCGGTGAACTATTTCTTTCGGGGGCGTTGCCTGGCATGTTCACCCCATTTGGCTGTGTTTTCTTTCCATCTTTTGTTACTCACACAAGGCCCGAGGTGAATTGTTGCCTCCACCGTTGACAGGGCCCCGGTGACCTTCCTCCCCTGTGAGTGCTTGAAACACCGGACAAGCTACCACGGTCGGGGTCTGTGTTTGCCAAGTTTTTCAAAGCGGGATTGCAGATCCGCGATCATCAGCAATCGGTTGCCGTTCCCTGCAGTTTCACTCGCAATGAGGTGACGCAGAAAAGCGATCTTAGATCTGAAATCCATCCCCGAAGCGTTTGACACCAACTCAGGTCCGTGGTGTCAGGTTCCTGCGGTGCTGGTGTGCTATCTCTGTTGACTCTCCGGCCTGTTGCTATGTCTAAATAAACAGTGGCTGGGTTTAGGCTAGCTTTCCCATCTCTCCTGTCACTGCTCCTCACCCTTATCTGATTCAAGCCACATAGACTACGTGGAGAAATCCCCACCCACACACACACACACACACACACACACACACACACACACACACACACACACACACGAACACTCCTCCCCCTTCACGTCAATGCACAAAGCTCTCAACAGTGAAGGCAATTTTCAAAAAAAACGTCCGCTGTTCTCAGATGGTTATTCAGGGGACATTTGGAAAAATAATTAAAACAAGTTATCCTCAGTAACCTTTGAACTTTGACTTTTAAACCCCCAGACAGTCAGGAATAATGGGAAACAGATATCCCCCTTAGAGGAATATTTAGGCTAATTCTATTTTTCACTAAAGAAAAAAGGTTACTTGCTTATTACTTCTGCTAAGGATAGCTGGACACAAGCATTGCATTTTTGCTTGATATCATACAATATCAACAACAAGTCCATTATCTGGGTTTGACCAAAACAAGGGAAAATTGGATCTGTGACGTTATTGATTCAAAATGAGTTGCCAAATAAATTATTGATTGTTTTTCGAAAAATGCCAATAAAGCTACTGAAGACAAATATTAATCTCTATATTTTTCAATAATGGGAGGCTGTCTTAACAAATCATTTATTTCGGAACTAATGGGAAACGAGAGAGGAAGGGGAAGAAGCAAAAAATAGAAAATGGAGTAGCCAAAAAATGGAGGAAACCTAAAGCAAGAGGTTCTAACACACATTTTAGTGACCTATTAAGAGCATTATGGGCCCCTCGTACACATCGGCCCTCAGCCCTGGTAATCTGGCCTATCCTCTTAAAAGTGGAATTGATTGAAAGAATTGATCTGCTCCCGGTTGGCAAGACACAGCCCGAATAATTACCTCACGTAAATCTCTGCAATCACATATGAAATGTCAGGATCCTGTGCTCCCAGTCCCGCTCTCAACTGTTAGCTCCTCAGTAGCTATTTTTGGCTTCAGACAACATTTTTTCTGTTGATAAAGAGAGGATTGAGATGAGAGAACGGTGACTTATCATAAACACTCCAGACCTGACATCTAAGGGCTACAGCGTGCAGCATGGATCCATGCACGTAGCCATGTTTTATAAATGTGCACCCATGTAGTAGTTCAAAAGTTGATCCTGTCTAAAACTATCGTGAGATAAATCCACGTATATACATTTAGATGATCACTCATCTACCCGTGGCTAAACCCATGAAATCAGGGGCAGGCGATATGTGCCATGATAAGCTCAGCATGCGTACACATGACTGTTAACTGCCAGCTAACAAGCTGGCCGGCCATCTCTGATTGAATGTTATTCATCTTGCTCTTGACTAAACAGGCAGTGCGTATGTGCGGGCTGCCACGGAGCCCTAAAAAAGCAGCTGCGAAGATGGGAGGGTGCAGGATTAGGGCCTGAGCCTCACTCAGATGGGGCATTTCCATGACAGTGAGCTGCGCCACGGCTTAACAGCCCGCCCCTGTTTATGCTTTTTGGAGGAGAAGCCGGATTCCCTCCCCGTGACAGATGGCCTTTCAGCCACAAAGTGCTGTGTTTAGACTTAGCTCGCTCTGGGGCAAGACAGAAAAGCTCTGATGACACAGCATTCGGCAAACAACTCCCAGATGCAGAAGTGGCGGCCACAGAGGGCAAAGAGAACTGGCTGACCCACCAAGCAAGTAACCAGATGACCAGAGAGGCTGCTTCTGGGGACGGGGGAGGGCCAAGGGACACCAGAGATATTGACGAGCTTAGAAACCAAAGAAGTGGCTGCTGCTTGAAGATACATGACGCACCACATTTTAGGTTCAGCCCAGTCCAATCCGCAACACCACTTCAACCCAAATGCCTTCAACTCCAACAATAAAAACAGAAAGCGCCTGTTCTGCTAATGACTAAAGAGAAGTTTGGTCACTTAAAGTGTAAAGAGATTAATTTATGTGCACGCAAGGCAAAGCAGACAGTTTTGCATTTGAGGGTAAACAGTGAGTGAAAAGGACCAGCTGCTGGAGAGAATTAGCCGAGTCTCCTCTGATCCAACACAAACCAAGTGCTGCCTGCTCCCCGAAAAAAAATCTGCCCTGACCCAGTCTGACCCCTCGTACAAAGCCAGAGAGGCCCTGGAGGCGGTGAATTAATTGCAGCCCACTAAGCCTGATACACCATATATCTTAAATGTGAATGAGTTGCAGGCTCACAAGTGCTGCAGCCTGGACTATAAAAAAAGGCCTGAGAGGGAAATGTTGTTCAAACAGCGCACAGTAAACAAAAGCAAACACTCTGGGAATGGTTTTGCTCATCTGACAGACTCCAAGAAAGATCGGGTAGTTGACATGTTTGTACGTGCAGGTTCCGACACTCGCAGACACACAGGTACAAGAGCACGGATAACTGTCCGGCTTCGGAAAACAACACAAGCCTCAAGCAACCGAGGAAAACTTTGCGCAGCTCCTCTCTCCCCCCTACATCACACACGTCTCGGGAAAATATCTCCTCACTCTGAAATCATTTAGAGAGTGTAGGCGTTATTCACCGTGTTTACTCTGGCTGCTCACTCTTCAAACAAACACTACCGGAGCCACCTAAATTGGCCTCTCGCACCATATAGATTTCCCATCACAAGCCGGCGTCTAAAGAAGACACAGAGCGGAGAGCGAGAGAAGAGGGGAAGCGAGCGTTGGCCTGGCAGATCACTGACCCCACTGTCTTCCTCAAATGAAATACATACTCAGATTAATAGCCCCAATAATGCAAAGCGACCGCTCATTGCAATGGGGGGGTCGAGAAGGGGAGGTGGGTGGGTGAGGGGGGTCCCTTATCGCTCCAGCCACTGAGTAGGCTGCTTGTGTTTTCTAGGAAGGGGAATTACGTAAAGTCAAGGTAACTGCAAACAGATGATTTTAAGCTGATACCAACATATTTAAAACCCAAAGAAGCTACTTTCTTGTCTTTTTTTTTTTAGAGATTTGGGGCATTTAGCCAGAAGCCATGTGTCTGGCAGTCTGACAGTCTTCTTGAAAAGTGTACGTAGATAGTCATGCACCACAGGAAACAAGAAATGTCTTGTCTGTGGGCTTCTTACGTCAGTGGATCAATAGTGCTTGACGCAGAATTTTAAAAGATACTATCAGTCTGACTGCTGGTGGCAATAAACTGAAGATTAACCTTTACGTCCCTCCCAGTCTTGGGAAGTACCCTGAAGGGCATGCTCCACTGTTTACTAATCGAAAAAAGTTGCTTTTTCGATACTGCAAGACCAGGGAATGGCTTAGTGGCTCTGCACTAGGCCCTGGAAGTTATTGACTTCTTCCCCTACCTATATGAGCATCATAAACGTGACAGATGAACAGTCAACAGCCTATATATCACCGGCAACGGTTTCCGGGATGTGTACAGACATAGCTCGGTTTATTAAAAATAAACACCGTATATTATTGCTATGCTGCAACACAAATGTAATAATTCCCGTTGCAGTGCGAAGGTAATCGCATGACAACGGAGGGACGGGGTTGTTATTTGGGAGAACGAGCCTGCTTGGCTGGCTGCACGGCTGTGTCCTTTGTGTGCAACGAGGAAACAAGAGCTCTTTTTCTGCTCCAGAAGCATGATCCTCTTTCACCCCGTACCTTTGAGCCGGGAGCCAAGGTTTTCAATGCCTGTGACCTCTGTGGCCCCTGCCGGCCCCCCAACCCCGTAGCTTTTCATTCTCAAGCCCAGCACACTGCCCAGTACCCCCAGTTCGGAGAGGCAAAGAGGAGCAGCACCCCTCTGGGCCTAAGAACTGACCCCCAGGGCAAGGCCACAACACCACAGGCGTAATACCCGAGTTCCCATATAAGCGTTGGAGCATGACGAGAAGGAGAAAGACGGTCGGGAAAATCGACTGGCGTATGCGACGGTGAGGTTACGAAGGGAGAAGAAAATGAATGAACGGGAAGGCTGGGGAAACGGGAAATGGGTGTTCCAGATAAATGAGGGATAACTGAAAAGAGAAATAAGACAGTAAAGAAAGAAGAAAGAAAAGGGTTGAGGGCGCCCGTAGCGTGGGGAAGCGTGATCAGACGAAGTCGGCGGCGACAAGGCAATAAGACGGACGCCAAGGTGCAATAGAAGAGCTTGCTTCCCCTTCTGCATGGCTGGCTCCGATGACAGGACAGTATTCCCTCAGCACTAGCCGCTAACTGGATGATAGCACCAATCTCTCTCTCTCCTCGCTACCCGTCTCCCTGCCTGTCTTCGTCTCTTGCGGTCATTAATTTCTTCCTCTCAGTCTTCCTTCCTAGCTTGCTTTATATTGCTCTGGTTTTCACGGCTCCCTTCCTCCCCGTTGAAGTCGTATAATCAAGCAGGCCTCTTGTGAAGGACTCATGGCCATCTAAAGCAAACATTAGCCCATAGCTTTGTTTGTTTACCTGTAAAAATCACCGCCTCAGGCCCACGTCTCATTAGAGCAGCCAAACAAAGACCACAGCAACCCGAGGAGGCTTTAAAAATTCCTATAATATGATGATGATAATACATGTGTGAGTGTGTGGGAGGAGGGCTTGTTCTCGTTCTAGGAAGGGCGATCTGCAGGATGAAAGCCTCTGAGGACTATCCATTGACTATGAAACTTGATGATCCCCCCCACCCCCCCCTCACCTTCAGACGCAAAGAGTTCAGCTCAACATTGCCCTGGGCACTAAAACCTTGGAGGCCGCAGTGTGAAGGAGCTCCAAAGTCTGCCGTTATAAACTTTTTATTTTCCTTCTTTCGTATAAAACACGTCGCGTTACTCTTCATTCCTTTTATTTTCTTTACGGAGTAATTCTAAATTGCATTCGGTACGTCACAAACTCCAACAGGGGATGGATGACTCATAGAAGTTGCGAGCGTATATTTCCATACATTTCACACAGGCTCGTAACTGGATGATTCACTGGTCTTCTCATTGAATGGGAGTGTATTTGAATATGAATGTGCGTGTGAAATTGTCTTGTGTTTGGCTGTGCATATGGTTCTTATGTCTATAAGTGGGGTGTGTGTGCGTGTGTGTATCAGCACACATGCGCCTGGTTGGTTGGTGTGGTGTTGGCAGGGCTGTGGTATCCTGCTGGGACCAACCTTGCCCAGGCAGCCTGGTGGAGGGGACAAGCTGTGGCATGTACATCAATGCGCGCAAACACACACACACACACACACACACACACGTCGAGCAGCTGCTCGTTCTGCAGCTGCTGCTGTTGCCCAACCCAAAAGTCCCCGTTCCAAAGGAGGCTGAGTGGGAAAGGGGCTGTGGGGGGGGGGGAGGGTCAGTGGAAGAAAAGAAAGGAGGAGGGAAGCAAGAGTGAAGGTAAAGTGGGACGAGTCCTACAAATGGCAAAGGAGAGAGAGAGCTGCCTAAATGAATTGGGGAGATGCGAGGAAGAGGTGAGAAATGGAAGGAGGAAGGTAATGAAAGCGAGAGGGAAAGAAAATAAAAGGCCAAAGGGAGGGAGGATTTGCTCAAAGCGATCACACACATTCACACACACACACACCAAGATTCTCTCGCCTAATAACAGATAAAAAATATCCATCATCACCTCCATTATAAACCTGTAGAAAAAATCTATCTATTCAACAATTCAAGGAATAATTAAGGAAACAATATAAATCCAATGTAACAAAATAAAACATTATTTTTGAAACCACATACAAATACGATGTGAACAACTACAAAGCATATGGACATTCATTTTTTCACAGGTTAAACACAGATTAAACTTAATCCTGGCCTATATTTCCTGTGATGGAGAGCTTGCATTGAAGATAACACATTACTCTTCAACTAAGCTTAATCTGTGTCTGGGAAATCAACACCCCCCCTCCCTCCTAACCCTCCTCCAGTGTCAACTAATAGTCCTCCCACTTGAGACGGAGACGGCATTTGTGTTGCTCCACTTTCAGGTCGATACCGCAACTCAAAATCAATCACTGAAATTTGGAATTTGTGATGTCTTGAATTTTAAAAGATCTCCTCTACTGGCTCCTCCAGAAGCAGATCTGAGGGAAACTCCCCGTGTTGACTTGTGGAAGACCGCTATCAGGCAGATAGCGAAGAAGAGGTTTTCCGTGAGGAAGGAAGGGCACATCGAATGTGTCCAATTAGCAAAGTAATTAGTTAATTAAAAGCGAGGACCCTAAAGGCCTTCCTAAGCAGTTTTATAGACCTCCACCGAACCAACCAGCCCTTGAAGGCTTCACCAAGTAGTGCAGATAGACCAGCTAACCAATGCACACCATCATCCGTAACACACACACACGTACAACCCTCCACATATCAGCTTTGCCTCCAGTGTCAGTGAAATGTTTTATATTAAACTACAGAGAAAAATTTGTGTGTCACTCCGACGTGCTGTCAGTTCTTATGGGTCAGTGTGGGCCAGCTTTCTACTTGTGAAGTCACTACGACGATAACTCTTCCCTGCAGGCTGCCTGGACAGGTCTTTCTGTGACAGACCATATTTTGCCAATGATGTCATGTCCACTCCGACAAAAAAAATGTCAAGTGAATACTCACAACTACGGTGTAAACAACCTTTCATAGTTACATCAGACACTCACCCACCTGATTTGTCTTTCTGTATGCAAGATGGGGGGAAAAGGAGGGGAGAGAAAAAGAGTTAAAAAGGTTGTCCGGCCTGTATCGCTTTCATAGCCACAGGCAGTTGCACAGCACAGGAGAAATGTGCTTACATCATGACATGTGGCCCAGGCATCCTGCAAAGGGCACTGCTAATAGCAGAAACACATCACAGAGGAGGCAACCAACCAACCCAGCAGAAACTCAACAGGGCGCTCCCACGCAACTGAGATTTCTGACATTCTTGGCAGCCTTTCAGAGAGGTCAGTCGTAAAGTATTCGAGCAGAGCTAACCTTCAAGAGAGACCATGTTCCAGCAAGACGAGACCAGCGGCTTAATTCGTCACTAATTAAAGTCTGCATGGGGTGCAGAGATGAATCTCTCACAGAGAATCCATAACCCTGTTATACACAGGAATAGCCCTATGATTTGGACAAGATGTTTTGCACCATCAAGCGCCGGGTGATATCATGGCACATGGATTGCTTGTTTGAATTTTTTTTCTTCACTCTAAGTGCAGAGAGAGAGAGAGAGAGAGACAGAGATTGATTCTGCGACGGTCTCCATACTATGACCCAGAGAAGATCCTTGCCATACACGTGGAACTGATTGCAAATGTAACATGTGAGGGTTATGGATGTTCAGCAAATGGAACAGGGATGGAAGGCGTCATGGTACAGATGCCCTAGGCTCACATCACCCCGAATCCAAGTATGTACCATGAGGAAAAGAAAGTGGAAATCAACTTTAAAATGTGCCAAAGCAGGAATCAGAAGTTACTGCAATGGCACACGGCTGCATTTTTCAACGCATCTGACTCATCTGACTCATCTCATCTCTCATCTCTATTTTTTCTAAGTGCAATAACAGATAGGGGGATCACATAGCAAATGCCTGAGCAAAAGATGAGCGCTATGAACAAACTGACATGGACAGCATTCTTCCCGGGACTCCTATTAACCACAGTTGCCACTGAATCTTTCTGTGTGCGTGTGTCTTTGCGGGTTCCAGAGGCGTGGGCAGCCAGCTGCAGAGCTTTTTTGGATGCTGATTGGAAGTGAGTGTTGAGCGCTCAGGACAATTATGGAATCATTACCACCGCCATGCCAGAGGCAAAATATGAACACAGTGCCATTTGTCAACCCACCAGAGATTTCTAATCAAGCTCACATGTGTTTGTTTGTAAGTCTTTGTGCTCGTAAGTGTGTGTGTGTGTGTGTGTGTGTGTGTGTGTGCAAGCTCAGGGTCTTGGCATGTTCGTGTGCACATGTTGGTCGGTGGTATGGATGAGTCGAGAACCTGGCCCAATAGTTTGTTGTTGTATTTATCTAAAATGAGGGTCGGTAACCAAAACGACTACAGCACATGGCTGCAAGTGTGTGTGTTGTAAGGAATGCTCTGCCCGAGTGCAACTGTCTAAACACGTCCCCATCAGCTGTCTCTTGGTCCCTTCATGAAGAAATAACTTACCATGAGTTATTTGGGTTTTTTTTCACCACACCCCACACTATCGTCTCCCATTGGCCGCTGAGACGGTTGTTGGAGGGAATGTCCCTGTGTGGCCTCTTTTAGCCTGGAAAGGTGTCCGTCAAGGGGATGAACAAACTGGTGTGGGAGCCTCTAAGAATGGAGTCAGAGAGCTTGAAGAGAGCACCCTCCCTCCCCCCTCTCTCTCTCCCTCCCTCCCCCTTTTATAATCAATCTTTTCTTCTTCTTCTTCTGCCAACAGGAAGCACCTGTAATCCATCTCCCTGTTGTGGGATCGGTGCGGTAACGAGTGGCATAAATGTTTAACCCTCCTGTTGTCCTCGGGTCAAAATGACCCGCCACTGTGTTAAAAACCCCCAAAAATACCCCTAAACAATATTATTTTTACTTGAAATTTTATGACTTTTCCTAGATTGGCCCCAACAGTAGAAAAAGTGAAATGTTGCTTTTATTCACATTTCCATGTAAGCTGTACAAAAAAAGGTACAAAGATGGTCTTCGGGTCAAAATGACCCATGAGGCAAATAGAGTTGAAATCAAGGTCACACAGTTATTTACACACCACAGAATGTTACACTGTTTCAGTTGTGTCTCAGATCAATCAGTAGCAGAAGTAACCAAGACAAATCAGGTGGTCCTCTCACAGACTGCTGTCCAAAGGTCGTTGTCCTCTCCGGCAGTATATGCCCAGCAAGCCAGCAAAATATGGGATCAAGTCATAGGTGGCTTGCGATGCCAAATCAAGCTATGCTTGGAAAATGCAAGTCTATACCGGGAAGCCGACCAGTGGATGCCCAGAGAAGAACCAGTGGATGCGAGTTGTGCTTGATGTGACAGAGGGACTGAGGGGTCGCAATGTGACATGTGACAGTTTCTTCATCTCGTGTAAACTTGAAGTCCTGAAGAGGAAGATCACCGTGGTTGGTGCAGTTCGAAAGAACAACCCTGAGCTCCCACCTGCACTGCTTGCGTCAAAGAGAAGAGAGGTCTTCTCATCAAAGTTTGCCTTCACTCCCACCACCGCTTTAGTTTCTTACCTCCCAAAGAAAAACAAGAATGTAGTTCTTCTGAGAACACTGCACACAGACGGTGACATTAGCGATCGTGACGACAGGAAGCCAGTCATCATCTTGAACTACAACCGCAACAAAGGGTGTCCAGGACAACCTGGATAAGGTGATTGGAACATACAGCTGCAGAAGGATGACTGCCCGGTGGCCCCTGGCCATCGTCCACAACATCATTGATGTTTCCTCCCACAATTCCTTTGTGATTTGGAGAGAGATCAACCCGACCTGGATGTCTCGTAAGCAGAGCAAGAGAAGGGTGTTCCTGGAGCAGGTAGGAAAGGCTCTTGTAACTCCACTCATTGAAAGAAGGAAGCATGTCCCCCGCACAGAAGTCTCAGCAGAAGTTGTGAAAGCTATTCAGAGTGCAGGAGCTCCTGATCAACCTGAGGATCCAGCTACCACAGCCACTTCCCCAGCTAGGGCAAGTAAGAGGAAGAGATGTCAGTTCTGCCCTCAAAAGAAGGACTGTAAAACACATACTGTGTGCTGCAGGTGCAATAAATATATATCTGCAAAGGCGGTACACTTGCATACTGCCCTACATGTGCTAATAGGTTGAATTGGTTATGTTATTTTTTATATTTTTGTAGTGTGCATTGTCCTAAATTGTTCAAGAGAAAAACAAGAAAGAAACTGAGTCATTGGGATGAATAAAGATTTTTCTTTTCTTAAGCTATACAAATAAAGTGAAGAGGGAAAACTGAGGTAGTCACACATTTTGTGATGAATGACAAGTTGTTTCTTCAAGCAAGATGAAATTTGGTGTTTAAAATTTAATTAAGCTGCTTATATGGGGGGTTTAGTGAAGACGGGTCATTTTGACCCGGAGGACACGGGGTGTATACAGGAAATGAGGACAACAGGAGGGTTAAGGAAGATTTAATTAATTGATTCAAGGAGTGATAATAGCAGGCACTATTCATCACAGGTGCATTTGCTTTTCATGGCTTTGCAAGAGCCGACGGCAAAGTCAGCGTTGGTGTGCAACTCCGGCACTTCAAAAAGAAGATTGTCAAATGTGCGATCAACTTTCGTAAAAAGAAGAAATTACAACCGTTTTTGGGCTCTAGCAGAGTGCATATGGTTTACTGCACTCTATCCGTCCATTCCCTCCTTCTCTAACAGCACCGCGGTGAGTGTTCTCAGGCTTGTGTGTGTGCATGAAGTCCCTGAGATATGAGTGTTGTAAGTGCACAGGGGATTAGCAGCTCAAACACTGATCACTGATAAGCTACAAAAAGGGGTAATGCATCTAGTCACTGTCTCCGCCGCGCTATTCCTCTCAACACAAAACTATGACAGTTTCTGTACACGAAAACAATACGAACAAAGATGCATCGTCCGCCCGACTGGATGAAATCCCTGTTTGACACGGCCAAGAACCCTCCCCGCCAGACAAAAAACAAGCCATTGCCATTAGTCAAAAAGAGATCAAAGACATACCCCGGCTAAACACAGCGTTTGGGATAGTAGCCTCTGACAGCCATCTGCACTGGTAAGATGGGAACAGGCACTGGACACTGATAGCAAAGGGGGGGGGGTCCACGTTTCAGCGTCAGCTCCGATAAATTTGGGCAAGCTGCACTTTCCATGGAGCCTGGAGGAGAAAGGTTTGGAGGGGAGGAGGAGATGGACAGAAAAGTGAAGGTATTTTAAAGTTTGAAACAACATGAAGGAAAAAAAATGACATGGGAAAGAACAGTAGAGAAGCTAAGAGCGGTGGGGGGCTTGCGGAGGGAGGGAGTTTAGATTGATGAGAAAGACAAGAGGGGAAACAGAAAGAAAAGGGTGTCCCTCAGTGAGACAAATTGGCAAGGACTTCAGAGCGAGAAAACGTCTTCATCTCAAAGCCTGTGGAGCAACGGATGCCCAGGACAAATCAACACGTTGCGCAGTTTGCCTGCATAAAACGCAAATTCCATCAGCTTCAAAAACTATGAGATTTCCTTGGAGCATATGAGCAGGGGTTTTCTCCTCTGGGCTCACTGAATTGGTCTGCGAATCAATCACAAAAAAAAAAAAAACAGCATTTCAAAGGATTCAAGGAACTACGAGGTCTTTCTCTTTCTCAGGCTTTAACAAAACATAGACAGCCCTGCAGACACTTGTGGCTGTGGGGTCCCAAAGGGCTTAAAGATGTCTCTGGTCTTTTCACCACCACTCATAAGAGCTCAGTGAGAACTAGGCAAGTTGGAGGTAGTAAACACAGAAAAAAAGAAAATCGCCTGAGCAAAGCTGGGGAAGCTGACCGAGCTAGAAGCTACATGCAGCGGCGGTGTTGGAACATGTGTTTTGGCAATCAGAGGCAATAAAATCCGATAACAAAGTGCAAAAGCAGAGATTTTATGCCTTTCTGAGACTTTAATCGTTTATCATGTACATTGAGTGATGTTTATTCAAGCATAAAGATGCACATTGTTTAACAGTGAATAATTCTTCTGTAATTTATCAATTTCAGGAATTTTTATGCGAAACGCACACAACAACTTTTATGATTAATAAGGGGATATTTAGCTGGTGGGGAGTGAAGGAGAATGACATTTTTGCAGACCAGTGAAGCTTTGCCACTTAGTGAAATTCAGAAAGAGGTCGTTGGTTGCTTGCTTCTCATTAAGATTGTAATTGTCAGATATTCCGTCATTGCAAACAATGTTGCTTTCTTTACAGTGACGGATAATGGTGCCCTGACCTACGGGGGAGGAATGCCAACTCTCCCCACAGCTGCACATTAAGGCCAAGAGCCAGAGTGGACTCTGGGATCAAAGGTCACCGAGGATGTGACTTGATCCTACACTATCAATGGACATAGGGTCCTGACCTTTGGCAACTAGCTCTGAATGGGGAATAGCAGCAGGACAAATGATAAAGAGAAAAGATCCGAAAAGAATCTAACAGCACGGGAATAAAACACTTGGTTTTTGGAGAAAAAAAAGACTAAGGTAGAACATGAAGATGATCAATATGTGTGTGGCCAATTTGACGATAATTTGAAATAAATGTAGGCTACATTATTCTGATGCACCAAGCATGCTAATGTAAATGTTAGTAGGGTCAAAAAAACAAGCAACAGCAAGAAAGAGCAACTCAGTCTCACAGCAAAACGTGTAATAGCTGCATTGTGGAACTCCCCAAAAGCGTAACAATACTACGTTTTAGTTGCAACTAGGTCACGTGACTATCAACGTCCCCTCAGCTGAAAAAAGAAAATGGCGGACTGTCGGTCTATTATCTGTCAAAAAACACAATATTTTAAGAACGCGTCAGCATTTGTGTGCATTTTGATGGCATTTCTAGGGAGAAGTATGCGTTACTTTTTTCATAATCTTCTATCGAAGAATTTAGAAGACCTTCCGTTTATTAGTTTCTAGTGACGTAGTTGTAAGGCAATGTAAATGAATGGGCCAAAATAAAACTTAAAAAAAAAAAACGATTTTCGGGATAAAGCGTGAGAATACTACGTTCCACAAAGTAGATATTACACGTTTTGCTGTGAGACTTGGTTGGAAAGGTTGGTTGGAACATAACATTTCCTTGAGACAACTCACCACAACGTAACCATGTAAACCAAACAAACTCTCCACAACAAGGGTAAAACATGCCCCCCAACACACACACACACACACATCCAGTCAACTAAACAGGTAATGAGCATTTGTTGGTAAGTGACTGGGATTCTTAGGTCATTAGAACGCAAAAACTGTAAATAACCCAGCCACTTTGTTAATGTGTTCATCATTATCCCCTTCAGTCATCCGGATGGAAATACAAAATGTGGTTTTGTTTTGAGCTCAAGGAGCAAGCTAAATAACATTTGACCAGCAAAAAAACAACCAGTGAAATATTTTTTACCTGTAAAATCATAAGTGCCAGTGGGGCCATAAATGTGAGTTCCCGAGCTGTTAGATTCAGCGGCTTTAAATGCCCATAAATGTGGAGGCACCTCCACAATGAGCAAGAGACAGAGCAAGACAGGAAGAGCCTTTCCATCGGCCCATTTCACACTTCATAAAGCAGCGACATATTTATTCCATTCATACTTGCATGTCTCTTCGACCAGGTAACGGCCAGGCAACCTGAAATGAGTCGTTCGCTCTGCCATTTTTCTCACTTAGTTTGGGGATTTAAGTACAAGTTTCAGAACGCTGCATTGTGACAATATTTCTACCTGATGTTTTTATCTCACTGCAGGGAATGAGCAGAGAATAAACCCATTTCCCGTAACTTCAATCTTTAAAAATCTAAAACACCCGCCGCTTAGAATGAGGCTGTAAAAATAAAATGCAGTAAAACGGCCTGGTAAATATCCCACCTCTGGTTGAGCAACTTACTAAACCCTGTGACACAAGGTCGAAAAAAGAAGCATATAAACTGCTTCCTTTATTCCAAATTAGCCAACGATTCCATAAATCATTTCATAATAAAGAAATACAAAGTTAATCAGGGAGACGATCCGTTTTTTTGGGAGACATGCGGCGTCGGGGTCAAAAGGCTAAGCCTCAGGTAAATGGGAGGCAGTGGGAGTACACACTCCTGCCTCTTATTCCTTTCTGGTTGAAGAGAATCCATAGGGGGCCTGTGGTAAGCACAGCAGGGACGCGGACCTTCAGCAGTGGGAGAATGAGGGGCTGCTCTTGTACTTAGGCTTCATATAATGACCAACCGGCCTGCCTGCCCCCCTCCTTCAATCCCCCAAATACCACCTCCCACTCCACCATTCCTGCCCCAATTCTATAGGTTTTGACCACTAAAACCCTCATTCAACCTGTGCATACGGGAAACTTTTCTTCTCCAGTTCAGAAACCCCCTCACTGCAGTGAGAGGCAGGTCCTTTTCAGGACGGCTGACCGTGCTCCTGTTGCTTTATGGGGAAGCATTGTGATCCCGCAAGCTCTCTCAGGGGGGATCAGCACTTACGAGAGCCGATAGAGCCGCTGATTTGATCTTCTCTTCTTTCACAGCCTTTCTCGAGTTTTCATCAAAACTTCTTTGCCCGTTCGCCACGGGAAGCCTCGGCGCAAATGTGATTCTCTGTATCTGTGAAACAGACATCATCTGTGACAGTGGAGACACTGATGAGGACAGAGATACCACAGAGAATAGGGGCTGAACTTCACATCAACCCAGCCAGATGAAAGCAGTGAAACGCTAAATATGCAGCAATGCTTCAAACAGTTCTTCCAATATTCCAAAGCCAGTCCGTCTCCACAGACAGTCATCCTCATTTTTAGTGAGTTGCATGAATCATCCACGTGCACTACCATGGGTTCAATCCCTTTAAAGGGGCGTTAAATAACCTATGAATTGAATCAATATATATATATATATATATATATATATATATATATATATATATTTTAGTTATAGTTATATTATTAGTTGTTGTTTACCGCCAAACAATCTGTGTTGGAGAGTTCTGGAGTAAAGACTTAAAATTCCTAAATAATCTAGTTGTGACATTCATCAAATAATAATGTAGCATGTTAAACATAACGTATCATGTACACTGAACATCACTGCTGACTGTTTTTCACACGAGCAACGCACAATACGTCACTGACCATTGAAACAGTTGTGTCTGGTTACATTTTTGGGCAATTATCGCTGCTACTTGCATAATACTACTACTAGTACTACTACTACTACTATGGTTCTTACAATGCTGCCCTCAGAGTCGCAGCTCTGAGTTCATTCAAAACCAATTTAAGTGTGCAAGAGAATCTCACTTGGTCACCTAAAATCCCAGGTCATAGATCCAATGGTAATTTGTATTTTTGTATTTTATTTTTTCAACAGTAAAAACTAAGTACACCTCCTTCAGGACTATTCAAAGAGACTTTATGAATAGACAAAGTCACACAGGGAAGCAGCACACACTTGCTGCATTGTGCTTTGATATCCTGGCGGATAACAGCAGAATGCAACAGTTATTGTAAACTGATAGCGAAGGCTTAGGCGGGGAAATCCCATTGGCCTCGCCGACATTTACTGGTAAACCAAAACACAAAGCCAGTAATCTCTGTGTCATTAAGAATGATTTTCCTCCACTCATCCTAATGTGATGACAGAGATAAAACCATGTCGGCCTAACTGTACACAGGAGAATGAGAGGCGCTGCTCGCCAGACAAATAATGACAGTGCTAACAGGAAGTGCCCCGACACTGTACGTCCTAATGGCAACGCTGACATTTTATGTGCAATATAATGGTTTCTAAGAATCAAAGGTTTAGCTGAGCATTTATTGAAAAGCTAAGTACAAAACAGCTAAGTACAAAAAGCCGATGTGAAGAATACTTGACACCATAGAGGTTTTAACCTCTTGCTGTTTTTTTTTCTGGGTTTTTTTTCCAGGACTTTTCACATAGTAATTTAAATCATCACGTAAATCCATAACGATGTGTTCCAAAGCGCCTTTCACCGGGGAAACGGAGCTCTTAAACAGCACTTTTCCCGACGATAGCTTTTAACAGTGCAATCAGTGCCTCGCGACGCGGATGGGGCGCCGCGCGGGTCACGCGTTCATTTTAGAAACAAGCGGAAAGTTGTCACACTTACCCGGAGAGAGAAGCCCTCGCGTAATTAACACGTTGGCAGATAACCCCCTGCAATCTCCCCAGATACGGAGACTTCCGCTTCTCCTCACGCGGGCCTCGCGCAATTGTCTCGGCTCCTTTGAGGGCCTCGTTAAACATGTTTGTTTGGGTTTTGACAGCCTCCTGTCACAGAGGGACAGAGACGGGGCACTCCACAGGCCGACTATCCTCCCAGTTGTTTAGTCAGTCGGTGTTTCGGCGGCTTAATAGCTTCCTCCACTTTCTTTTGCCTACATTTGAAGCTCGGAGCCCACATGTCTGTACAAACACAGTTAAACGAGTCCAAGGACATCGCACGTCTGTGTTCAAGAAGGAATAGATTTTTACGCCTGTGTGCATTTGTTGTACTGTATTTTAAAAAACGTAATTTAGAGGTAATCCAGTCGGCTCTGTCACGGGAAGGAGATGAAATACATATTGCCGTTGGGTATATTA
The DNA here is from genome assembly GCF_964276395.1 of Gasterosteus aculeatus. Classification (NCBI taxonomy): domain Eukaryota; kingdom Metazoa; phylum Chordata; class Actinopteri; order Perciformes; family Gasterosteidae; genus Gasterosteus; species Gasterosteus aculeatus. The sequence continues at coordinate 7,819,455 of NC_135703.1, forward strand.
ACGCCTGTCACATCAGACCAATATCATATCGCATTGCCGCAGTTGCTGAGATTTCTATTATTTACCCGACTCCCAAAACATCACCTCACCCTCTCAATCTAGCGATGTAATTACCTCATCAAATAAAATATCAACAAAGCCCCCCTCAAATAGGTTTTATGGAAGTGGGGAAAACAAAACATAAAAAGAGAAACATATCAGCACATCCAACATATGTGAGACGTGTGACGTTTAGAAGTCAGGGGAGCAAAGCCTTGAGGGCATACAATCAATATTACATTTTCCATTGCCACCTTCATAGCTATTGTAAATGGCTTGTGTCAAAAATAATAACAGGTTGTATCAGAAACCTTGGGTTTGCAATTTCGCTTCTAGTGCTCGGAGGCCCCGTCTGCTCTCCCTCCCTCACTCCAGCACCACTGGGTGTTAATGACGCCATGGTGGCAGACACTTCTCACACCAAAGCTGACTTTTTTTTTTTCGTTGTTTCTTTTTTTTCTTCCTCGAGCCCAATCTTTTATCTTTTTACTTGTGACAGTTCTGCAGGTAAAATGCGTATGTGTAAGAAAACGCATAGTGCTAGAGATGATTATCCCGTAACATTAGCCGTATTATTAGCAGGGCTGGAGAGATTAAATCTCTCCTCACTTCTGTTGTCATAGCACTCTAGGCAGCAATAAGCAAGATGAGATGCAGTAATATGCATACTACGGGGACAGACTCCTCTTCACTAGAATCAGAGCTACTTTAATTTCTTCAGAGAGAGAGAGAGTGGTGCTTAACTTAATTTTTAAAAAAAGAAAAAAGAGAAAAATATGAGTTGATTGCTTTGACTCACTCAGCCCAAAATTTCATGTGTAGACTTCTACAAACGCCCACAGGCAAAAGTGAAAAAAACACGAATTTGGTTACACTCATGTCAAATATCTTCTTACCCACTCCACTCTCCTTTAAGCTCTGTTTTTGGTCTCAAATACCTGCGTGTAGCCTAGTTCTTTTTTTGCATTCCTTGCCTTCAGAGCTTCTTTACTAAAAAGCTGACCGTGTAATGTTCAGCAGGGTTGAAGGGAACGTGATCCATCTTCAACTCCGCCAAGGAGGTGATGTTGCTGCTTTAGTGATTTGGTTTGTCAACAGTGCATCAGGGAACCTACACTCCCAGATTTCATGAAACTTGGTGGAGGATTATGGCGACGGCTGAAGGATGAACCCATTTCATTTTGGATTTGAGTTGAATCATGGGGTGCATACTTAATTTACTTTTCACGTTTGTTAACAGTGCCAGATAGGGCATGGCCCTGGCAGAGGTCCGTGCTCTCTGAGTGCCCTTCTAGTTAATGTAATGATATTGATTATAGCCTCATTTAATAGCTTGGAACTAATCTTCCAGGCTTCCTGTGCCAAATGTTCTATAACCAGAATTACTGTCCTGATCTCACTGATAACTTTGAAGAAAATGACCAGTACTGTTCCATTTCCACTGATAGTAGACTCATGAAGTTAGGCTGGTCGAAGCAATGCCAGGTCATCATTTTCTCAAACAAAATGCACAGCTAAGGCCAGTTGTCTAAAAGGAATGATCATACAGCAAAATGCTTGGGTGAGGCAAAAAAATCATCAAATATCAAGTACTTCATAGTAACATTGGCTGGTTTGTGAGAATGCAATAGATGTCAAACCCTTCAACAGGCGTCTATGTAGTGCAGAGATAACCTTTTGCTGCAGAGACTCAATTAAGCGCTGCCTGCCCCTTGCCAGAACAGTATGATGTCATACTTTCAAAAGCCTCCCGTTCGAGACGATGATGTGCGAAAACCCAAAGTAACAGAGTGTGACTCATCATGTCGACAGACAGGAGCCTGGCAGCTCTGGCTTTTGTATGTGTTTTTTTGTTATTTTCCTTCGGCTTCAAAAATACCTCTTTTATACCCACGCCGGTGTCTGTGCAGGGCTTTTAACTTGTTCTGCTTTATCGGAAGAGGAATCTGCAGGAAGTCACAGAATCCCAGCTTATCTCGGCTAATTGTTGGATATGTGTGTGTGTGTGTGTGTGTGTGTGTGTGTGTGTGTGTGTGTGTGTGTGTGTGTGCAGCAGGCAGAAGAGGAGGGGGGGGGGGGGGGGCTTGAGAGGGTGCCAAATGCCGCAGGATGCACAGGAGCACGTCGGGACAGGAGAGGCAGAGGCACCGGCAAGACTGACAGACACAACACCAGCATCTGACAGAAACAAACAACACGGGCGCATGCACAACAATGTCCCTACAGAAACTGAAGGAAACACCGGGGGCATCGGTGACATTTAATCCATCCAGCACCTTTGAGCCAATGGCAGATAACAAGGATGGTCAGACATTGTGTGTGCACTAATTTTGGGGGTTAAAAACACTTAGTTGATTGGCGACTAAAATGATTTCAGCGTAAGCAGAGGATGCTTCAACACAAAGGGGTGAATTCGATACGTGTTTCCGTCCCACTTTACCCGTAAACAAAGGGGATTACTTATCGGTTTGAGGCGGATGTCTAAGAGCTGTACACCGAAGAGATGTGCAGCATCCAGCTGTGCAACTGAGATGGCTCGAATGGGTGTCGTAAGGAGGTGATAGAAAGGTCTGTGACCTTACCAAAAGGAAAGCTCCCACCCCCCAAAAAAATGTGTGAGCTACAGCCATGGAGGTTTTTTTGGAGGTGAAGGAGTGGGTGGTCTGTAGCTGGGTCATGCACCTCTCTTTCTTTACAAACAGCCCAATTTAACCATTTTTTAATGGCTGCTGTGTCCATTGGCTGTTGTAAATCAAGAGAGGGTTTTTAACTTCGAGCAGCCAGCATGCTGAGAGCAACGGCCACTGCTTTTTTGGCCTAGGACCGAGCAAATGGACGCCCTTCAAAACAGCAAGTAACAAGGCCAGTAAGATGAAGGGGAAATGTTTCCCGATTTCTGCTCCATATTCCTCCACAATATTCTTCGCACTGGCATCATGAAGAGCATTTTGCACAGTGGGTTGGCCCGGGCACAAATGGGCCATCATGAGACCAGCATGAGACCACCACATTCTGTAGTTCTCTGAAAGGCGATTGCTGCATCGAGAGAACTGGCTTCCTCGTAATTGAGATCCAGGTAATTATGCTGATTTGATTGTCTAATGGCAATCTGAGTGAGTTCAACTATAATTTGACCGTGTGCTGCTGGAGACCCAATTTTCAGTCAGATGCTATCCATTGTTAAAATGTTTAACATGGAAAACAAAAACAAAAAAAACAATCAGACGATTGCTGAGTTTTCGGTGGATTTTTCCCCCCTGTGAAAAACAATAATCTTTGGTGTCTGAGTTGGGGTATAATCAAATTAAACCAAGTAGATTAAGAGGAATCATTATGCTGTGGTAAGACTGCTGAAGTCTAACTCCTCACCAACAATACCATTGACTTTACAATGTACAACAAGGGAAATTGTGATTGATTCAAATTTCAAGCGGCAATTTTTGACCTGTCAAACCATAATTCCGATTCGTCACTGCTTCATCAATGATGATGGGGCTATTTCCAAACCAATTCTCCAAGCTGGAGAAACATAAACCTGACCTTATGCAACAATATAAAACATAGCTTCACCCACCCCCATGATTCTCCATCCACATGTAGCAGAGCTAAAATGAATTATCGATTATGATCTCGCAAATATGGCGACGGGAGGGAATGACACCGCACTTAGAGATCATTGCACAAATGTACCCTAAATCACAGGAATGGAGGGGGGGGGAGTCATCGGCATGGACGTTGGTCTTTGCGAGGGGTGAGTTCTTGTGCATTCACTCAGTGTTTAATCAATGGATAAAACTGTCTATCCATTTAAGTATCGATGTTTCCTATGACAACTGCTTACCCACGTAGACACCAGAGGCCTTTCAATCATCCGCCAGCTGAAGAGTGCGCTGGGAGGAGGAGGTGGTGTAGAGACACATGAATCTCTGCTACTGGATTCATGCGGCACGCTCAATTATTCCGCCGGCCGCAGTGCAAGTTAAATGGGCCGAGGAGTCAATCAGCGCGTCCGGAGCACAGGTTCTGCCACCGCGCGAGATCTCGACTTGGTCGTTGACATACAACGGCACCAGATCAATATGGATTCACTCCTTTCTATCTGCCGCCTCCGACTGCAACAATCACAAACACCGGCGAAATTGCACTGGCCACAATGGTGCCAATTCATATCACGCCACGCCGGAGGGGGAGGAGGAGGAGGAAGGTTGAGATGTGGCACTCGGCCTGTGGACTCTCTCTCTCTCTCTCACTTATTAACTTCCTCAGTCGTATACGTAGACTTGTGCATCGTCACACTGTGGTTGTGTGGTAAAGGCAGTCAGTCCAGTCGCCTTATTAACGTAATGTTTGGACACATATCGACCAGGCTCCGGCGCCAATCAATCTGTGGTAAGGAAAGACAATAATGCAGAGTTCCTCCCTGCATTGTCTTATGTCTCTAAGGCAGTTTACATGTGTCCCATAATTGCTTGGCGGCACTATATGGCTGAATTCATATTAATTAAATGTATCTGTTATTGACTATAAAGTAAACTATTTGGGACATTTTGCCAAGGGCGGCATATCATGAAGACAAAATGAGTGCAGACTTAGATTTATTGAGTGCTAAAAAGAGTCATATATGATGATGACAGCCTGCGCCCATTCTAACAGGAACAGCATCACTTAGCGTTTGATGACTAATATGCCTGCTTAATCTCTTTGACGTTGTGAACCTACGACAGATCTATGAGATGATGGAACAGACCGGTAACATAATAACGGCGCCCCTTCTCCTCACTCAGCATCCCATATATTAATATTTTCATCCTGTAATAACTAAAAGCCATTTCATTACTCATTAATCAGTATCTGAAGCCGTCGCTTTCCAGTACACATGGAAATATGATCCTGCGATTTCACAGGAAGAGCAGTGTCTAATGACCTGCAGCTGTCGGCGGTAATAAAACACAGTATGCATTTTGTCTGACAGGAAAACGTACCTCGGTATTCCAAACCAACGGACAGAAAAGTAAGGCACAGACATTGCATCGTCGACGCCTTTCTTCCACGCCTCTGTGACAATCAATACTCACAACAACAGCTAAAAAAAATATGTGGAATCAGCATCCATGAGGTAAGAGAGCGACAGCATTGATCGTTCGAGCATTCAAGGGATTTTAAACACTGCACAATATTCCCAGTCAGATCACTTGTCAAATCCATATCAAGTTTTAGGCTTATCAGTATTGGTGTTTATTAAAGTGAATGATAAATAGGACAGGTCAGCATAAAACAATGCCACCTGTAAATGGAAAGACATTGAATTTGATTTATGCATGTGGTCATCTGTGTCTAGAAGTTGTGTGCGTGTCAATGCATGTGTGTGTGTGTGTGTGTGTCTATTTTCTTTGTGTGTTTAAATCAATGGTCATCCCCTGATACAAAATGGCCTCATAAATCATTGTTTGTTGATCACTTGTCAGAAGGCAGGGGCCGTATGGCATTCTCCTAATTATTCCAGCTCACAGCCCCACTGGATAAATAAGGACAGGAATGCCAAAGAAAATCAAGGCAGCGCACGTTACAGAAATATGGCCATATAGGTGGTTTAGAGAGCCTGGCGACGAAGTGTGTATGTGTGTGTGTGTGTGTGTGTGTGTGTGTGTGTGTGTGTGTGTGGGTGATGAGGTTGAGCAGCTTGGATTCCAGAGTGCACTGAAGTGAGAAATCTAGTGTATGAGATATCAGTCAAGCAATTCCAATGAGCTCAGGGACAAGCCGGCCGCCGATTGAAATGGGCCCAAAACAATCTGATATTGTGACCGTCACTGTCTCGTATCTCTCTTTAAGCACAATTTGAACAAAACTTTGTTACCACTAACTGTCATATCCTCAGTGGTATTACCTCCATGGACAACAAGTCTGCCCTCCAAGTTTGGCTCTCGCGGCGTATTAAACCTGGTAAAGATGGCCGTGTCTTTTTCTTTTTCTCTTTTTTTTTGTTTTTGCATGACTTATAGGTGTTGTGTGCAAACGTGGGAAACTTAAAATCCATTTTTTTTGAGTAAGGAACAGTGTAATGACAAATGCTGTCAAACATTAGGACTAAGTGGTCAGGGTGTAGTATTGGCTTTCAGTGTCATTAACTTTTCAGCAGTAAGCAGGTTTCTTGTCGCCACTGACCAAATTGCTTTAAACGCACAGCAATTACACGGTTGAAGCTGACGCTTAAAAGATGTGTAGAGTATAGTTTCTGTAGTAAGACCTAATGGGATTGTTAGTGAGTTTTTTTATTAGAGGGGAACTCACCACTGACAGTAATAATGGAAGTGGGATTATATATTTCAGTGATATACTGTACCAGCCAGCTGGTCCACGTGTTAATTACTGGATTACCCTTTCTAATAAAGAAATCTGTAGGTTTTTAATAATTCATCAAATCACAGTGGCACAAATCATTGTATTAACTCTCTCTTCTTCCGTTTTGGACTGATTTATTTATTTTACGAACCTCCATGGTTCCCATGTGGAGCCACAGAGAAAGAAACACCTCGTTATTCCGATTGAAAATGTGTTAGCTTGAGGCTTCAACGTGGCCTTAGAATGTTTGTATCACGCTGGGCATATCACAGAGGCCATGCATGCTGTCCCCTTTGATACATATTTGTAGCATTAATTTTTTGAAAATCAAAGAGCATTCCTCTATTTGATCCCAGTTGTGTCCCTCATCTCACCACTAACACTAGTGGAGGACCACCCTTCAATGGAGGTGAGCCACACGAACATCTACAGCTGCCCGGGCCAAGTGTGAACACCAATGGCCGAGTGTTGTGTTAGTGACACGGTTATCTTGATATTTACTTAATTCATGGTTTAACCCATTGGTTGGTTAAGGGTTAGAAAAAAAGGGATAAAAAGGAGTAATTTGCTGCCCTAAAATCAAGCTTTTTGATTCAACCAACATAATTATAAGTGTTTTATCTGAATCAAAAAAAAAAATTAAACGTGTTAAAAATGCCTATTGGGCAGTATAGGTTCCGTTGTGGTGGGGGTCTCGGATCGAGTTACAATACAAAACATCTGAAGGAGGAAAATGTAGGTCATTCAGAACACCATCAAGCAGCAGCACTCAGGCGGCAGCGTGCTGACCCACGTGTGTCTCCGTTGTTTGTGAGGACATTCTCAACCGCCTGTGGGTATTTGTAATGACCCAGTGACAGCATTTCTCGGCTGGCGGCTGAGGTGCTCAACGAAAATGAATAACTCTGACCAGCCAGGAGAGACACAGCGAGGGAGGAGGCCGATTGTGTGTGTGTGTGTGTGTGTGTGTGTGTGTCAGCAGGGTTGGTGTGTATCAGTGGTGGAGAGAGAGTGGGGCCACATGTCACATCTCTTCAGACACTATTGCTTCAGTCCCCACCGGCTACAAACAATAGACGGTCCGACCACCTCGCACAGGGTCTGTGTGCGCCACACACGTGGCAGTAGCACGTCAAACGTGTCTCTACGCTGTTCGTGTTTGTCCCTCTGACGGACTCACATGTTCTTCTGGTTTAGGCCTCAAAGTCTCCGTTGGGATGGCGGGCGCTGGGCAGAAGATATTACCGAGTGACGACTCTATTCTTCTCCCCTAGAAACACAGATATACTTGGTTGTAAACCAACGTTCTCTGGAGACTAATTGGTTTTTTGTTTTTTTTTAAATGTCCAAACTGAAACTAAATGGTAGAACGGTGCTGTGATGAAAGGCGTCAATGGCGGAGACAGAGGCGACACACTTCGAGGTAGAATCGCCGCAACAGCCCGTCACCGAAGCTGGCGCCAGGCTCTCCTCCCGGAAAAATAGTCCCCCAGCACAGTGGAGGGAGACGGAGTGGTCTGACAAAGAGTAATTCCATCACATTTAGCCCCCTGTGCCTCGGCGCTATTTTCCAGGCTACTGTAGCTAGCTGTATCAGTACCTGCTGTCGTGTTTGTCGCCATTCTTTTCCGCATTTCTTTATTCATGCAGTCGGGGGGGGACTTATGCTTAGACCTTTGGGGTGGAGCGACACTTTCAGATGCAGTTTTTGGTGTGCTGTGTGTTTTTCTTGAACGTACCATTTCTCCATCATGGATATAGATTCAGCATGATGCACGTTGAATTGTTCATCCGCATACACATGAATTATTCAACACCGTGATTCTTCTTGACCTTTTTGGGGGGTTCAACATGCACTGGAAGGCATAGGGGGAGGGACGGTTTGTAAGTCCCACTCAGCTCCTTTCATTTAGTCTCACCATCTATTACAATAACATCTGAAGTTGTCTCCCTATGCATATTTGGACAGAGCCATTAAAATATACATGCAGTTAATGGACTTTTTGGCAGGAGTTGTCATTTTACAGATGCAATCCAGAGAGGGAATTACTTGATCTGAGTGTTTCTGTGCTAATTATTGTGGTCATAAATCGGGCTATAGTTTGATGTTTCTAGTTTGGTAAAATATCTATTCTGAAGACTCTAAACGGGTTTAGCTATGATTTAGAGTAAATGTTTTAAACAATTGCTCAACAGACATTACAGTTTGTTAACGTTTGTTTATTTTTTTATGTCATTCATCGCAAGATTTTAAATTGCCTCAGTGACTAGAAATATACGTCAACATTTCAACCGATTGCACAACATAATCACATTTAGTCCAACAAAAGCACCTAAAAACATCTGTTTAGGAATATCCGTTCACATCAGCTTTCTCACAAGCGCAACGGAGCCTTTTATCACTGACAAACGCTCAAAATGTCTCAGAATGTTAATCAAGTCTGCTTTGCTCCATCCACATTCATAGTTCATTCTAGAAACGTTGCTGTTGTGTTTTTCACGTACGCAGACCGTGCTGAGGAGGAGGCAGGGGGCCCGCTATCAGAAACCTTGCAGGATAGCAATCATTAGAACCTTAGCCCACCTGGTAAGCAAGCCGTGCTTCCTGTGAAACGGCCCCGGAGGATTCAGTGTGCTAATTATTTACTGAAGCAGCAAAGACTACGAAATGAGACCCTGCTTTGACTCCGGCTGTGTGGGGGTACCCTGACCGTGTAACCTGGGTAACATGCAAATACAGGGAGAGGGAGGCAGGAAACGTGGGGTTTACAATGGTCAGGGTGCACCGTAGGAGTCGAGGTTCACTGGTGAGTCAGGAAAGGTGGGGCCACTGAGGGGCACAGCGGAGTGTAAGAATTCAGATACATATGAATGACCAACTGCTGGTTCCGCTCTAACCTAAGGCGGGGAATTGCATGGGCTCCCCTTGAGCTGCAGTTTTTGAATCCAGATTACGGCCCGCCTTAATCCTGGGGCGGGCAGGTTGGGGGGTCATGAATGTCTGTTGTTAGTATCAAATAGAGCCACGACTTGCAGAGCAGAGTAGGGTGCTTCTCCCTAACTGAGCTTTAGTAAAACTAAATGCCCATGTTGTGTGTTCCATGATCAGAACCGGCACGCTCAATGGTTAGAATGCAGAATACATAATACATTTCTACGATCTGTCACCCCCCCCACCAAAACAGCCGCATGCAAACGCTCACACAATCCCCGACTCCTAAAGCGGGGGATGGGGTGCGGCTGTGGTCTTAAATCCATGCATCTGGGCAAAACGCCAGACAGACAGCAAAAAGAGGGCAGTGTGCTCTAATAATAAACTATAAAACACTCCATTTGATTAGAGGGCAACAACATTATCTGGTCAACAGCTGCATATAAACACATATGGACGGGTGGATTATCTGAAGCAATACAAAACAAATGAATGTAACTCCATAACAACACACTCGCCTGCTCTAATGTGGAATTCAAATATGACTTACCACAAACATGCTGCATACATTATGACCCATTATGACCCTGTTGCACATACCTCGTGGGCTTATTCACTTTATTTCATTGGAAAGCACAAGCGGCTCCCTCAGCTGGCCTGCAGCTTTAAGGTAAATATCCAGCACAGAGTCACAATTAATTCCAATCAAGTTTATGTTAATGCTATACTGACCGCAATCAGTCCCACCGACTTGCAGGATCGTTCTCTAAACAGAACTAGGTGTTGTTAAGTCAAGTCGCCTCTAATCACGCTGAGCCAATTATTTCGCCGTTTCAAATCTCCCTCCCACATTGAGTGGCGCACGCAGCACACGTTGCATCCCCCGAACCTAAAAAGAAATATCACTCGGGACACTCCAGTCAATTAATATATTCCTCTAGAGTTGAGTTTGAAAAGGGAAGCAGGTGTGGGGCCGAGTTGTTCTCCTCTTAACTGACTGATGCGCGACCTCCTGCAGCTCCCCACCAAAAAAAAAAAAAAAGAGAGTGACCTTCTCCCAATGACATCTTACCACGTGTCAGGAGACATTCTGCAAGGGGTGATTGACCTGTTTGTTTCTGTGGCGACGCGACAACGGCACCGCCAGCTGAAACTGCTCCTGACAACCTGCTGCGACCGCTTTCAGAACAGCAGCGCCCCGAAAAACCTCCCTCAAATTCCCCGTCACCTTTGCTAAATAATGACAAACTGCGATGACGTCATGAGTGGAAAATTAAGCAGCAGCAGCAGCCCGTGCGGGTTTTTCTTGCTTTCAGCTGCACCCTTATTATCTGTTACCGCTTGTTTTGCGCCCAAGCCACATCCAGTCAATTCCGATTTTAACTGTGGTTCATATGAATGGCACATTTTCCTCTCTCTCTCTCTCTTCTCTCTATTCACTCCCTTCAATGTCTGTGTGCACATGTGTGTCTTTCCCAGAGTGGTTAAAAAAAAAAAAGGGAATTGGGCCTTTGCCCCCCCCCCCCCCCGACCCACACCCCCAAACCCACCCCTGCAAAGCTAAAGGAAATATCAGTGCAGCGGATATAGACGCTCTCTACCTCCCTCATAGCAAATGGATAGCCATCAACAGCAGCAGAAGTCGCCTCGGGCCAAGACTGGAGTAGAGGACAAAGGGACTGGACTGTTGCTCAGCGGGGCAATTTCACGAAGAAAATGTCCCTGACTATCAGTGATATACGCAAGATCAGCAAAAAAAAATACTTTTACGGTCATTAAAAGATCTAGGCTTCTGAGATTAAGATGTTCCCCCCCCCCCCATCTGGATTCGGATGACAATAAATTGTGTTTCTGGCGCAAATAGCTTTTCACCTGTTTGGATCATAGCACTGACATGAGGTCATTTAAAAAACTCTGTCACGCTGCTCGCAGGATCCGTTAAAGCACTTGCGGCGCCCACCAGCATGACGTGCTTGTGTAGCAGAGCACGAGAGGGGCTCGCTCAGACAGAAGGGGTGTCAACACCTTCCTGATCTCAGACATGAGGATCTGGAGCGGAGACCATAAATCCTGCCCACTCGTCAATTAACAGACAGTAAACAGGTTTAAATTTAGACAAGCGGCGCCGTTATTGTTGTTGTGAAACCTCCGGCGCAGGACGGAGCGCAAATCAGTATTCCCGTGGCAATATTAAACGGCCTCCCACTGGGATGAGAGGAACACGCGTGGATCAGCGGTGACACAACGCAGGATCTTACTGCGCAGCGGCATGAGCTAAACGGTGATGTAATGCTATGAGCTAACTGGATGAGAGTCAGCGCGGTGAGGAAAAAAAAGAGAAAGAAGCAGAAGCGGCCTTGTTATTACCGAGTTTAACATCAGTAGACTTAGCCACTGGTCACAGAGGAGTGGTATCTATAAGCACTGACATGGCGTTGGCATATTTTTTATATATATATATATATATATATATATGTCAAGTCAACTTGCAAACCGGGAGATCAACCTCCAGCCTTCAGCTCTGTGGCAGCGGTCTTTGTATAGGTGTCACGTACAGCGTTTGACTGTGACATCCCGGGTTATATGAATGATTTAAACGCTCAAAAAGGATTGAAAATGACTTTCTTTTGTCGCTGCAATATCCCCCGTGCTGAATTCCTGGGAGTACGGTATCTCGCGGAGCGTCTCGGAGCATTCTAGATTTCCATTTATTTATTTAAAGGAGGAAATAGAAGGAGATTTCAACGGGTCACTAATTTCATTTCAACGTGTACCGGTGGCATTAGCCCTGAGCAGATATTTCAGAGGAACACAAAATCAATGTTGAGATTCTATTGGGAATGGCCCTGGAACCCATTAGCAACTTTGACCAATAGGTCAGGTAAAGTAATAGCTAGATAAATGTTTTATTACAGATTTTCAAACTGATTTAATGGCGGAGGGAGGGCAGTACTTGTGCAGCCGTGCAACGCAAATATTCGTCATTAGATTCTATTGCTGTAATGATCACAAATCTCTGTGGCCAGGGCTTCTTGTTCTTTATACACGAGTTATTAAAGGTGGGTCTGTCTAACAAGGCCTCGGAGACCAAAAGGTTGCATCCGCGGCCCTCTGGGGGCATACTCCATTATGCTAATTTTGTTTAGCATGACATCATACTTTGCCGCGATGTGTTGCGCTGCAGTGCATCCTTTCTAATTGAACAGCTTTCCCACCAGGATACTTGCACAAGAGTGGCCGCAACGCAATCAGTTTACGACGGTGAATAATCAGGAAGCATCACAGCTACATTAGTGTACACTAGTGTATATAAGGTATTGCATCCACTCTGCTTTCCTCGGGGTACTTTACCCTCCTGTGTTCATGCTCATCTCTACATTACATCAGGGGTACTTGGTCCTCGTCATCCTGCACCACATCCTCACTCGCTATGTGTCCTAACAGTGATTTAGTTATATTTCACCCAAATCCCAGGTGGAAACGCGGTACAAAATCGCTGAGGGAGAAGAGCTGTGGTGCACAAGGACTGCGACCGACAACCACTGGCGCGATCATTTTTAAGCACTACTATTGACACTGACCCACTGACCGTGTTCCCAATACACATCTAACTGCTGACCTGAAGCATTTAGCGGACTCATTGACTTTAATTTAACTCATTATTTGTGTTTCCCGAAACATGCCTCTATGCATCTTTAGATATCGAACGGTATCAGTCTCCAATGAGAGCCATTGTTTACCCCCCCGGCCGACTCACGTTTATTTCAGCGCTCGGTTTGCACAGACTTTTCTGAATGGAAGCCAGACAGACAGAGCTCCCACTCACTGTTTGAAACGGCTCCTGTTTCCAGCTCCGTCTCCAAGGGGACCAGCAAGCCAACCAATCACATCGCTCGGGTCCAGGCAAGCGGGCAATTCAATTCCTTAAAGCCGCAGTGTCTGTTTTTAAGGGGAGGCGCAGTGAAAGAAGTTTGAAGACAAATAGGGACAGTAAAACACCTCAACACTGCAGTTTAAAAGTTTCCTTTTTTTCCTTTTTATTAAATGTGAAATCACATGTTAGTTTGAGCCCATCCATTTCACAGGATCCGCCTACATACAAAATAGGCATCACTCCGTCATCACATCCTTTTGCAAAAGCAACAAATAACACATTTGTGTACATATATTCACAAACTGAAAGGACAGTCGATGGTGGTAGGTACTTATTTATTAAAAGATGAGTCAAAGACAGATTCACACTTGGAATGTGAAGTAACTACTGCCTAGAACTTCCAACAAAATGTCTCGGCATATGATTAGGTCATATTCCAAAACCGTTTTATCAAACAGACTTCATATGTAGAACCCACATAAAAATAAACAATATCTGCTTTTTTTAAGTGCAAGAAATAAAAAATACAGGTTTATGGTTAATGTTTTAAAAAAAGAAGGCAGTCTTCAGTTTTAAAATAAAGTTTCATCACATGAAACAGGACTATGGAATGTTCTTTTTTGCTTGCTTGTTGTTAAACTAATGCCAGACCACCACTGTATCAGACTATGCCCTTCTGCAGAACTCCTTTTCCCAAAATTTTCCGTCAGATTCTGTTGAGTGTCAGATTTGCCCATTACGTGTCAAATTACATTCAAATTGTGATATCAATCTGTTTATATAGTATGCATCAAAACCATGAGGCCATATTATATCGTTTTGTATCAGTTCCAGCTGATTTGTTTATTTTTCTGCCCCGGACAGGCTTCAGCATCATAACATGAAATGATGTTGACAGTGCACAAGTCTGTTTTCCATCACTTGCTACAATTGTTGATGGTCTGTATCTTAAGAGTATATATTGCACAAAAAATGAGAGGGGGGAAAAACAGTATGTGCCATAAAAAATACCAAAATCCAGTTTCACACCTGCGATCGGGACCCATCCACATATCACGAGTATGATATACATAAACTCCTAACTTTACTATATTACAGTACATATACAATCTTGAAACTAGTTCCAGCTCCAGAGGTATGTGTTCCCCATGATGCCATTGTATCGTCTACAAATACTCAACAAATCTGCTCTACAACTGTACAAAACCTAGTTTGAAATCACAAGGCATTTTTGATGCAAGTTTTAATTTAACTTAATCCTTAAAACCAGGACTCCCTTGCATGCTAAAAACAAATGATAAAGGGAAGAAGTGCCTGAAACTCACTGAAAGCACAGTAAGAACATTCCCTTTTAACTGTACAAAAATATGCCTGAAAATATCTTACTTTTCTTTTAAAAAGATGAGGTCTGTTATGTATCAAAATGTTTCCTCCGCACCTGTACTCTGCAGAGGTTTAGGCTGCTTAATTTACCAAACCGGGAGGTAAACTGAATCAGTTACAAAACAACAAACAAACATTTGCGGCATTTAGAAATGACATACACCGTTGTAAAGTAACATCCTGAACACTTGTCAGTTCACAGATTTGCTTTGAGTCTGTCCACAGTCCGTTTTTTTTAGCTCCCTGCAGTTATTTTGTTTTAAAGAGGAAAAGATGCATAGAAGTTCACGTATTTTTCCCTTTTTGTGGTCTGTTTAAGCTGGACAGTAAATGCAGACCTACTGGGGGGAGGGAAAAAATCCATAAAACCCTGTCATGCTGCCAGAAAAAAAAGTCTGCAGACTTTGCCTTTTTTTTTCTTTCTTTTTTTGTTGTTGTTGTTGTTGTTGCTACCAGCTTCATAAGCATCTCATTCCTCAAACCTCACCTCGCCTCCCGGTCCTCTCAACTCCCTCAAGGACCCCTTCGGGGGAAAAACCCACAGGAGGCAGGGCTAGGGACAACTCGACCAGGACACCATATATAATTTACTTTCTTCCTTCTCTGTTATTACTAGAAGACCGTTGTTTTTCTTCTCCTCCTCCTCCCTCCTCCTTCTTCATCTTCTTCTTCTTCAATTCAGTATGTGAAGACCAGATCGGAAAAGTTCGCCTCCAGCCAGTCCCCGGCAATCATCTCGCTGAGTTCTGGCGTGCAATAGTCTGGAAATTCAAAGTGAGAGCCCAGGCTGCCCTCGCTGAACGAGTCCAGGTCCTTATCCACAAGAGACAGGGAGAGGTTTCCTGAATTGGGGTTTCCCAGCTCCGAGCCCGGGGCGCTCGGGGCGAAATTCAAACTAAAGTCAAACAGCAAATCGTCCGCGTCCTCGCCGGAGGAGGAGCTGCTGCTGCTGCTGGAGGAGGAAGAGGAAGAGGAGGAGGATGTGGAGACCGACCTGGAGGATGCTGGTGAGACAGAAGCAGCGTGCAATGTGCTCTGCTTGGTAATGTTTTTGATGTTGTAAAACAGTCTGCTGTTGCTGCTGTTCCGCACTTCGTCGTACATGCTCGCGCCCTCGGTCTCCGCCGAGGAGCTCAAAGTCGGGCTCGCGGGAACTTTGGCGACGTTGTACGGCCTCAGGCGCCCCGCGTCCCTCGCCCTAATCCCCATCCGGTAGTCCTCCTCGTAGTCGTCGTCGTCGTCCTCGTCGGTGAGCTCACTTTTCACAGTCTTTGTAACTTTTAAGCTGGGAAACACGCAGTCCTCCCCGTAGCCGTGGGACGACTTGGGGCCGCTCTTGCTGGTCTTTATCTTTGAACACTTCTTGCTGGGAGTCTTTGCCATCTTGCCGCACTTCTCCGGAGACGGCGCCGAGGCTTTCGAGCTGTCGAGCTTTGGTTTTTTCTTGGGTCTGTACTTGTAGTCGGGGTAGTCGGCCATGTGTTTGAGCCGCAGCCGCTCGGCTTCCCGGATGAACGGGATCTTCTCGCTGTCCTTGAGCATCTTCCACCGCTTCCCCAGGCGCTTGGAAATCTCCGCGTTGTGCATGTCCGGCGACTGCTCCATGATCTTTCTCCTCTCGATTTTGGACCACACCATGAACGCGTTCATCGGTCTCTTGATGTGACCGGTGGCCGTCTTGCACCAGTCCGGGTTTATCGGCACGGGGCTGCACGCCATAAATTCACTCTCCTCCGAATCGGTAGCCTCCCTGGACATGCTCCCGTCCGTCTCGCTGGTGTCCGCGTGCTGCACCATCGTCGCCGCCCCCCTCCTCTCCGGTCCGGTCCGGTCTCAGGTCACTTTCGGCGTGTTGGTTGCGTTGTCCGGGGCGCTGCGGCGTCTGTCGTGGACCCCCGCCGCGACCACCCCCCCCCCCCTTCCGCAACTCTGCGCCCCCCGCCTCCCGCGAGAAGGCTCAGCTCAGTTGTGCTTCGCGCCGGTTCGTCCGCGTCCGATGCCGCGGTGCGTCGTCTCGAGCTCTGCACTCTTGTCCCACAGACTTACAAACTGCCTTCTTATAAACTAGTTATCCGCTTTTTCGCGTGCCCCGCGTCACGGTCAGACATCCAATCAGGGCTCTTCGACTCCGCCCAGCGGACTCCGCCAAGAGACTCCGCCCCCCTTTTATTCCTCCCCTCCCAGCCTCCCAGAGCCTCTCGTTGGAGCGGAGGTGGTGGGGGGGGTCTGTGGTACTCAGTGTCTGGGGCAACACGCCGGGCGAGACAGGCACATTAAAACAGACCGTTAGCACCACGCGCTCCTGAGCGGCGCGCGCGCGCCCGCATATATTTACATATAAGACTAAAGTGGTCAATTCCCTTTTTATTTTAAACACGTGAGAGAAGGGTTCATCCTCCAGGCTGGCAGACAACTCTTTGCAGATGTGTCTGGAGGTAAAAAAAGAAAAGAAAAGGTGTAGGCTGTGTGACTTCTCCTCCCTCAGGTCGGATACTGAAGGTGGCGCTTGGACACTGCTGCAGGCGCGCGGTGACCGCCTGTCTGCTCCAGGAGGACGCGTTTCAGCAGCTGGTAGCGGCTTTAGAGGAAGACTTGCGGGGCCATCATTAACTCCAGTACTACCGTACTTATTCCAGGGTTTTAGCTTGGTTTGGTTTTCGGTTTTTCTGGCAGCGGGGGAGGGAGGGAGGGAGCGAGGGGGGGGTCCTTTCCCGTCTGTGTTTGAGTGAAGGAAATAGGTCAGTAGTGCGGTCTGCTTTATAGATCTTGTGTGCGTGCGCGCGCGCGTTTGTGTGTGTGTGCGCACACAAATCACAGCATTGTAAGAACGCATGATCCAATGACTTGCATAAACGTACACAAGTAATTTCTATAAGTCTCCCCTGTTCAATATATTAAATGAACATAAAAACATGCTGTTCTTCTCATTTTGTTTTATTCATTTGGAGGACGGCTCACTTTGTATAAAACATGCACGCACAGCAGTGAGGCGCCTTCAGATGGCAACATTAGGCTGTGATGCCTGCAGTTGATCCCATACAGTCAGCCATGGGAGGAAGGCTCCCTGCTGGGTCTGCTGTGTCAAGAGGCGGCGTAGCATCTAGCTGGCGTCTCCTGCGCCCCGCCCCCCCCCCCTCTCCCCACGGCTCTGGGTGGTAGCCAGCAGTGCTGTTGGAGGCTGGGGGCGATAAGGCATCCTGCTTTTTCTCCCTCTCTCTCTCTCTGCTTCGTCCCCTAGAGGGCAATCACTTACCCTTTTGAAACCCTCCCCCCACCAAGCCACCGTATTTCCCCCAGCTGGGGGTTTAAGAAGTCTCTCCACTGATACAGGGAGAAGCTGCTAGAAAGGCAGGGAGAAAGGGAAAGAAGAAAGAGGCATTTGGAGGTAGAAAGAACGCTGAGAGATAGAGAAGCTCTGCCCCCCCCCCTTCAGAGTCTCTCTCTCTCCCACTCTCCCTCTCACATAGAGATAGGGCTGAAATGCTTTATCATGACCACCCTGTGCTGATGAAGCCTTATCAGATGTATACGTCAAAGCAGCAGCAGCCTCAGGAGGCTGGCGGATGCACATGCATGTTTAAGCGTCAGCCTGCTCTTTTCTCCCTTGCTGGATTCATCGGAGTGCTGTTTGATGTTCTGATCAGTGCGGAGCCAGACTTGGGTGGAGGAGGTTATTCCAAAATGAGCGGATTGCAGGTTATCATGTGTATGAATAACAAAAAACACACTTATTACAGTCCGATATTCCAGTTTGTCTTCTGATTCTGATCTGCCCAACAAATATTTGTTGAAACATTATTATTGCACATCGATGCATAATATGGTTCAACCTTTTTTTTTTTTTCGCCGACACCTCTCCCCACCCCGCTCCGACCAGTCCTCCTATAGGACGGCTTCATGGTGGACATGAATCACGAGACAGCGTAATGATGAGGGTGCAGGGGGGGGGGGGGGGGCTGTCCGGCTCATTAGCATGGCTCATTATTGGCTGTGAATGGAGGTGCTGGTGTTCGCCCATTCCGCCCATGAGTCATCCAAGGGAGGGTCTCACCGCCGCGTCTGCCTGACACACGGATGCAGCAGCAATAAGCCCCCCTCCCTCCCTCCCTCCCTCCCTCCCACCCGGACCGCCTCATTCAGTGACTGGGAGCTGTGATTAGAGCGAGGACGAGAGATAGTTGCGGGATGCTGAAACGTGTTGTGTTTTCCTTTCATTTTCACTCTGGAGATTACGAATGATTAAACAGTGAAAATCCAGAGAGCTGCATTATCACGGCGTGTGATTTCTAATACCACGCACTTCCCAATACCCCACCGGCTGATGTTTTAATGCTTATTTGCCGCTTTTTTTTGTGTGTGTCAAGGGAGAGGACATTTCATTCTAGAGCGACTGTGAGTGTTGAATTAAGCGGTGTTTTTCTTGTACGAACACTGAAAGAGGGTTTTCAGGAGAAAAAAAAAACAATTCCCTTTGCATTGCTTATCTAAAAGCCCCCCCCCAAAGCAGCTGCTGCTCTCACAAAAGGCCAGCGAAGCGTTAGATCAATACTAACCCCGGCTAGAGGCTATCTGATGCTCAAAATGCACGGATCCATCTCCTCTGCATAGCCACCAGACAGGTGTGGACTTCTGGAAGCCGCTATCTGATGGCTTCACAATGGGTGGGGGGCGACGGGGTGGGGGTGGGGAGGGCGAGGAAAGGGGGTTGTTTTTGGTCGCACACGAAAACGCAAATTAACTTTTCACTTGAGTGACACACTGTGGAGCACGTGCGTACTCGGGTTACAGTGTGTGTAGCTGGTTTTTCTGGCCCATATAGAGGAGTCACTTAACGGTAATCAAGTGCTATGGAAAGAGTTTATGTAACAAGTTCCAGCAGTTTGCAAGCATGATAAGGTAAAGTCTTTCACATAAGACTTAATGGCCTTTCCATGCAGGCCGTAGCCGGGGGAGAAACCTAATAGCAGTTCAGTAATCTGAAGATTTATAGTTTTGTAGTTTTCTTTTGACAGTTACTGCTTCCCCTTTGCGTTGTCTTAACTCGTGAGGTGATACTAAAATGAGCCAGAGAGCGAGAGAGTAATAAGAAGAGCTTTGACAAACGAGAAGGCCCTCAGAGTTTGGAGGTTGTTGTTTTTCCACTCAAGTCTCTGGCGTCTCCGAGGCCATTTTAATGCCGCGTCGTTGCTTTACATTCTGGACTCAATGCAAATGTTCCTCCGGGGTGTCAGGTTGTTTGTTGACCTCCTCTTGATGTGGCCCGTGTCTCTCAAGGTCCGATGCTTAGCGGACACTTGAGACTGGAGTATCTTGTTGTGAATGTAAACAGCTGATGCTCGAGCACTGTGCTGGAATGTTTGTTCCACAGACGCACAAATACAAATCAGACGTCTGCCGTCTGCGCTCGTACCTGCAACAGCCTTCGACTTGCCAACGTATCTTTAACGGCGTAATTGGATAGCGTGACTTTCTTGGTGGAAAGTAACATGAACATACTTCGCCGTACATTGAGCCACTACAACATTAAAACCATGCTAACGTGTTCGCCCGCCGGTCAGCCAATAGGAAACGGGTTAATACGCAATTTCACATTAACCTGATGATACTACTTGAAAGTCGTGAACAGAACCTCCCCAAAAGACACGGGTCACTCCACGCCAGCATGCAGTGAACCCCCGAGGGAGACTATAAACTATGACCGCAGCCAATGTAACGCAGCGGGATCAGCGCGGCTGCAGGGCAAACTAAAAATGTAACGCAATACTTTGCCCCTCAGGCAATTATTGCGCTTAGAGGTATGAGAAAAATATAAGCTCTCTCTCTGTACACGTGAGAACGATTCAGACTCCGTAAGGCAGCGGAAGAGTGTTTTCTCCCCCTCTCTCCCACTCTCCCTCTCCCTCTCCCTCTCCCATGTGCAGACGCTGCCCCACAAAGCGAGGACGAGATGACATCATCCTGGAGTAACTCCAGCGCACACAGTACAGTTTGTTCTACAGTAATCATATTGCCATGTCATTCCACATAAGCTCTGGCCATTGGAATCCTTTAATTATACACCAGCCGCACCGAAGCAGTGTTTACTGTGAGAGTCCAGTTTTTTGCGTGGCGGTATATTGTTGCTTGTGTTAATAAACTTGTGTGGAGGAAGAGCCCTCGAGGCGCTCATAGCCACTGAAATGAGTGTGTGTTTAGTCTGGAGACTGTGTAGGACTAATGCTGATGGATCGTATAGCTGCAGGTCAGGTCTTGCGCTCTCGCACACTGGTGGAAACAACGGAAGGACGTCTGGAACATTATAAAACAGAATAAAGTTATTATTGCTACGTTTTTTTTTACCAATAAGATACAAAACGAGGACGTTGTTTACATCTGCTGGGTTTTTAAATGGTGTGTTGCCATCACAGCTCATTAATAAAATGCAGTCGGCAAAGTCGGCCGTGAACCCCAAACACAATCGATCTTAGAGGAAATGGATGCGTTTATCGCGTTTCACTGGAGGAGTCAGCAGATTTCCAAGTACTACGGGACGGTTCCCACTAAAGCCACGAGGCTCGGCTTCCCTGCCGACCGGCCCAGACTCGCCCCCCCTTAAAGAGATAAGATAGTGTTGACTACAGGACACTGTGTGTAGAGATCAGCGAGGGGCCTCTGCTTAAGGGGCCAGTAAACTCCATCAGAATAGCTTGAACCCCCCCCCCCTCTCGCTTCCAACATCAGATTTGGGGTTGGAGGGGGTCTGACCTGTTACTGTGTTAAACCAACAGTCAGACTCAATTTCTCTTCCTTCGTGGCCCGACTGTTACTGTTACGTCTTCCAGGAGAGATTCTTTCAAATGTGTGGAATCATCCCTGTATTTAAACAATATCAACCCAGCATCACGTCTCCCTTCTGTAGCTTCTTTTACTCACACCATCAGGTATGATTACTTTTGATTTCAAAGTCCTGCAAACCACTTATTTCCTAGCACAACTGGCCGTTTAGTCACCCTCAGTCGCATCCTGTGCTCTGAAGTTTTACTGGTTTATGATCTTTGCACCACCAGTCGAATAGTGACAGTTCAAAGCAGCATGACAAATTGAGAATCCGTGCCCCGTGGACAGAAGTCAGGCTGCTTTGTGTTGGGTCTTCAAGGTTTTTTAATTAGTAGGTAGGGTAACAAAGAGGTTTTTAGTTTCATGTTTATCTCGATAGCTTCCTCACATTCCTTTTATTGACATTTAATGTCATGATGTATTACATTACATTACAGGTCATTTAGCAGACGCTTTTATCCAAAGCGACTTACATTACACTTTAAACCCATGGCTTTTTCACATTTTTGCCTGGGGAGCAATTAGGGGTTAGGTGTCTTGCTCAGGGACACTTCGACATGGGGAACATGGGGCAGCCTGGAATCGAACCACCAACCTTGTGCTTCCCAGCACACCTTCTCTAACCCCTGCGCCACGACGACCCCAGAATTTATATCGCATTCAACTTTTCAGTTCAAAAACAATGATTACACAATGACAGTCAGGTCATCTTCTGTGTATTACTTCTTCACCAGATGAACGAGAGGACGCTCTTTACAAGCTCCAACACGGCTGAACAAAAACAAAACAGAATTGCGAAAATCACCCGCATCAATCAGTCTTTAACCTTGAAAACAAAAACAGGAAGAAATGGACCCACGCGGAGACAAAAACCTGGAGCAAACCTGAGCATTCACTCTTGTTTGAACAGTGAGCAGATAAGATAGCTCAAAGTTATCAGCACAAGATGAATTCCCAGAGGACCCGAGGGGAGGGGTTTCATCAATGCAGTGGGAGGAGGAAAATCAATCCACCTCGGACCACATATGGTGACAAATAACCACCTAAAGCTGAAGCGAAATGATGTGTACCCTCCCCAGCTTTACTCAGTCAAAAAGCAGTAAGCCCTTGGATGTAAAGACCCGTCCTTCCGGAAGTAAACATTGCGCAACATTGTGGCCCAGAATGAAAATAATGCGGATTTTTCTAGCTGTGATGGAAACTTTGAATGGCCTTTGACTCATTTTCTATACTCATGTGTAACATCAATTCATTCATTTATGCAGATTTGAATTCCTTTAACAGAAGTCTATAAAAAGGTCATTTCACCATCAACATTTTCATGCCAGCTAAATCGCAAAGGAAGTTCCCCTTGAATGTATTTATGTTCTGAGTGTATGTCTTGAGAGGCCAATGGAAACGGAGGGAACTTCAATAGTATGGTGGCGTGCTTTTTACTTTGCATTACATATGCACATATAGACTGTTATTTTCCCCGGCATCCATCCATATCGGAGCCTCGGCGTTTCCTCACCGTACACAGACTCTCACTGCCCTTTCCTTCATGTCTCTTCAGGATTTCCCGGACAGGCTTCAGGAAAGATTTTCATAAATGTCCCCTTTTGAAAATCCTCCACAAGCCTCTGTGTGCGCTGAGAGCTATCGCCGTCTTAACAGTAAAGGTCATTTGAGGAGACTCAGGGATACGGAAGGCCTGAGCTGCGTGGATGGAAGAGTGTTTAACAACTATCTAGGAATCAATGACAGCAGGTTTGGTAATGAGTGTGTCCAAAACACAGACGAACGCGGGAGAGGCGAAGCTTGGCGCCTTCATATCAATTTTTTGTTTCTACATAGTCTTTAAACACGTGATTTTTGAAGTTGGGGAATATTGTGAACACATTCAGCGCACACTCAGATTTGTGTCACAAACTCTCACTCAGGGTTGAAAATAGCGCTGTGATTAGACCCTGATTATTCAAATACGAAACAGGCTTTTTACTCGCATAGAAGCTATTAACAAGAATCAGAAATCAACACATAAACCATCATTTCAGTGTCACGGGGGTCTTTTTTTAAACTGAGCTCCAGTGTGAAAAATGAAGCTCGGGATTACAAGATGAGGGATGTAAGACAATTCAGATAACGAACAGGAAAGCAAAGTTTTGAGAAGCCCCGGAAAGAAATGAATTTAGTCACAGAAGCGTGAGCGGATTAGCTCCTCTCTTATTTCCAACATTTCCTCTTTCATACGTCGCTACACTAATCTCATTATAAGTGTCTGTCAAGCTCACATGACGATTCACTTTAACAAGGTGGAGTGTCCTGCTCCCTTTTAAAATCACCGCCGCCTTCACAAATGGAAAAACACAAGAGGTTCCTCTGCAACGGGCTAACGAGGAGAGGAGAACAAAGCTCAGCACTTTGGATCATTTCAAACCCCGGCTAACAGACGTAGTTTAAATGCGATTGCCTTTTCCCTGGAAATGTGTTCAGTGTGACCGTTTTAGTGTTTAACGGCGTAATGACCTTAGAGGCTCACAGCTGGTAACCACAGTTTCCTGTTGAAAAGTACCCATGAAAATCTACGTTCAATGAACCTTCCTGCTCCCGAACCTTCCAAGTTTAATCTCTTTCTACTGAATCAGTATTGTGCATTATGGTTGGTGACTTTAGTCACAAAGAATTTTTACTTTGCATTCATAACAACATCTAGGAGTGTTCTACCCTGAAAGTATTTGAGGAGGAAAAAGCATTGTGTTCCAAATAAACCTGCAGAGGAAGCAACACATAATTAGTGTCTTGTTAGTTGCTTTGTGTGATGCTAAACTAAATTGTCTGCCAACAGAACGTATACTGATTTTTACATGCTGTAAATGTGTAAGAGCTGCCTTTTTTTTTTAACAAGAATGTAAAAAAATATCCCGAGGCATTATTTTTGAAGTAGTTTTATATAACGAGCCGATTTCATAAATATTCCATCGGCTCTCTGTTTGCAGCCTATATTGCATCATCTAACAGCCCGTCTGGTGGTATATATACGTTCAAAGCCGGCTATGACGCCCCTCAAGCTAACGGTCTACATACATCACGACCCCTGCGACCTCCATCTGTCCATCACCGCCGTAATCTGACCATTGCGGATAAATACTGCGAAAGGTCTTCAAGCACCAGGAAGACGAGTGCCTTAATCATGGCTGATACCCGGCAGAGGGACATGTCTTGGGGGGACACGGGACGGACACATCACCCCAATTAGCAGCCACTGTAGCTTTAAAACCCAGTCATTAGGCGCCCATAACCTCCCTGTCACTCAGCGCTGCAGCCTCTACTTAGTGCGCGGTTACAGTTTGTCACATTCTCGCATTCACACGTTCACGCGTGGACACATGCTTGCATATGAGCAAATATGCTCTCACGCTGCAGGAATTTAAAAAATGCAAAATATTGATATTGTCTTTGCAGATATATAATTTTCCCGCGAGTCAAATTGGCATGTTTTCTGGCGGGTGTGTCGTTCTAATGGGCTGTTTTATGTATGACATGTCCACTAAAATGAATAGACAGCGAGTGCAACACGGGTTTTTTTTTTTTTTTTGGTCCACGCTGTTACGCCATGTTCAATATACACTGCGGCTGACATATTAGAATTATACATCTGGTAGAAACACACATTTCAGATACCTTTCTTTTGCTTTAATGAATGACAGGTGAACACGTAAATGCATTTTTAATGTCCGTATAGCTATCGGCTCAGTATGCAGATAGAGTCCCTGGTCTTTTAGCGGGAGATAGCCTTTTCAGGCCTCCGCTGGTAGACAGTGGAGCATTAACTGTTATCTTTGCGACAGCACCACCATTAAGCCCTCAACAATAAGACCAGGGTCAAGGATGAAGTTGAATGACAGCTCCGGATGAATATAATTTCCTAAGAAGCGATAAAGAGCGGCCTTCTACTCATAGTAAAAAGCTGAATATTTTTTTTTTCACCAGGTCGTCTGCTACTACATATTGTCATTCTCCGCTCCATCCTCCAGCGAGGGGGTCAGATATAAAA
The DNA here is from genome assembly GCF_964276395.1 of Gasterosteus aculeatus. Taxonomy (NCBI): domain Eukaryota; kingdom Metazoa; phylum Chordata; class Actinopteri; order Perciformes; family Gasterosteidae; genus Gasterosteus; species Gasterosteus aculeatus. Next base: position 7,844,877 of record NC_135703.1, read on the forward strand.
GAGGACATTGACCGAGCCGGTGAGATTGATGGCGGGGACGAACAGGCCGGCGTAATCTCGGCTAAATCAAAGCTATTCGCCGTTAATGAAAATAAGAGAGAGACCCCACTGTAAATCATCTTATAGTCTAATGTATTAGTGATAATGAATTCACTGCTGCCACATTTAACCTTAGTTTTGCAATTCATTATATTTGAGATTAACAAGGGAGGGAACTTAAGTGAACTGTCCGCGGGGAATTACAGCTGGGGCCTCATTGTCAATCAAGGATTGTGTTGCGATGTCTTTCATTAGGGTTGGAGGAATTAAATAAGACTTTCTTTTAATGGCGGACGGCTCTCCCGTTTAATGCTCCTCTCGCTCTCCCAAGACGGTTAACTCTTCATTACCCAAATTAAAGGCATCCATCTCTGTTGGCTCCTGCCACATCGCCATGACCTCTACCTGTCAAAACTTTCGTGTAAGCTTGGGAGTGATGGATGATACCCCCGAACCCCATTGTCAAAATTATCCAGTGACTGTCCAACCCTCTCTGAGCCATTCAATCCATCTCCCCAGGCTACGTGCCACCAACCATGATTTAACAATGAAGCCGAGGCTCTAATTTACGCTCATAGAAATTAGAAACTACCTTTTACCGGTATGCCTGGGAGTGTTCTAAAAGTTCACCAGGATCACAACCAAAGCTTTCAATTTTGGACTTTTTGGGGGCTGAGCATTTGTATTCTTCAAGAGTGTTATTGCAGGGTTCGTTCAACGTACCTGGGACCTGAGGGACTTTTAGAAACCACCAGGAATAGCAAAGAAGGTTGAAAGTGTTGAAATCACATCTGAAGGTCACATTGTTGTCAGAAGATATGATAAGATCGGAGAATATTTTAACAACCCAATACAACAAAACAAATCTGTTTTGGGAACATATTTAAATATACTACAGGGACTTGATTCTTGATACTGGAGACCTATAATATATGCAGGTGAAGTTGTGATCAATAGAAGCTGTACACTGTGGGTGTTACTGGTTCAGAACTGGAGTTGCATCATGCTCGACTGTTTACAGGCGGTCTTTGTTGACAAAGAAAGCACAGTTCCCGGGAACTTCTTCCCTCTTTCTCCCCACTATATTTGCATCACCTTCAGACACATGTAAATATTCAAAACACACGCCACACGTCATCCATAAAACATGAAATAAGTGGTCCCATTCTTGTCTGACCTCTTGTCCTCCTGCTCCTCACCCAGACAGATGTAGATAACGCTCCAGACACACCTCACTTCCTGAGAGGAGAGCTGCAGCTTCCTGGGAGAGGCGCCGCCGTCCCCCGAAGCCCTGAGGGGTTCGACAGCTTCCTATGGAGAGGGCACATCTCTGACTTGTAGACCTGCTCAGAGGCTTCTCCCCTCACTTTGAGATCCTCCCGTGTACCTGTCAAAGGGTCAAAAGGGTACGCTCACTGCAGACAGCAGGGCCGTGTTTGTGTTTCCGTGGGTGCGCGCGTGTGTGTGTGTGTGTGCGACCCCCCCCTTCTGTGACAGATGCCAGGCGGTTTCATGTGTGAGGTGTGGGAGTGCCGGGTGGGCAGGTGGGCAGACACGCATGTGTTTGCGAGTGCATGTGTGAAGGGGGAGTGTGTGCGCCGCTTGTTGTGGGTGCAGTGGGACAACGCGAGGATCCGCACTTGTCAGAATGCGCAGAGACGCTTGCGGAATCATTTGCATGCGCGGCCATATGTGTGCGCACGGGTCATACTTGCGCACACTCCTGTGAGTTGGACTGTACCAAAAAATGTCTAATGAGAAGCTGTTACTGGGCTCCGTAAACACAGAAACCCAAAACTGTTGTCCCAGAACCAGAGCATAACAGATGGGGGGGCTTCTTTGGCAGCCAAGCAAATGATGAGCTAATCATAGCAAGGGAGGTGACCATAGTTGGTTACAGCTTATTCAGGATTATGACTCAATCATGGAAGCTTATTGCACTTAGGTAATTATTTAATCAAAGAGTGGAGGAGTCAATAGAAGTCGACAAGAGATTAATTATAAGTCGGGGATGACTTCAGTTCATTGTTTTTACTGGTCCTCTCTCTCTCTCTCTCTCTCTCTCTCGACAGTGGCAGAAGGGAGAGTTGATGGGATCATTGGGAGGGTGAGTGACAGCTCTAGTGGAGCAGAAATAATCAGAGTGGTATAGTTAACACCGAATCCCCCCTTAGCGCCGGCCGAGATCAATACGGTGCTATCCTTGATTAAAATGTTTAATTAGCTGTATTAAAGTGCAATACGAAGCCAGGGGAAGGAGAGAAAACATCCCTTCTCCTACGTGTCAAAGGGAATATTTTACATCATCCAGTGTCATGAACAAACTGTTGCCCTCTACAGTGGTAGCTCAGGGAATATGAAAATAAGAAGACATACATAATGTTTTGTATGCATGTGTAAGGCCCAGGTTACGCTGAAAAGATGTGCATTGTGCAACCGGCGCTGTTTGACTACAAAAGACGATGTTTTGACACAGTCTCCCCAGGAAGACAATCAAAGTGTTGGAGTTGGTTGTTCATAATAAAAGTGGAAGAAGTTCTGCCACGAATGACAAAAAGGCGATCAATCCCAGTGTCAGATTAGGAAAAGTACAGAAATTGTCATCCAAAGACGCATCAGATAACGGAAAGCTGTGGGCAGAGAGGGGGGGGGGTTTCCAAAGCTATTCAACCACCTGACAAGCAGCGATGACAAAGCATACCGGCCCCACTTAAGCCCTCTGTGGCAGATAGAGGAGAAGAAGCCAGCCGGCGGGAACCAGGATGAGGTGCATGAGTCACTCAACCTATCGTTAGCGAGCTGCCATTAGTTACAGCCGATGGAAGGAGGATGAAAGGCACTGGATAATCTCTCTTAGTTATCTGCCAACAGCTTTCTACTAATAACTGTCATTTCCAAACATATAGGTGCTTTCATGTTGGCAGGGAGTGACCTGACGTACAGTATCTGCACATCTCAGAGATGGCAGTGGTGATGGACACGACAGACTGCTCCCCAACTTCACACACATGACCCGAGGGAATGACTAACTTCTGCAAAAAGTGCTGCCAAAATAGATTTCAATTTCTTTCACACTGCGTGACCTTTGATGATACATTTGAGTAATGAAATGACCACATGAAAAGTTTTTCCTGAATAAGTCATCAGAACATTTCGCCTCTCGAACCAGCCCTTCATTTCAAAGAGGAAAGAAGCCCCGCAAAAGCTTTATGTACGCCAGCGACAGGGATTCCCCCTCCGTGTGTTTCATCCAGACCTGCGGCTTTATTTGGCTTATGGGGGGACAGGATGTGAGAAAAACTGGGGCATGTTGAGACACAAAGATGGACACGGCGGTTAACTCCCAGATCGTGTCACCAGAGAGGAGAGATAAACGGTGAAAGGAAAACAAGCGAGGGGAAGCGGACTTATTTTTCTAAACGCTGCACGGAAGTTTCTAATTATATCCACTCGGAGACCTGTAACCTCCAGTGAGACACTCGACCACACGCCGACACACATTCGCCCAACAAAACGCACACACACACACCGTCGCAGAGGCCTAACCTTTGCCGGCCCTGCGGCCCCCTCCGGGCAACAACCAAGTTAGACGACGGAGGTGGGGGGATATATCCCACATCTTTACAGATGTTAAAGGCCTCTCATTTACACCAACATTAAGGAAAAGTCTCACACTAACGTACTCCTGTCATTAAAAATTGCAAAGGTGAAGAAAAGGTGGAGGTGTGTGTGTGTGTGTGTGTGTGTGTAAGGGGTTGATTGAGGGCAGCGCTGTCATGCCTGGTGATATGGAAGCTAAGCCACAGAGCGCCAAGCCCCGGGCGGGCAGATGGTCGGGTGGGCAGTGAAAGGGCGACGGCCCCCCGTCTCTAATTCTCAGCTGCACTTGTAAGATACGCGCCCGATGCGTGAAATGTGTTGGCTCGCGTCCACGTCCTTCAACTCCTCACGTACCCCGCCAGCGGCTCCACCCGAGCCAGCTGTGTCTTGTGCTGAAGCTCACCGGGCTCCGACAGCGGGGAGTGGGGGGGTGGGGGCGGTGTCAAAACAACACGTGAACCAGCCGTGACGCCGAACGCCATTCACGACAAGTGAGCAGCCACGGCTCCCCAAACGCACGTGGCACCGACGGCGAGGTGCGGCGCTCCAGGGCGGCGCCGGGGATCCTGCGTGTTTGCGTCTCGGGCCAAACGCGACGACTGGCTAATGCGTCAGTCAGCCAGTCGTGTCACACTGTGATTTCGCCCGGGCGCAATTAGCCCTTTGAGCCGCGGTTGCAAAGCCAACGTGAAGCAACACGCGGCGCGGCGCTTTGTGTTCAGATCAAGGGGAGAGCTCAAAGCTTTCGCAAACTTTTGTAACCTTCTTTTTTTGGAGAGAGTGTGAGCGCACGCTTGCGTACCTCACAGAGACAGAAATAATGAGAAGGAGTGAGTAAGCAGGAGACAGCGAAAGGGAAGATGAAGAAAAAATAAGAGTTATTCCAGTTCATAAGGGTCAAAGACAGGAAACGTGCGCCTTCCTATTTGATTATATTGGAACAGAAGATGTTCAAAGATAGACAGAGGGATGGTGGAGGTATTAGATGGGTCTGCTTATTTTTACTACTTCACAGGTGTTCTCGATGGAGAAGTCCATTCATGGACACGCGTTGTACTGAAAAAAACGAGTTGGATGAAAGAATTACGCCAAAGAAAGAAAAGAGGGAGGAAAACATCAAAGCTCCGATAGACGACGTCTCAAATCAATTTATAAATGCCTCTGGACTCGAGTCGTTACAACAACGTGGAGCTCCATCCTTTGAAATTCTAAATCAGCCTGAGTGGAAATGTTAAGGGTGTCTAAAGTCATACGACCCGCACAAACCGCTTTAATATATTTACCACATCCAAATCTATTTTGTCTGTTTTGCCGCAGGTCCAGACGAAGTAAGAAGGTAGAATAAGATGTGCAGCATCGCAGGCCCTCCCCTCACCTCACACCTCACTTTTGGCAGCGAGGTATTGTCGGTATTATTTGTGTGACAGATAATCAGTTGTGTAGCTGTCCTCTTCATCCCACAGGAAGGAGCGGACGGCTTTAAGCCATCACTTGGGTCACGTTTTGTGTCCACACAGCCAAACACACACACACACACACACACACACACACACACACAATAGCTTTGCTTTGCGTCCGCTCACAGCAGATGGAGTCCTGAGTGACACGTCCTGGCAGAGGAAGGTTACATCATGTTAATAATGTGATACTCTGCCAGACTTTAATGACATCACATTTGAATTCCTCCTCTGTGTTTTATGCCACACACACACATCTCATCCAACTATTTACAATGCTGGTTTGCGCCTGTAAATCTCAGCTGGCATAGAAATTATATTTATGGTAATTAGTAACTTGATTATGACATTTTAACCCAATGTATTTTTTAAGTTCCGAACTACTTACTCGCACACTGAGGTAGTTTGCAGATATTCTCCAGTTGACAGCGCAGCCCTGCTAACCATATGCCGTTGAAAACTGATTATTAAATTTGATTAATGTGTATCGCACACAATTACTGAAATATAATTGAACACAGTGGCCGTTTCTGGCAGCGCTCCCTGACAGTGGACATGTGCCGACACGACTAAGGGAGTTAAAAAGGCCAAGCAGCTGCAGAGGCAGGCGGGCCTTCTGTTGAGCCAAAGAATTGTTTCATGTTGAAAGTATATTTCACTGTATTGTTTACTTAGAAGCCCCCCCCCCAGATGTTGTGAACATGTGGATTTTTTTATATGGTAGTTAACCGCGGGTCACGCTTGCACTGCCTCTCCCTCAGAAACAATTAATAAGCTATAAACAGCCTAATGTCCTCCCCGCCGAGGATTAAGTTCATGCTGATTCCACGCAGGGAAGAAAATACGTTCGTTCGTAGCTTTTTACAACTTTTGTCAACTTTCTTTGCTGCCGATCTGTGGTTGCACACGAAAGGTGGTTCGTTTGACCAGCAATTTGGAGACCGTCGCGGCGCTGATCCCCCCCTGAACCCTGAAGGTTGTTGTTGTTGTTTGCCGCCGTAACGCAGACACCTAATCCAAAAAAAGGAAGGGTAGTTCGTTTCAAGTGGGGGCTTGTTCTAACAGGATACAAGTAAATATAGTCGCTGTCTACATGGCGTCTGGTCTGATTAGACCTCCATGAAAGGCTCCATTGAGCGCAGGAATCTGGTTTATGCAACATGCCCAATTATACATATGACGAATGGATGACTAGATTCCAGCTTTGAAGGCAGGTGGAAAAGTCGTCGACAACAAACAAGACTTAATGTGAAACATGGAAATGTCTAGTTTTTGTAAGAGCGCAGACTTAACAAAGATCTTTTGTGTAGATACATTTTCAAAAAAAGGTGCATTTTGGGTCGACTCATCCCGCATGGCTTATCTCTCACCCACGATCCTCTAGCAAGGGTGAAGGGTCACGCAGCCATCAGAGGAAGCCATCACTGAGAAGCTGACCCCTCCTCGGGCCCCCACCTTTCATCTGTCTCTCTGATTAGTTTGCCCTGGTGACAGATAGCAACCTAAAATGAAACACCCCATAGACACCCTCCCAGGAGAATCTCTCAAGCAATATATATATATATATATATATATATATATATATATATATATATACACACGCATTCCTGGTGCTCTGCTAGTGTGTGCACTTTCAATTACACGAGGAGAGGTGTGACTTCAAAATGCTCACGGCTCAGAGCTCTGCTGGGTCTGTTGCCTTTGAGAGAGTCAATCCATCCACTTGGCTTCAGCGGCCTATCAGGTGTCCTCTGCCTTGTCTCTCGTGTGTGATTGGCGCGTACCCACCCTGCAGCTGCAGGGTATTCAATCTGGACATTATGTAATGGACGGGCGACCGAGGTTCAAACTGAGCCTCGGAGCCATGGACAAAGTCAATTGTTCTTATATTATTTTTTTGCATTAGATGATTTCTTCTGCAGGTTAGCGTTTTTTGCTTTTTATGCATAAAGGGTTCAGACGCAAGACAGGCAGCGCCTCTGGGAATCAGCCTTGAAGGTGCATTATTCCTCTTGAAAGCTGTCACCGTGTCAAGTCCATTACCTGAACACTGGGCGTGCTACTCTCTCTCTCTCTCTCTCTCTCTCTCTCTCTCTCCCTCTGCCTCGCTCTTTTGTGGAGACTTGACAAAGGAATGAAGTGCATCGCGGTTCTAAGGGCGCTCTTAAGACAACAGGTAACCTTTTTGAAAGGGTTGATTCAAGATCCCCCCTCACATTCCACTCACAGAAGAAGTGTAGGCTGTGCGTCGATGCAGCCGTCAGGGGGTGATTTGGCTGATCCACAAGGAGACCTATTGCTCATCAGAAAGCGATCCGCCATGCTGATTGAGCCGTAGGTAGAGCCGCTGGTATAATTTGTCACAGGCCTGCCAGGTCAATGGAATTGATTGGAACACAGTATGAACTCCACGGATTTCCACTGAGCTGAGTGCCCTCACCCTCAGCGCTCCTTCTCGAGATCTTTGCTCTCGCCGTATTCTGATTCCCTCCTAAAGATACCAGAGTCACACACACGCCACGCTGCTGCTTTTTTCCCCAAACTTGATTGAAAACCATCCATTTCTGCGTTTCTTTCTGCATTGCTCCTATATTTCCTGGCCTCTCCCTGGCCTCTGCCGGAGGGGGGGGGGGCACTCCGCTTGTTGAAAGGTAACTGAATCTTTCGGAATGACCCACTGAATTCGCCGGGTTGATTCACTGATGTTTCTGTCAAGGAGAAGCACAAAGTACAGGGCTGTGTTTCCCCACACAGAACTAGAGGGTGTCCATTACAGTGAAAATCGGTGTTAGAATGGAAGAAAAAGTGTGGGGGGGCGGGGGGAGCACTCGGCCGGACTGTTTTAATGTGACAGAAAGAAGAGGAGATCAGTAAAAGCCCACGCTCAAAAGCACATACACAAACAGAGACTTCCAAGAAAAACAGAAACCTTGTCTGAGACACCTGTTCGTTTTTGCTGTTAACTTTGAAACTTTGAGAAATGTGGCTTAGCTGGGGAGCTGTTACTCTGCCAAAGGCTTGAATATACAAGTTCAGCTGTGCACAACTTTTAACACTTTGCAGTGAAAATCACAGCCTTGGCACGCCCAGGCTGAGGGACCGTTCCCCTTCATTACCTCTCTTCAGAAAGAAATGGAAAGAAAAAAAACAGCAAGGTTCAAAAAACAGGGAAGAAGACAAGATGTGGACTTGAATAACTTCCAGAAGGAACATGGCAAAATACCTGCAGTGAGTTTCAAAAACCACAAGATCTTTCATCGGACTGTTTTGGCATTGCTGGGTGGGAGCCTGGGCCCTGACCATAACACAGGTATGCCTAATCCTCTTTCATCTACAATATCGCACAAAGGGAGTATCTGTCCGAGTGAAGAGGGAGATTCTGCAGACATAAAAGGTTTGACGGGGAGCGTTGCATGTCTGCACCAACATTGTCCTGCTCCTTATTATTCTTTGCACATTGCTATAAGTCTAAACAAGGCCCGCTTCCTGAGGAGGACTGCTGTGCACTCGCTGCACTCACACTGGCCCTGGTGTTGTTCTGCTCCAGCGTGTGTGTGTGTGTGTGTGTGCGCGTGTGTGTGAGGCTGTTGAGATGACCCTGCTTTCTTTCTATAGGGGCTTTCACTCTGCAAGAGCTCAGCCCCTGTAAAGAGGGAGCCTGTGCTGGTACCTCTCTTAGCCTCTCTTTCATTCTCTCTCACTCTCCCTCCCTCTCTCTCTCTCTCTCTCTCTGCAGCAGCAGCAACAGCTTGAGTACTTCCAGCTGCCGACATTGAATACCGCCTCCTACACACACGCACTCACAGGTACAAACCGGTCCACTATAGAACACATGTACACGCACACGCACACACACACACGCACACCTCCCTCATTAGCCGAAATGCCATCGGTAGTTTATCTTTGCCTCTCTATTTGACCTTCTCCCGCCTGTCTGTGTTGTGCATCCACGGCGTGGCTCTGCAGACCATGTCTGCCCTCACGCCAGTCCCTTCACCCACAGCTACCCTCCTGTGTGTGTGTGTGTGTGCACCCAGACATGCTGGATATGGGTGATGATTTATGGGCCATATCCATAATAGACCCTCCAGTCGCCACACAGACGGCGTGTAACAGACACTGGCAGTACAGCAGGTAACCGGCCACGACAGACACTTAGCTGCCCTTCCCTCACACCAAAGGAAACTCCTGCAGAGCAAAACAAAACAAACAAGGAGAAGAGCACGCAGATTCAAATCATGTCTGCATGTGGTCTGCTGAGAGAAATACAGGTGTACATGCGCTCATACACACACACAGGAGAAAAGCGGTGTCTCAGTAGCAGCAGCATGTCTGTCAGTTCCTTCATCGTGTTATGAAATAAGAGGAGAGCACCAAGAGGAACCTGTTGCTGGGCTATAAGACCGAAGCAACGCAGGAAAAAAATGGTAATGCAAGGGAGAGCGGCGGCAGGGGTCTGCCGGGGTGTAACCATAGCTGCTAAACTTGCATTCAGGCCCTTTGCAGAGCTGGGCTCGGGGTATGCAGACGACCTAGGGGCTGGAGTCTTGGGGAGGGCTTTAAGCCTCTTTGTCAGGCTCCTCGGAGCTCAGTCGACCGCTGTGAAGAGGCCATGGCATGCAGCTGTCTAGCAACAAGAACCCCTCATACCACAGATACTGGCCTGTGGTTAAGGTGTGTGTGTGTGTGTGTGTGAGAAAGTAGGCTGTTGATGAATATCGCGCCAGGTGAGACACTAGGTATGTGGAAGGTGAAAAAAATCCATTCGAAATAGACTGTATAATGTATATCAAGTCATTTAAACAGTTTTTCAGACATTTATTTTCAAAACACTAACACTTGAATGGTAAGTTAACATGACAGTTTAAATGTGTCGCCTGGTCATAATTGCCATCATGATGAAGGCATTTTTTTATTTTTTATTTAATTAAAAATCAAATCCAATGTCTACAAAGTTTATTGAGGTAATGAATCGAGTTAGAAATAGGGTCATTTTTTATCATCGACTTCTATACAATCTGACTGCTAGATTGTAGAAAGAATGCTTCACTAAACAGGAGAACTGATAATTACTCCTTCAGTTTAAATAAAGGCATATTGTTTTGAAATGTAATTAAACACGTTCAGACCAGCATTTAATTGATCATGACGTGCGTGAGAAATCATTGTTTTTGGGACAATTGTGGAAGAAAGTATAACAATGACTATTTTCTAATCAACAATTGAGATGTGAGCTGCTTTCATTTTGTATTTACATGTCACATACAGGATTTGAAACCTTAACCACATGAACACGCTGAGGCCCTATTCCTGAGCCTGGTGACGTGCGACCCAGACAGAACCTGAGACGTTGGACAGCATTGTAAAACCAAGAGCTGTCTTTCCATAAAAGCATTATCAGTGAAACGAACACCTCCTGCGGAATGCCAAAACCGCTTGCAGACACGGAGGAGCTTGTTTTACGCAGGCCGTCCCTGCAATGCTCCAAATGAGCCATGGTGAATTCTTCCCCGCCAGTCAATCCCTGGGGAGGCAGTCAAGAAAACCCTATTATATTTGGGGGCAGGCAGCGCTCAAACTGACAGCAACTGCTGCGACAGCAAAGCTCGCAGAAAGAGAGAGAGGTGTTCGCCATCTCTACGTGACAACAGAGAAAATTGCACACAAGTTGGTCTCATTTGTGTTGAATATTGGAAGGGGACAAAGGCAACGATGGATTTAGCAGTTATAATTGAACCAACCATCAGGATTATGCTAATAAATCAAATTTAGTATTAGTCTGTCTTTCTTTTTGCTGGTTAATGCTGCTTTGGTGGTTACACACGTCAAGTGCATTTATTCACAAAGCTTTCCACTCAAAACACAGTTTGAGTTGTTGCTGAATATCGTAAAATTAAGTTAAATCTATAAACGTACTTTTCCTGACGTCTTTCTATATTTCCAGTTTACTTGAAATGACCGATACTGTAATTAGAGTCCCAAATCGCTCAAACTGTGCTCACGCGCACAGGTGCACACACAGAAAACCACAAACCTGCCGCGGGAGGCCTCTGCCGGGGGCCAATTACTGCCGGGATACAGTCACAAGTCTCTGCGCTGAGATATATGTGTACGTAAACATTAAAGCAAACAGCGAAAATGCAACCTGAACTGAGTAAACCAACGGCAGCAGGCGAGGCCACGAGTGTTGGTTTCCATCTGCGGGATAACACGGAAAAAGGTCAAGTCTTAGTCGGCAGATCACACGTAATCACCTCATCGCCTCCCACGCGATGCTGCTGCCCTACTCCACTGCAGCCACCTGATGAGAGGAGGAGGTAGACAGGAAGACTGGGGGGGGAGAGACGCGAGGTAGGGGAAGAAAGAAAGACAAATAAGAGGAGGAGGAGGCGGCGGCATCATCATCATTCCGGCCATCGACCCCACAGCAGATGTGCTGCTCGTCTCAGGCAGCGAAGGAGTGACGTGTGACCCGGTTCACCTTAAGCCTAATGAAAGATTGACTGACTCTCTCGCCTCACTATGCCGCCGCGTATGCATGCTCGCCCAACTGTTATTGGACGCAGGGCCTGGAAATGATACAGGAGCTTACAGAGGATGGGGAGGGAAGACGTCACAGGACATTGTCTGAATGCAGGGTCATGAAGTGAACTCATCAGAAAGTGGAAAGTGCTACAAGAAGAGCAGCGCCGGCGAATGACAAGAGCTTTGTTCGGCTCTGGTTACGCCAATGATTTGACATGGGTCTGGACTCCAGGTTGCAGGGTAATCTTGGGAGATTATTTCAGATCAGTCCCTGATTGAAGAAGTCGAGTGGAGATGCACAAAGGGCATATAGAAAATATACGTATTTGTATTTACAAAAGGCACAATGTTGTTCCTCGAATTACACGTGCGTATAAGAGCAAAACAAAAATGTATTACAGGCAATGATTTCTGGGTGTTAATACATCCGAGTCGTTAATGTCAAGGGATGACATTTTAAGCTCCAACGGAACACGCATATCAATCTGCACTCGTGCGCACTCTCACGTACATATGCATTCCCAGAGGATAAATAAACTAACACCATTCACTATTCAAAGTTGTAGGTCAGTCATTCTTCCAGTGGCAGCAGTGGCATCCCCTTAAGACGGAATACGGTAAATCAGCCGTTGTCCCCACCCCCCTGCCAACGGTCCCATTTGTATATGTAGGCTGCAGCAGGATATTGCACACAGAACTCACACTGAGCAACCTTGGTTTGAGTAAATAAATCACGTGTACATTCTACGCCGTGTTTTAAAGAGCCCATGCCTGATCGGTACTAAAAGTATCACAGAATTAATGTTGGCGCTGGAGGTCACAGAGCAAGGATAAGCAACTAATCTTGACTGAATGCAAATTAAGCAGCGAGCTAGAAAAGACAATTAGAAGAGAACATAGTGAGGGGTAATGATTTTAAAATCAAGGTTATTACTCAAGTGTTTTACCTTTGTGTTACTAAAGCACTTTACAGTAGAACATTACATGGTGGAACATGGAGGAACTTTATGGTTCCGGATATTTGAACATCAAATGACATGACCACAATTCACAGACATGAAATAAAACAGGGCTAGCACTTTTTAGAGGTGTCAATCAGCAAAATGATTGCAGCCATTCAAGTTTAAAAAAAAAATGTTTGCCGAATGAATTAAGTTCTCAAAATCAGATGTGTGAACCCTAAATCATCTTGTGTCAAATGCAATAATGAAGTTCTACAGACATCAAGACGGGGGACTCTTTCTGCCAAATCCAATTAGTTCCTCAGTGCCGTCTGGGTGCCTTTACAGTGTCAATCAGCAGGCAGTAAACATTGTCTTTCAGCAGCAGTCTACCTCAGGGGGACAGCCTTTAAACAACAAAGTCAGCTCTTTGATACCTCCCCCTTCTCACCTTTCAGCACAGCCATCCCCAGACGGGAAAGCACACCTTCCCATAAAACACAGCCACAAAACACTAATACACCCTTTTTTTTTTAGACTTTATGGGCTCTCCTCACACAATTACCCATGATCACACAATCAGCGTTTGATTTTACGACTCCGACCGGAGCTGTGGGTGTGCACATGTGTGAACGTGCGCATGCCGGGTGAGGCGAGGGGAGAGGGGAGGGAGCGGGCTCCGGGACAAGGGGTCGTTCCACAAGCCATGTGTGTGCCAGAGAACAGCACATTTACATACAGGCGGGGCGGGTCGGCCTCGTGTAGACACCAACACCACCATGCATGCATTAAAAATACACACACACACACACACACACACACACACACAGATCTTCCACCTCCACCCGTTGTCCGTCTGAAGCCTCTCTCTCTCTCCCCCCGCTCGCCCGTAGCGGTTTCCAAGATTCCAGATGACGTCTTGACAGGGGGGCTGAGTGACTGGAGGTGAGGCTGTGTGATGACAGACCGGGGGCCTTTATCAGTGACCAGCACACTGCCAGCTTGCTGTTTGAAGATTAACTGGCAGATTGAAACCCAAAACTGCCGTCGTTCCTGCTGCACTCCCTGCCTCTTTACATACATCTTTCTTTCTTTTTTTTTCCCTCCTTCTTTTAACCCGTCGCTAGCTGGCTGTAGGAGCTCACCGGGTTTAATGTAATTGGCCTATTTCCTGCATATGAAGTTCCCAGTTTGTTGTAATTGACTAGGTCTTTTATTGGCTGTAAGACAGGTTAAATGGGAACCAAATGGAGAGGCAACACAGGAAGCTTAGGTCGGGCTATCTGATACTCATCAAATCAGCCAACCCTGGACGCAGAGCAGCTAAGTGCTGAGAATGTGGCTGCAGTGATTAGCAGCTGCATGAGGATTAGTGTGTTAGTATGGTGTTGGCATATGTTTGTCAATGTTGGCTGTGAATTATGTTCTTCGGAAGCAGTCAGGCATATTATCTTGCATTACTTTAGCGCTCTTTCTCCCATTTGGAGTATTTCATTTCTCCTCCTGTTGGAGGAAAGTGAATCCTTGTCAGCCAAGGGTGTCAACACCAACTTTTTATTTGATTATGCCGTTTTGTATTTTTGTTGCAATTTGGGGACAGCTCCATCTCGGCGGACACGTAGAGACTCGGCTCGTTTCATCAAAACATCTCATGCAACAGCAAATGGCATTCACAAAGCTGATACTGTGGTCTTTGATGTTTGCCAGAGTAAATGGACTATCAATGCAAAGTACAAACACTCCTCTATGCTAATTTCCCTCTTGGGGTCTTTGATGGCACCAGTAGGATCTGTGAAGTGTGTTTTGAAAAATTGCATCGGAAAAGCCATCCAACCGGCAAGAATTAAAGCTTATTCGCTCGTTGTGCCTTTTCAGCCGGGTGGTAGTTTTGCAAAAATGGTAATCTGTAGTGGGGGGAAATTAGAGCATAAACAAGGTACGGAGTAAGTGACTTGTAAGCGGCAGCACGGGCCAACCCAACCAGCACTGTGGCAGGGGTCCAGTTGACTGCCAGGTGACATCATTTGGCATTGTTTCAGCACTCCATTTATTTTATTGTGCTCATTGTCCTCCCACATTCACTCAATCAAGTGGGTCTTTTTGTGCCGGTTGCTTAGGTAGTCCAGGTGCACCGCGCTGGTGGAGGCTTCCTGTCTCCCCACAAGTCCTTTCAATGCCTCTCCTGCCGCGGGTATTGTCATATCCCGCAGTGCATCTGAAAAGAAGCAGCAGCCCTGCGTAAATGTCAGAGAGGTGGCTTGTTTTTAACTCTTAGTGAGCTCTGAATAGTGTGTGCGCGTGTGTGTGTGTGTGTTTGAATGAGCCAGCTGCCTACTGTGAGCGTTTCCTTACTTTACTCTGCTGAACAATATCTCAAGTCTGGATATACAGTGTGGCGCCCCCTGTTGAAAAGCTGCTTCCCTTCTACAGGTTTGTTGACATTCTGATTTAGTTGAAGGTATCTTTTGAACCAAAGTGTGACCCTTTTCTTCCCATACGAGATGCGGTTCGTGAAATTAGTAAAAATGTAGCTTTCAGCCCACTCGAGTGAATCAGCAACTCTGTTTTGACCTCTGATTAACAAGAAGAACGTTCGCTCCCTTAGACGTACATTGCATGCAAGAAAAAAAAAATGATGACAGCCAATACGTTCTCCCATGTGGCATTAAATTGGCTTAATCCGCCAGTATTTGTGAAGCTTTCACACCTTCCAGCAGAGTTTCACACGTTCCAGTAAAAAAGTGAATTTATTTTCGATCATAGAGGTGCTACTGTATCACTCACAACCAGGGCTTTATTGAGCGAATGTGTGTTTTAGCCGCACAGCGGGACAATGAGACGAACACGGCTAACGACTACACCACGAGAGAGAAGACGAATAGGTGGCGAGCCAGAGAGGAAGCCACAGAAGTAAAGTCCACGTCAGGTTCAATTAGACCTTCTGAAGAGCCGAGCAGGCACAGCTGACCAAGTGCAATTTGTCCAACGTATTTCAGCTCACCTTTCCCTCCTGTCACGGCCTTCAGCACCACGTTTAGACAAACATACACACATTCCCCACATGACCCTCTGAGGGAAAGATGTGCCGGACTTGAGGGTTCAGTTCATCTTTGAAAGCAGTCAGCCAAGTTTCCTTTGCATGTAGGGTAATTCCCCTTCTACCCCCCCCCCAACACACACACACACACACACACACACACACACACACACACACACAGCTAGACAAGGCACCGGTCTACGGAAACAAAAAGAAGAAGAAAAAGCACACACACACTATACTTTTCTGTCTGTTTTCTCGCTGTCTCTCCTTTTCATTCACCCACGGTCTGTCTTTCTGTTGTGCGCCCTGTGGTGAATGCCGCACATATGCCATCCAGTTAGCGGGGTATTTTGGTCCGTGTGAGTGGGCAGCGGTGTCAGTCAGCAAGCTTTGAGCTCAGCGGAGGGAGAGCTGTGAAAGCCAGTCACTAACAAGCAGAGAGATTCCCTGCCCGCGCCTCACGGCCAGCTGGCTAATCTCGGCAGAATAAGGAACATACTTCGCTATCAGATTTAGGAGGAGTGGTGCGAGACAAAAACACGCTAACGCCACCATAATAATTCAAATGCCTCGTGGTGAAAAGTTGTCTGCACTGAGGTGACGACCACATGAAAGTCTCCTCTTGTCAAAATGGATTTAATAAACAAACAGACCAGAATGGCCTTTGTAAGCTTGCGAAACAGAACTTGAAGCTGGCTCTTAAAATTTGAATAGTTTGTGTATTAAGGGCTACTATAGGGGTTAGCCTAAAGTAGATGAATGCTAAAATGTATGGTTTTGTTGAGTATTAAAATATAAACATGCACGCTTACGCTAGAATGAAATAACACTTGAACTATAAATGCATAGTAATAATGGGTGAAGGCCGCTTAAAGGCCGGATTGCACAAACAACATGTATTTCAAGTCACAACACCAGCACACGAACATGTCCATACATAGAACTCTGCCAATTACTCATATGCATACTCATTTTATTATCATTATCCTGCACATATCTTGCAAACATTCTGATATGTAGAACTCGTGAGGAACAACAATCTGAGAGCCTGGAGGGATGGACGTCCCTGTGCTCCAATGGGGCTCTCCGAGGGTTCTAAGCAGGAGCCGCCTCCATCTTAATAACCAATCAAAAATGCTCTTAGAGACTATATAATACGAGTGCACTGTGTGTTAAGCGGCTTTTTCATGTTGATGTTAAATGATGCCTGAAGTAGGTCCGTGCACGTTAAACTGCAGGACAGAATACTCTTGTTGCAAATAAGCTTTGTCATATATAAAGTATAGTACGACAGTATAGTATATTTATCTGGGAACAATTACCCATATCACACCCACCTTCTGCCAAACCCTTAAAACATGAATAAAAAATAAGCCTAAACACTCTCCTTACGCTTACCTGTGGTTAAGCTCCTGCCGGCGCCGTGCCAGCGCGTTGCCAAAGGATGCCCCCGGGTGTCTGAGGCAGCCGTCCATTAGCTACCTGTGTAGACTGCTCCTCCGAGACACAGACACCGATGTCTGCTTTCCTTCCCTCCCAGAGATCCATGAGCCACACACACACACACACACACCTGAAGCCCACCATCTGGCCGAGGCTTGAGGACTGTGCCGCCCGGGCCTCCAACGGCCGGACCACTTAGCCCTCCTTCCTGTCACCCAGCCTCGTCAGCCGAAGCCGCCGAGCACAGGCGGCATTCTCTTATTCCGACTCCGCAGGGGGAAAAGAACAACCTGACAGAAGCTTTGAGCTTTCTTACCGGGGTTGCAGACCCCTGTACAATTCACTGCAATGTAACACATAATAACAGCCCTGCTGAAACTGTCGACTCGACAGTACGTCCATTTTTCATGTTGTGGTTTGGGGCGTTCTTGTATCGCAAAAAAATGACACAACAGCGTTGAAAAAGTAATTTTGAGGTCACCTGTTTGTCATGAAATCGAAGTGAAGTCAAGTAACGTCCACCCAGCTGAGCAGCTGCACTGTAAACAAGTGGTTTGCTTACAGGTCGGTCGCGTTTTTTAGCACCGTACAACGTGAGGGGACAATTTATTTTTTGTATCTACACCATCGCATAGAGAATACACGGCTTCCCTGTTACCCGTTGCACCAGTCAAAAGCGCTGTTTGTTTTAAGTACGAAGGAAAAATATGTTGGTGTTGATTTACCACTTCAACAAACATGAAACGCATTCAGCCATCCTTGATTTGTACATGCAAAGCCTAATTCATGTTATTTACACTCCGCAGATTCAGACGCCTGATTTTATGAACACCGGGAATCAGGAACAGCTGTTTGGTAGAGATAAACTAATGATGTCATGCCCAGAATCATCTGCGAGGAGCCCAAAACCACGGGGGCTGTCACTCTACAACAGAACACCAGCGGCAGCAGCACTTCTGTTTGGGGGAGGCACTTGTCAATCATCTCAAGCGCAAGGGGGGCAGCAGGTGGGCTGACCAATCACAGAAAGTCCCAGCACAGCAGGACACAGGCACCAGGAAGTGAAGGGCCATCTGGAGTGAGGACGAGCTGGCGAGTGGGCAACTGAAACAAAGTGATGTCACGCTGGAGCAAAGCTGGTGGAGTGTGTTGCTGGATATAACGAGGCCATTTGGATTCACGCTGCCTTTCACACCAACTCTGATGTTGATTCTACCAGTTAGATGGTGCTTATTAAAAGATGTGCACGGGAAGCCATTCCTTTCATGTAGGTTTAGAAGACCTGTGTGTGTGTGTGGTAGCCAACTAGTATGGTGTGTAAAATACTGTTACCAACATTAACGACTTGGTATCACAATGCTCACCCTGATTAGAGCAACAGCCCTTCCATCTCACATGTACACACACACACACAAAGACCCAAAGTCCAGTTCCTTATCCGATTCACCGTTACATGCCGCAATAGTCGAACTATCAACTGGATCGGATCGAGTTATCCAGGGGTGTTAGTCGGATCGTAGTCGGACCGCACACAGTCGGACAAAGGTGTTTACATGAAACTGATCATTCGATTTCAGTCCGACTAAGCCAGTTATTCAAATCCATGTAACCACGCTGACTGTATTCATCGGTCAGATATCATTCTTAAACCAGGGACGTTTTATTTCTAACCGCAGGATGCCACTTCAACTTTGACAGCGGACAATTTGCGAGCTCATAAAATAAAAAATGGCGGCATTGAAAACTGACAAATTGAAAATGA
The DNA here is from genome assembly GCF_964276395.1 of Gasterosteus aculeatus. Lineage (NCBI taxonomy): Eukaryota > Metazoa > Chordata > Actinopteri > Perciformes > Gasterosteidae > Gasterosteus > Gasterosteus aculeatus. The sequence continues at coordinate 7,863,684 of NC_135703.1, forward strand.
CGACAGAGTTTGATTTGGGTAAAAGGATGTGAAAAAAAATTATTTAAGCAAGTCCTGCAGGGAAAGAGCTCTGTCTGTCTCCCTTTCCTCTCTTTTTGAAACAACGATCCTTTACCCCTTTGATAAGAGGCGGATCTGCTGAGAGATCGGTCGGAGGAAATGGAATTGAATGGAAATCTTTGCGCTACATTTACTAAATCATCAATGTGATTAATAGCAGTTAACACCTCGTAAAAATAGAGCCGCAATTACAGCGGAAAATTAGGGGCCAGCATTACCATCGCGCTAATAACTACCAAATATAATTACATTTATTGCAGTGTTGTCACAGAGATTGATAAATTCATGCTCAATCTCGTTAATCTCTCAATAACATCCAGCACAGAATGTAATAATTATATTTTTTCCCAACCTAAATGAAAAAAGGGGGCGATAGAAAAAGAGGTGAGGGATTGCAAGAGTAGGTGGAGGTAGGACAAGATGGATAGACGCGGTGTGAGGGAAAGGGGGAGCAGATATGCTCCTGTCCATGGCGAGTATTTTTCATCCTATTCCCAGCAGAGGAGATAAAACAGATAATTACCAACTCTAAAAACTGTGTCTTTGTGTGCTTCTCTGAAAGGAGAAACTCTCCAGCACTGAAGAGATAAAGCTCAAAACAAAAGCAGCCTGAATTGGCCCAGGATTAGCTTTAATGGCCGTAATTACCAGAGGGGATAACAGCCCAGCCCGCTCTGCCCATCACTGAGGCCCAGAGCCGAGGACAGCAGGAGGGGGGGGGGAGAAAGAACTGAATCAGGGCCCATCCGTGGCTTCCTGTATGGCCGCACGGTTGCAGTTGTTTAACACATTCAATTGTAAAACACTTGGACGACCCATCTACTGTCTGGCCTCCTCTGTGCTAAAAGCCCCAATACTGCCTGCGCATGAAAAAAGGAATTGGCCCTCCACAATGTGGCTTCTTGAATTATAATCTGAGCCGATGGCATGGATGAGAGTGCCCCCCGAAATTATAGCAGCGGGGCACTTTTCTCTTTCTCTGCCTCTAGTTCATCTTAATGGCGGAGTAGAATCAGCACGCTGCGCCGCGTGCGCCGATAAAACGCTTTTTATTCGGGGGGGGGGCACTGACAGGGATGGCGTCGGATCACTAAAAAACAAGAGAAATGAATATGCAACATGGTGCCACCTCACACCCGCACTGGGAGACGGGCCCCCAGACTCAGTGGGAACAAAGGAGAGAAACGTGAAGAGCCGTACGCGGGACAAGCTGCTCAAAGGCTATAATTCACCTACTATTAAATCGCTGCTTCCAAACCCTAATTTGAATGTCAGTCTCTGCAGTATCGCATACTGGATCTAAATCAAACATTCACTGTACCCGCGCGCTGCTGCTAGTTTTCCCCTCTGCTGTTCACCACAACCGCATACAATATTTCCCCATTCCCAAGGTGTGTGTACTCGTCTGACCTGCAGTGCATTCGTTTCCTGAAAATCGGATCAATAAAAAAACAACCCAGCAGGCAGCCAATCCACAGGGGGGAAGCAGGATCTATAAATATCTCATATGTCCAGCTGAGCCAGAGCATCGTGGATCAGCTGATCACACAGATTCCGGAGGAATGAAATGATCTCCCGATGTTACTCATCTTCCAATTGATCACATAAATGTGTGAATTGCTTGTGGAACCGCTCTGAATGGACGTGTTTATCGTTTCCTTATCAGTGTCAAACAGATGAGGAAGAACAGCCACGAGCCTCCAAGGTTGTGCTGGTGATTTGTAACCAGCACACTGTATGTGAGACTGTGGAAATTCAGGTTAGGGCCTTTACTGTAGCATGTGAATGTAATGAGAAACCCCTTTAAGCCTCGTGCATAGACTCTTTAATTAGCCTATTAAGCGTTAACGGAGAAGCCTTCACAGGAGTGAATGGACTTGCCATTTAAAACGTCACCTTTGACCGCGGAGCTTCGTCTGCTGCTTCTGGAGCTCTTATCTAGGGGATGAATCAAGAGGCACCATCTCATTTCTTGGTATGTTAAAAGTTCTTAGAAGACCCTCCTCCGACTGCTAGGCAGGATTTATCGTTTTAATCTATCCACAATAAACCAAAAACAGCACCTTCAAATGTGGTGCGGATTATTTGCAGACACCGGTCTCGACGGGAGTGTAAACGGATGTGGGAAACATGTTCCCTACCAGACTTAATACAGACTGTACCTCTCGTTTTAGTGAGAGTAATCTTTTTGACGTCGCCCCGTTCAAGTTGCACGGCTGTTTTGCTACATGCCAATTCATATGAGAAAAAAAAAACACTTTTATGTAATGTGAAACTTCATAAAACAAAGCTAAAGAAGCAGAAATAAGTAGCAGAATTTTTTATTTTGTATTTTGAAGCCATGGTTTTTTCTCCCGTCATTTCGACTCAAACAATATGTTCGTCCTGTTGTGAACGGCTTCCCTCATGTGAGCACGTTCCCCAAATCAGCGTGACTTAAACTTAAAATGTAGTCGAAGAAAATGAAAAGAAGAGAAGAAAATGTTCAGAGCAGCTTTGTGTTTTCAAGCAGCAGGAAAGTTCTCCTGGAAAATGACCATGTGACGTCGTGGGATTTGACAATGGAACATCAGGCCACCAGATCTCCTTTATTACGCCAATTTGAGTACTAAACACAGTAATTGCACGTCTTTACTCTGCTACACACACAAGTACAACGAAACGCCACTGAGAATCTGTTAAAAGCAACGGTACCGGAACTTTTAGAATCAGAGCAAAGTTGCTGTGTTGGTAAGTATTTTTACTTTAAGGTAACTTTACCAGCTTTCATTTGACACCACTTCATACTCATTCACTACAACAAGAGAAAATGACGGTCCATTCTTTGCACCTGAACGCATTCTTACTTCCCCGAGACATGTCGATCGCTGCTTGTGCTCTCATCAGTGGAGCCGTTCAGTTAGAAAACATGAGTTCTAGTGAGATCAGCTCTTAAACCTGGCGCCCAGCTGGTAGCCGGCACAATGAGAAAACATCAGGAGATGCACCAACTTGTGTGAAATCGAAGGAGGTGAACAGAAAGGATTTGATTTCCGACAGAGGAGACCGAGAGCGTGATGCAATAAAGTCGGCAGACGAGCCATTTGTGCAAACAAATTCCTTTAAGGCTGACATCAAAAAGGTCCGACCACATGCCTGCCTGTCCCTGTGAGGAAGTGGAAACCCACTCCCCCCCGTCCTCCTCCCTGCATCCCTCCTAAATGAGTTTGTGGTTAGCATCTTTTTTTCCTTCTCATTTTAATCCACGAGGAACTCTGGCGATGAAAGCAGAGTAATGTTACTAATGTGCGCGATAGTCACAGCCACATAAACCACAATAAACTAAAAGACCACAGGCGTTCATCTTGGCCTCATGTGACCAACCCCCCCCCCCCCCCCCCCGGCTCCAAACAGACATACCGTCACACAGTCACACATTGTCCTCCGACGCCCTCCAAACCAGAAGCAGCCAGCAGGCAGCCGCCCACGTCCGCCGCTTCAGACCTATCTGGCTGTGGAGATAAAACTCTACTGTAAACACAAGGTTTGACTCATCTCAGAGACATGACTGGGATGCTGAATGATGAGGCGGACCTAATAGCCTTACCTCACCGGAGGATATTCTCTGTGGGACGTGAAACTCACGCAACAAAGTTCATTTTAAAACTCGAGGCATGGTGTGAATGAGGCCACGTGGGGTCATGGGGACATGTTTTTTTATTGAAGAAGTTGGAACTCTTTACAGTTTATATTACGTATGTGCACAATAATCAGTTGACCCCACCTCTCAAACCCAAACACATAATTTATGTGAGCTCTCGCTCTCTCTCACACACACTCAAGACACTGTTTAAATTCAGTAGTTTCCATCCTCTATTCTTTGTGCGACCCTATTGTCCTGGTTATTACCCCGGGCATTGTTACGGAGCATCGCTATGCTTATTAAGGCCTGTAGTCCAAAGTTGATACGACACCGGCCCGGCAGCTTCATTAAGATTGATTCCTGCCTGAGAAAACCCAGATGAGCTGATCTAGGACGTGGTAGTGAGCAGAGTTAGAAAAGGAATGAGGGAGCGGGAAAAGGGAAGGAGATCGCAAAGTCCACCTCCCAAGTAGCTCAATTGCCAACTATTGAGGCACTCGAGCTCCGGAGAAGGACCAGGCATGCATACTTCTCTTTTAAGGAGACACTCCCCATGTAACCTCACCCTGCCAGTCATAAATTACCTTCCCTGGCTCAGTCCTTTCACAGTGGATGCACAGAAGGCCCCTATAGCCTCTCCACGAGCAATTAAGGCCTCAATAGGATGGTATCAAACCGCCCTGACCTCATCCAACCTCTCCTGTCATTGTCACCTACTAAAAAGGTCCCCGACACTTTGTCCCCAGAGTGCCGCTGCTCTCGGTGTGCATCGGGCAGCCAGAGTACATTTTACTGGCCACTGGCCCTCGCCGAGTTTTACCACAAGCAATATAAACAAGGTCAAATGTCCCTGAAAGTTGTCTTTTTTTATTATTTCGACATGTGTTTTAAATACAGGCTAGATAGCCCTTACCCCGCTGAATTCTGTCTTTTTAGTAGATGAATGACAATAGTGCTGTCTCATTGAACTGATTATTTTCATTCCAGCTCATCACCCGGGCCAAATTCGCTCCGTGTAGCCAACTGTAATGAAACTTCTGCTTTATGAGAAATCCCAAGTGCTAAATTCTGTCTGTGTAGGTCACGGAAGATTTCAGTGCGTACATTAACCGGGCACACTGGCGTGACTAATTTGCTGCTGTGGACAAAACAAAGGCTTTCATTGATATCTCCATATCGAGTCAACCCTGGATTCAGCGGATAGCCCCGGTCTCCACTGCCCAGGCCTAATGATTTATTGCACCGCTCACTTGCTTGCACACTATCTGATTGGCAAGGCCGGGGCCCATTAAAAGGCATATATTTTTAATCACTGTTTACCATTTCAATAGCAATGCTAATCACCTCAAGTGTGTGTTAATTTTTCCATTTCCAATAAAGAATGACGTTCGAGTCAAACATTGCTTCTAAAAGCTTTCCTTTCACCTTAAAGGACCTTCATTTAAGAAAGTCCCAAATGCGAGGCACATAGTAAACATCTGTCCGTTCACACCAAATAGGCACTGCTCTCCTTGTCACAACTCTGCATGTCGGGTTTATATCATTTTATATTTTTGTCCTGACGCTTCGCGAGTTGTTTTTGTACCTCTATTTGCTTCACGTGATGCTACGTTTCACCTAGCATGTTGCAGAGGATGGACTGACGTGACAGAGAGTTTAATGTGCGTTTGGTTAAATGTCAAGCTCTATCAAGCCCACTGGCCGGCGCAGTGCACACAGAGTAGCATTATGGAAGTGGGGCAGTTGCAGCAGGCCCCTCTGATGGGCCATAGAGTGCTCCCTATATGCACACAGAGTCATTGGGCAGATGTGACCTCGCCGGCACACAGAGGCTCTTTGTGTCTAAGGGATTTAGAGTCCCCTGGGCCTCCTGGCTCTAAACATTAACAGACCTTCTGCAGAAGGGGAGAGAGAGACCCTTACTCTGCTGACATGCAACATTAACCGGGGGCCAACTCGCTCGCCATACTTACATTATGAGGAAGGGCCCTATGTGTACGGATGCATGCAAAGACGCATGTGGCGGGTTGATACGGGGCAAGGTCGCAGCTCAGACGCACACTAATGAGGTGAAGCTGTGTACTTAGTGAAAATATATCAGTTATTGGCCCAAGGACATATATTTATTACGGCTCTTCACAGTTGTTTACATGCAATAAAGGCAAGGTCTCAGAGCACTCCACTTTGAGGAGTCCAGCCGTCTCCGTCCATTTCTTTCATTTATGTGCTACAATTTGACCACAGGTGAGCAACCTTAACACGATTCAAATCATTGCCCCTGATGTGACCGGTGTCTTGTTACTGGAATGCGGTTGCATGACACGTCCCTTGCCACACTCTTTTAACCCTTGTATGGCGGTCTGGTCTGTGGGACTCGTTTTAATTATTTATCAAATAAATGAATAATATTAGATATAAATCAAATTTATGTCATAATACTACCCACATTTTTATGTTTATATTGATTCTAAATGGGATAAAGTAAATGCATGTATTGAGTATTGTAACAAGATTGATGTTGATTTAATAACCCCCAAAAAACGACAGGCCCAACAGAACCACAACATCAGCTGTGTAAGAAGAAGAAAAACACGAGAGTTAAAGAGAAGAAGAGATTTTAAATTAAAAAGGACCTACTTATCTGTCCAGGACTAATGTTATGAGCCAGAGGTACATGAACTTATCTGGATTCTTGCTGTTTTCTTTTCCCTCTGCAACAGCAGGATTGTTCACCACTGCAGGAGCTGCCTCATGATTCACTGATATTCTCATCATTTTGGCTAATAATAATGATACACCATTTGCATAAAGGAAATGAAACAGGTTACATTTGCATATATTAAACATTTATATGTATGCATATGATATGTTTGCTCATTTCAGGAAACTCGGCAAGATAATACTAAGACAGGAAATGGAGGAAGCACAAATCCACAGTAAATATTGGCCTTCGTTATCTGCCATCCCCTCAGACAGGAGGCTATATCATTTTTCAGCAAAGAGCTCCCTGTTCTTGAGGACTAGTCCAGGCCTTGCTTTATTAAATTATCTCCCTTGCTTCGCAAATACAATTTCCTGCATAAATCACTCAAATGATCCTTCAGACTGTCAGGTCCGACAGGGTGTTTTCTATCCTATCTGCCTGCGACCAGGTTATGCAAATCTCCACCCCAGTGTGTTCGATATCTATTGAGATGCTTCAATTGTCTGCATTTGGCCCTAAATCCTTCACTTGTCCCCGTATTATTCCCCTGCCCTTGATGAAAGTGACACTAAGCATTAAGCCTCCACCAAGGCAGTAATCCATTACCCCAAAAAGAGAGCATGCCAATTTACCTAAACCACAAACACTGACCCTGCAACCTTGACCTTGGAAACGTTACAATTGGGGGGGACGCCACAGATTGTGCATTGGAGATCTGTTTGATGGAGCGATGGGGAAGGCTTATTAATGCCCCCGGGCTGGGGCTGAATTCGATCCCATTGGAAAGGGGCAGACGAGAGACATCTTTATTTGGGGTCGGCTCGGATCAAGACCCCAGTAGAGAAATACATAAACGGACCGAATTGGCCAAATAGAAGCACGTGTCGTCATCCTGGCTACAGAAAGCTAGCCAGCAGTCTAATTCTGAAGGACAAACATCTGTACTGCATTTGGCTCAAATGGGAGCCGGCTTAGAGTGACTTCAGCTTGATCCCGGGACAGCTGTTTGGGCCGCAGCTATGGCCTGAGCGCACAGGGGGTCTCGGTGGATGTCCTGAAAGGGGACCTCCAAAAATCTAAAAGGGACAAAAGGAATCTCCCGAACAATGTTTTTGCTGATACAATAGTGGTGCACAGGGAGGAAGGGGCAAAGGAGCACTGCCTATTCTGGGGGCATGAATGACCAGCGCATTCCTCTCCAGTCGCCGAGCAGTGACCAAGAGTGACAAGTCTTTGCACTGCTTTGTTGACACTCTGTGTGCTTGACCAACGCATTCCTTCTGTTCTCCTCGCTCGCTCTCCCTTCCATCACCCTCTCCCTGTATTTCTTTCTTACCACTCTTACTTGGACCTATATGGTGTTTTCTCGTGAGTGGCCTTAAGTCGACTTTGTCAGTCTCGTTGGATGTTGCTTAGATTCAGAGTTAGACGCGGTACGCATATGCACTTAAATGCAGCTGGGGTCAGGTCACTTCGTAGTATATCTGAGACACATTTGGAACACATGTTTGTTCTCCATACAAGCCAGTCATCAGCCCTTTGACAAGTGGAATGGGTGAATATAACATATGGGATGGTATCGAGGGTTCATGTGGAGGACAGAGAATTAGCGGCTCCGTCTTGCTCATCCAAACACACACACACACACACACACACACACACACACACACACACACAGGAGAGATCCCTCGACTGCAGAAAATCCCCAAATCACAAAGACTAACAATCTAATGCAAAAAGGTCAATCCTTTATGATAAAGTTGGCCAGTTGCACATCATCCGTAAGGAATTAATTTGGCCATCAACCGGGAGACGTGAAGCGAGGATAACAGCACAGCTGGAAATCAAGTGAACGTTGCATTTAAGTTCATGGCTCTGAATAGTAAAGTATTGAAAGTTATATCTCACTGATTGGTGCATTTCCCTTGGTTGAGAGAGAGGCCTCTAGGTGTTGTCATCTACGAGCCAGTAAATTTCCAAAGAGAAGAGTGTGACACGGGGAAAACAAAGCTGCACGGTGCACAGTTCCGCTGCCTGTTCTGTGCGAATAGCTTACACTCCTTAATTGACTGGGTGAGGCCGCGTTGAGTCCCGCAGGGCTTCAGCATCAGCGGATCCACACCTGTGACAGCAGCGCGGGAATGACGGGGCTCATTAAAATCTCGATTCAGATCTCCGGCAGGAACCCTGTTGAGTCGCTTTAAAGCAACGCGCTCATCGGAATGATAGGTGGCAAATACAGCGGCGGGGGGAAATTGGACTTGAAAAGGAACGTCTGTCTCTTCTTTTTTTAAAAGCATATCTCTTAATAATCTATTTTCCTTTGTACTCTCAAACAAAATGGCTTCTAAAGTTGTGCACGGGGGCCTTTGAAGGTAAACCGTGACTGGCATACACGGGTGTCTTCATGTAGGGCCTTAATTTGATGCTTGAGCACTGCTGAAATGCCCTTAAATGTTTGTTGTATCCTTTAAAAAAAAAAAAGACTAGACTTTCACTTGATTTAAAGTAAACTGCATTAATTTTTCATGTACCTGTCCTAAAGATAGCCGCGCACTTTCCACCTCCGGAGGGGTGAATGGGGCCGTAGTGCATGTGGTGTACAAGCAGTGGGAGTGAATTCAGTGGACCTTATGACTCTTGTGATGAGAAATGTTCAGGTAAATTATGACACAAAGCATAATTCATGTGATAAAAAAAGAGGGAAATATTGCGTAGATGGAGAAGATTATTGGTTTGGAGGCGCGTACCTCCAGGCTATGAATATCTGAACTACCTAGTATAAGAGATAATAGGTACCATCTTAATGGTTTATGAATCTCATTTGATTTATGGTTATTAACCATGGGATAGTGGTGCTGTATTGATGGGGGTTTCAGGATAGAGCTCATGTGATTGAAACGGTACGACATGCCAGCTCATGGACAGGCATGGTAGGCAGCTGCTGTGATTAGTACCCGCTGAATGGTACGAAAACCGTTCACTTCCATTGCTAACAATTCTACACTGCAAGAAAAATTCAAATAACTTAACTACAAAGCTTCAAGCTACTTATCGGCTCTTTGATTCTGTTCAGGTAAGCTATGTCCAAAGTAAGAAGGTTCTATCCAGGGAAGCGACACCATTCCCGTCCTGCAAACGCCTGCAAGCGAGCACATCCCCATGTCGACCCCACCCCCCCAAAAAAAGAGCATCAATAAAAGAACCGTGGAGCAGATTGGAGAAAGCACGAGGAGATTTTGAATGGGATTTCAGGAGAAGGCACAAGGGGCAGAAATCTTTTGCTTTTGTCTGCCGTTGAAATGGGTCTGATGAGCCTGGAGCTGCAGGCGCTGCTTGTCATAGAGGTCCTGATCTCTTGTGAGAATTGATTTCCATCATTTGGGCTGAAGCTGTACAGACTGGGGGTATATTCCTGCCTGGGAGAGCAAGATAAGGGCCAAATGAACTGAAACCGACTTACCGTGCAAAAAACACCCTAGAAAAAAGCCCAAAGAGGAGGCTCCTGGGAGTGGAAAAAAAACAAAAACATTTTTTTTAAGTTGTCTCAGAGCCCTTTCTCTAATGTTAGCTTAGTTTTCAAAGAGCAGGAAGCCCTGTCCTGTTGTGACGATTTCTCTCTGCCAAGCATTTCATCTGATTATGAGTACTTTGCAATCTGCGACAGCATGATTGATGCTCCACTTTCATGAGGGGAATTTTAACAGCACCTCTTCAGCGCTCAATGCGCACCCAATTATGCGTCTGAGCTGGTAACCTTGAATTTATGTCACCATGGCAACAAAACCCCCGGTCATGCATTATGGATTATCATTGAAATTCTACACCCCTACCTAACATAATGAGAGCCCGGGACTTAATCAAATCAGCCCATTCTGTGTGACACAAAGTGAAGAAGGAGCTCTCATTGTATTGGGGTTGAGGCTGGGAGAAGCTAGCCAAGCAGGCAGGCAGGCAGGCGGGCGGGCGGGCGGCAGACTGGGCTGTGACGGCCCCGGCAGCTGCAGGGCTAGCGGCCTGATAGATGGCTCCCACATACATCAGTGAACATATAGACAGATGGCCCTCAATGCCTGGAATTTCCAACCCAGGAAGCAGCTGTTCAGCCTAACCTCTGCTGTCGGTCTCACCTTGTTGTCATGGAACATTGAGCAGAGAAGGAGAATGTGGATGGTGACATGGTGCCGAGTGCGCTGGAACACCACACAGCCAGAGGAAGGGGCTCGAGCAGATTTACATTTGGTGGCACTTGTTCATCTCTTTTCTCTAGACCCCTCCTCTTATTTTAATTTTTTTTTCCTGCAGGATTTTTCATCTCCTCCCTGGATCCCCCCCTCCCCCCCTTCACTGCTGCAGGCCCAACCTGGGCTGTTACATAAAATATTGATCGCTCTTGTATTTCTCTCGTTGTATGTAAGCATTTTTATTAGCTAACAGGCAAAGCAGAGGAAATCAGCGTGGCGCCCCTCCCCCGCTCCTCTTCTCCCACTTTATAAAAAAAAAAATGTTATTGGCTCAGCAGATTATTGTTCCTCTCTCGTGGGTTTCCCTGCATCATCACCATACTACTGGGAAGGAATGGTGATTTCAGCAAGGGAGTGCTGGAGCTGCAATACAGAGAAGTGAAATGAAGAAAAATAGGCTCATCTCAAGCAATACTTAAGAAATTGTGGAGGCACAGGTCTGTGGGGTTCTGAGACACTTTTTTTGTCTGAAGTATGGTTTTAGTAAACTGTCATCTGAATAATAAACAACAACATTTCAGAGACATTTTAAAAGTAATTTTGATACCTGTGTAAAATTGTGGGTTCCCAACCTTTTATTTTATGTTATAAAATATTTCACAGACAGTAACGCTTGGGAATTGCCATTGTCAAAAGAAAGAAGCGCTGTAATAAAAGTGGTAAAATCCGGTCATTTTTCAAAACAAAATTATTTTCAGAAATAGTTTTTTTTTTTTGCGGCCAGGTATCAAGAGGCCGCAGCGGTGGTTGGTTGGGGGCCGCTGTAGAGATGGTTACCAAATAATAAGGAAATAAGCTGCATTTGTTTATGGCGAATCCAAATGTAACTAACCATCGATAATGTTTTTTTTCTGTGACCCAAAAAAGAAAGGATTTAGTGATTTGGCCACAACGTCACTGACGGGAGCTTCCCACTTAATGGTTAATTTGCATAACGTTTCACAGGCTCTTTTCCAAACCAATCATGACCGTTTTTAGGGGTTGCTTTCTCACTGGAAAAAAAAAAAATCAGGCATGGATGTTTATTGGGTCTATAACACTGTTTGGAAGCAAAACAAAAGTCTTACTGCAAGCACTCAGGCATATCAAATGTATTCTGAGCACAGCAGTGAAAAGGGACAGTCTATCAGCATCAGAATACTAATACCTAATGTTCGGGGGAGGGAAAAAAAGAAAGAAAAGTATTTTGAAGTAATGGAAAAAGTTGTGTAAAACAAATGGGAATTCAGTAATTAATCTACACCCCGGGTCCTCTGCAGCTGTCTCACATACATCTGCATATTTCCAATAAACCTAACAGGGTAATAAACGTTATTTCCTCTGACATAAGCGCATCCCGAGTTCAGGTGTCATCTAAAATGTATTTGTGATGTGCTTGATGAAGCCCGCTCATCCCTCTGTAATGACACCCCAGCCTCTCTCATGTGTTATGCATCACATCTTGTTACCGTCTTCCTCTGAGCACGGCTGTCATCGCGTGTCTTCTATAAGGCCCCTCCGGACGCAACGCATCGGCTGAGGGATACATGGCGGACGGAAGGGAGGGGGAGCGGCGTCATTAGAAGCCGCTTCAACTTGTGAAACTCCAGAAGGTGTCATTCTCATCTGTATTTGCTGAGGCCACCCTTTTCCTCGTGCCAGATGATGCATCACACAGCGTAAAGGAGACGGTGGAATAAGTGAAGAAGTAGGTGGGAGTCCATTCTCCTGATACATTATTTATGCCGTATTTTTGTCATTAGAACATCTCTCCTGCATTATTTATATTAACTTTGTGGAGAGTATTGTTGTTTACCCATATAAGTATGAATATATTTTGGCCTTGACTTGAACCCATTGCATGGGGAACATATTAGAGTTCCGAACACTACTATGTTTTTTTTTTGTTTCAGCAAAAAGACAGATTTCTCATTCAGTATTTCAGTGTCTCAGTGGCATTTCACTGTCAAAATTAATTAATTATTGTGACTACAAAAATGGTTATGGAATATTGAAGTTGTCCACTTACGTACTACATTTAAATCAGTCTGAAGTCAACCAGGTCAACTCAAGATGTTCAGCCTTGATCACGCCAGGCAGATAAATAATTGCTTATAAAATATAAAATATTCTTGAGTGTTGCATACATAACTGGGATGCAAATGGCCACAGACAACCTCTAATTTTTGACTCTCCACAGGTTTCAGTTTGTGCAAGTTAATATATGTGCACCACTTAGACACAGAAAAGCATGCAAAAGAGCACGCATCACTGAAAAGTTACTTTTGCTCGTTTTTATATATAATAATTTTTGCTTCATCATTAATCATCAAGGGGGAGACTGACTCTATATGGAAGGACTGTTACAAACTAATGACTTTGCCTCCCTTTGTAACCTTCGTCTGACAGCTATACTATTGGGTTACAAGGAGAGTCACACTGGTGCGGTCCCCACTGCCTCATTTGCATAGAATTAATGATGCATGCATATGCAAATGAGCATTTTAAACAATGTTGATTACAGCCTATGTATTCATAGGCCAACAGTCACACATGTCTGACATGCCACTTCTGCATATAATTTGCACCACAGTAAAGGGCAACTGGTTCCGTCTCACGTATAGCGTCATCATGGCTGCAGGCGGCGGTGATAACGGTTTTATTTATGTTTTGTATGATGTTTATTCACTACTCTGAATGTCTCTTCTGAGCCAATAGCATCATAAAGTGCTAAAAAACAGTGTTGTACAGGAAAATGCAATATTTGCAACAATTGGCAGGGTTGTACAGAGACATATGCCTCATGTGTCTAACGTTAATCCTTTACCAGCGTCTACTGTGTAAAGTACACTGCAAAATTTGTCTGAGACTCCCCCACACACACACACAAACACAGACACAGACACTTTTTAAATCTGCAGTGGCTCTTGATCTCCGTTAAGACGAGATGAGTCAAGAAGGGATTTTATTTTAGACAACAGATGTTCCTCAGACCCTGTGGATACATCATAGCATGCTTTCATCCAGCCCCTGGCCTGCTGGAGGTCCACAGAGGCTCGTGGAAGCCGTTCAGACCAGCCCTCTCATTTGGTTAAGGGCTCTTCAGTTGTACAGTAGGCCAACAGGACCGATAGCCACTGCATGTCAATTCCTCCCAAATGTCTCTATCCTTCTCTCCCCCCTCGGGGTCAGCCCTGCACCAGAGACTGTTGCATTCCTAATATCTGCATGTCAGGCTATGACTTACCACTGCCCTGCAGCCACAGTCAAGAGCAGGGAAACCTAAAAAGAGGCGAGATAGAGGAAACTACTTCCATATTAATACAAAGGCAGATGGTGAGAAAATGGACAATTATGAAGGTGATTAATAGCCAACAAGATTTCTAGATCGTGTTATCTAAAACAGTATGACAAAGTCTGAAAATGGGGGAATCTACAAAAGCGCATTCTCAAATATGAACAAAATCTGCTTTAACATTTATCATAGGACAGAATGTGCAGTTTTTCGGTGTTATTTTCTCTTTACAATCAGGGTCACAACCTCTGTTTTTACAAGGCTCCCTTTCAACACGTATTTCACTTCAGTCCGTCAATATTTACGATCCGGTTGAACTCTTCATTCACATTATACCTGCACTTTGTCACTATTTGCCTTTATGAACCTAAACAAAATGGCCAATTTCACTACTATAATATTGTATGGGTCATTTTAAAGTCATGCGTATTGTGTTCTTTAGGTTTTGGAGACAACACGCTTCATCTACGAGCAAACATCTATTATCAAAATGTTAAAAAAAAACCCTATTAGAATCAATACACTAATGTATTTTTTATTCTATTCTATTTCTGCAGCTTGACACAAAATGGTAATGAATGCTCAGGGGATGTTTACCCCATTTAGATTTCATAGAACGTGGTGTCTGCCTTGATTAATGTGTGCCTAACCTATATTTTCATTTTAAGGAGAAGGAGGAGGATGAGGTGCGTGTGTGAGTCTGTTTTGGTGCTAGATGGGGGTTATATTTTGGGGTGGTATGATTGAAACCCCCCATGCTTCCATGTGGAGGTAATGAACCTGAAGACAAGCAGCCGCTAGCCTGAAATTTCATGCATTGGGAGAGTGTCAGGGCATACATGAGGTTGGCTCGGTCATTTGTTATTGTTAATCTTTACATTTATGGCTGCAAATATGTAATTAGGAGGCGTGTCCTTAGTATTTCACTCTGACTGGGCTGCACTCAATGACATATTGATCTTTTTGAGTTGGTGAGGGGACAGGCCGAGGGCCAAAAGCGACTGAGACCTTGACTGTGGACATCTCAGAAGACATGAGTATGAATGCAGCTCACATTCAGGATCCCTGCTTATTTACCACTGTAGGTGAACCATGGGCCACGTCGAGCCCATCACGTTTAGACCGACCACTAGCTGGCTGGGTAGACAGAAGGTGTATGGAAACCAAGATGGGGTCCGGCAATGACCGGCGGCCTCTTCGGGATTACATTCCCCGAAATCCTATCCGTCTTCATTCAAGCATTTCAGTGCGCAGTGAAATGGTATGGAAGGGTGGAGCAGATTCAGATTGGTTCTGTGTTTGTGTGTGTACGCATAAGTCATATGTTACCCCAGACTTTACCAGCCATACCGGGCTGTGCTGGGACGGATGGCTATTAAAATCCATGCTCGCACCCTTCCACTTGTTGCTGAATCGAGCACTAATAAGCAGACATGATTCCTGTATTAATCATCCATGGAAATTTTTATAGGTTATTCGCAAATGGCTGGGGGCACGGGTCAAAGCCAGCTGCATTATTCTGCACAGCTCATGTGTGCTGCCATCCACAAACGGCCTGCATCTCAATCAATTATATATATAGCAGTCTGAAGCTATAACAGCACTTTGGCTGTTTCAGTTCAAGCAGCGAATCCCATGATAAAAACGACAGCAACGTATCACATGCAAAACAGAAAAAGTGTGAGGGTTAGTTTATTAATGAATCAAGTCTGGCCCACCTATTTTATGCAGTGAGCATTGCTTGCACCAAATTCATCTCTGTAAGTCACACAACAATATACCATTAGTCACATGAAAATTCAGGGACGGAAAATTTCCAATTCATGAAAAGGGTTCCATATATACATGCAGGGATACATTTGGGGGCGATGTTGTGTAACTCACAGATCAGTATCTGATGAAGGTAACATTTCTCTCCGTCGGCAGTTAGACTAATGTGAAAGGGAAAGCCATTTGGCGCACTACGCTGGGTGACACTGAAGATTTAGTAATATGTGGAAAAAAAGACAATTGCAAGAGAATGTGTGTGAATCAGCATTGCAACAGGGTGATGTCATACTTGTAGTCATTGACATGCTTCTGGGCTCACATGCAAAATGCGTTCAGTAATTGCAGAATGTTCATAATCCAACATTCAGATAATGCATAATCTATGATTAAGACGGGGCTTTCAAAGAATTCAAGGCCTCATCCCAGCGGTCATCATGGGCCTTCGTGGTTGCCCATATGTGCCCAATATATACCAACTTCCAAACAGTAGGATACATTTGAGTGAGATGAAAGACAACATACAAAACAATGAAATCATAAATCAAGGCGTTCCATTTTCGATCAGAATAAACAGGGACCTTGTACCGTAGCGCTTCCCAGCCGCAGCGTTTCCAAGTTGCCAGCGTACTTAACCAATTTAACATTAAGCTAGGTGTTGACCCAGCCACAGAGGGACTGTAATCCCAATCACAACTACAACCCATATTTTATGCTAATAACAGCTCATTTTATTCATTTGCTATTAAAAGCGATGGTGTGTATACACCTATGAAAATAAATTAACATGCTAAAATGTCATCAAGATTAATGGAAAGACCAACAGACATTGCATTTATGGAAATTACGATATTACTCTTTGTAAACGGTGGTCGCTGCTAATGGATTTCATGCACCTTGATGGCAGAAAGCCTTGGCACCTAGAGAATAGAGATCAGGTGGAAATGCGGGGGTCATTATGCATGTGGATGGCCAACCTTCGTCTCTCCTTAGCCCGGTGCCCAGCTCCGGGCTGTAAATTAGAAGGACAAGTTGTGAGCAACGCTCACTGTTTATTGCTCAGTTTAAATTCAACCTCAGCTCGGAACGACATAACAGGGTGTGTACCTTTAAGAAGAAAAAAAACACAGCATTTAATATAAATGATCTGGTTTTGATTGTGATGGATACACTATGTAGAGACACCTTGCCTTCAAGGGCATCGAGGGATAAGCTATCATTTTCTTCGCATGAGGGGGAAGAATGACGGAGGGTCCAATGTCATCAGTGTCTACAATAACATACCGCAACTCACAAAAAAACACCACAACCCGATGTGCAACAACAAACTGAATACTCCATGACGTCACTAGCTAATGCTAATAGCTTCTAATAGCCTCTGCTTTTTCGCCTCGTATGTTTAAATGTGCAACAGCAAACAACAGGTTTCCCAATCTGTTGGTGAGTGAGTGACCTGCTGTCACATCATTTCCTGAAGCTACAGCAAGTTTTAATCTCAGTGGCGTTTCACCTCCTCTCACCTTTGCTGTTATTTCAATGAAGTGAGCCAAAGTGACCTAACTTCATAAACCTGTGCTCAGCATAATAAACCCTTGTTACGATTAATGAGATACCCAGGGCATTATTTGTTATCTTATATATCTTATTGATTGCATTGTCTTTCATCTGTACAGGCCTGCACTCTCTCCCCCAACTCTTTCCACCCTGTGGCATTCTGTGTTGGTCTCTCAGTCTTACTCACTCCTTCTCGCTCTCCTGAGTCCACTGTTCTTGGTTATATAGGAGCTGCTGAAGGTTGAATAGTCATGTCATGCAAAGTGCAAGCTTGTCTAACTACGCTTCCATTACCTGCAGCATGTGTGCTAATAAGTCATCTTAAGTCAATGACCCGTATGTATAATGCTCCTTAGAGTAGCGATCCAGGATCACTGCCCATGCAGGTCCCCTTAACCATCTTATTTACAACAGACTTCAAAAAGGCTCAACTGATTCCAGATCAGGCCTCTCACTTGGAGATATCTGGGCAAAGCCAACCGGCTGCAGGGGAACGGACGGTCACTCACTCACAGGCAAATTATTATACATGCAGTCTTGGTACAAATAGTGCTTCTATTGTTGATTGACATTGTCTTCAGTTGCAGGACGTGAGAGTGATGCCTGCAGGAAGCTGGACAGACACATTTTTGCTGGATCGCATCCGGCAGTGCGGCCTCTGGCAAATTCCTAATGCTGTTCATTTATTGAAGGAAAGCACTGACGTTTAAAAGGAAGCACAGAGGATTCGAAGTGGCACAGCATGAAGAGGAACTGTCAAACAATTAAACAGTGTAAACAGCATAGATGAGCCACTGAGGACTCTGGCTGTCGGATGCCATTTAGCGAGGCTGAGCCAAGTCGCCTGAAAGATCAGGTTCTATCTGCCCGTTCTTCTGTACGTGACAGCTGCTTACACTGACTTTGGCGTTTTTTGCATGAATGCCATGGATGGAAATGAAACAAGGACAGTGTTTCAGCTTAAACGTGTGTTTTAGTATTATTTAATTATGTTTACAAGTGAAGCTTGAACTGTCGTACGCGGCCTTTTGATAAACAAGTGACGGTCCCGGCAGGTAGAGCCTGGGAATTAGGGAATATGCAATGTAAGCAGTACTCCAGAAGCTATTAACCTTGACACCATTATGTAAAGAGGAGAACAATGACACAAAAAGAAAATACATCTCATAATACAGGGTAATTTCTGAGCAGGTAAGAGTAAAACAGAGACATTTTGATGAAGGAGGAAATTATTGTTGATTCCAGAACAACACCAATGAAGCAATGAATATTAATGCCGCAAGGCTCTTTGTGAGTTGCTGCTTCAACGTTGTACGTTCGTGATAAACAAGCGCTCCCTTTCTCTACGTCAGGGTCCCTTGAGCGACAAATAGGCTAATGACAATAGCCACAACATCTGGTAATAGACCGTCACCGTATCAGAGACGCCCGCCACCTGAAGGGCTGCTATTCATGTGAACTATACGGCCATCTTCATAGTCACCGTCTACTGTGCATCGTTAGGGATGATCGAGTATCTGATTAGCATTATGTTTGTAGCTGGGTGACTCGGCCCGTTCCGACACACAACAACTAGCGTGAGGCAATTTTGAAAAGACATTCTGTATCAGCTTTGCATCTTAACAGCATTTAGACAAAGCTATTATATAGCGTGTAGTGATGAACATGGAATTGGACCTCATGTTTTATGATAAATCTTTGATTCTGTGTGCAGTTGCAAAAAAATAAAAAAGGGCACATCTCAAACACTAGGGTGTGTACCGGGGCTCATGTGTGATCTTCCCCACTGAATTAAGATCATTTTGCCCACGCAGCATATCTTCAACCTTGGGATTAACTTTCTAATCTTTATTCTAATTCTACTTCAAACATCCTAAAACAGACCCACACACATACACACCCATGCAATTTCTCCCAAAACTCTATTCTGCGCCCCGTCTCCCGGGAGGTATAGTGACCAGAATCCTCAATCCCCTCTTAACTGTGTGTGAAATGTAGAATAGACCTCCTCTCCCCTGTGCTAATCCAGGCCCGTCCATCCCCATAGTACTGGCCTGTGACAGATAGAAAGTTACAAAGCCGCTAATCTCAGCGGCCCTGCAGCCTGTGGGGTCGGGGGCTCCTCGGCCTAAGCAGGGCCATCCTGGGAGGCCAAGGCAGGAGATAGCTGGGCCTCGGCCCGCAGCGCCAACCGCTGCCTGTCGGATTAATGCACCTAGGAGGGACGTGGTGTTTCTGATGGGCCGCAGGCTCATGGGATCACAGAACTCCAGTTGTTAATACGGGGGAGAGTTGGAGATGTGTGCTATCGCACTGCTGGCGTCCAATCCACTGGCCTGTTTGGCGGAAAGGTAGCGACATATGGGAAGAGAAAAAACCACACAGACACAAATGTGAATTGAGCTAGAGGGCAAAATGTAGAATAGTAGAGGAGAACTCATATTTTACATTAGCAGAGAGACACATGTTCCTGTCCCTTCCCCAAAGGATGCGGCAGTGCACTTATATGATAATGGAGAAGTAATTCAATAATTAATGGTGATAACCATCATCAGCAGCTCAAATCGATTCTTATCTTTGCCTGTGTCGAGCAATGCTACATTTTTAATGTTCTTGTCATTTTGATTAAGATCATGTCATTGCCGTTGTCCTCCGGTATAATGAGTCGGAGTGCAAAGTTTTTGTGTGTGTTCAATTAGGTTTGCCCAACACAAAAGAGCCTTTACTCAAAGCTTTCATAAATCCTGTTGGGGTGGAGAATATGTTGCTTAATGAAATTAAAAAATGAATAAATTACGTGAGGCCAAACAGTCCGACTTCTCTTTTGCTATTAAGAGGTGAGAGTGAGTCAGTGTATCATCCAGTATGCCCTTAGTTTTGAATTTGTCCATCTCATTGAAGGTATACCTTAAAATACCTGTACCAAATTCAGCAAGGCTCTAATCCCTTCACTAGTTGCAAAACACCAAGAGGGTGTAATCCAAAATGGCGACGCAGAAATCCTCAAAATCAAGGCTTCACATGGGCAGTTTAAACCAGTGGTGGCGTTACAAGGACTAAGACCGGCCGAATACACAGTCTGCAGTTGCTGCTGCACATTGAAAATGAGTCAGCCTCTAATTAAGAACGGAGTAATCAGAGAACACGCTCCTACCCTTAACTATCACCCTATGTTCATAAACCAATATTCATGAACCATTGAAATTACAGATGACTCTTAAAAAGCAATGAGCCGTCGGTAAGTAGGAATTCCATTCAGATCCGGTTACCGTGAGACCTCTGAAGGTTAGTAGGGTATTTAGCCCAGCAATTCCTGCTTCCAATCACGCCACTACAAGAGACACACAAACCTGCTCTACAACACCGCTGCACCTGAGCAGGCAACACAGCAGCATCAGCATCCTGTGCTAGATTCACACCAACAAACTGGAACCCAGAGGGCTCAGGCAGCCATGATGAGGAAGGATTAGGAGTGGTGGGTTGTCAGCAGGATGCATTTGTGAGGGGCCGTGTGTCTGTGTAGTAGTGAGCGTGTAACAGAGAGAGAGCAATCATGCTGTTTCGGTATCATATGCTTGCCGAATCTGGTGGGTGGAGGCTTTTAAGGCCTAAAGATGCCGTAGCTCTTGAAATCGGCTCTGAAAGTGATGAGGTATTAGAGAGGGATACACAGGTCTCAACTAGTTTGGTGAATGTCAGAGATTGAGGCCATTTTGTGACACAAGCGTTGCAAAAAAAGTGGAACCCTTTATTCCTATTTACATATGGAGCCCCTAAAATATCATATTACAGCACTGCTTTTAAAGTACATACATATTCAAATATACATGTCTCTATTACCAATGAGTTAAATGCTAGATTGTGAGCTACAGAGAAGGCTTTTTTGTGTCCCTGTAACCCTGTTTCATATTCATAAACCCCTCCACATGACATTTTACCACTCATGTGTGATATCCTGTGTCCACACAGCACTCCTGTTTAGAGTGCCTTCTCATCCAAGCTCCAATTCAAAGCCTAAAATTATGGTTGAGTTAAATGTTCTGTTCCTAATGCACTGAAATAATGCTAAATTACAGATGGTTGGTTTTATTTGAGTGAATACATTTGTGAGCTTAATGGTTTGTAAAACATGTTTTTTACGCCTAGTTTACAAAACAGGCATGGGTGCCTAAATCTGTTATTCCATGAAATACAAAGTGTGTTAATTTAAGCAACATACAACAATTAAGTCAAGAGTAAAAAATATTTTTTCTCTTTCAAAAACAATTATAACTGGATTTCTGTACCGATCAAAAAACGTTGTTTCTCTCTTCCAAATGATCCGTAGAAGACATTGTAGCTAACATAACAATAGGGTGGCTTCTAATTGTAGCTATAAACAAACCCATATTGTCCATTTAGGATGATGATGTGTACCATATCTGATCCCTCTGTCTGAAAATGATATCTACTCCTAACAGATGGGAAAACACTGCTTACAATTAGGCAGCACATGGCCAAGATCTGTCCATTTCTGGACAGTAAAGCTGACATATTTTTCAGTCATCTGCCAGAATCTGACATTAATCTGGCAATAGAAAAAAGCATTTGGCGCAGCGTCCAGTGCCCAAAAGGGTCTGTGCTTCCTGTCTTCCTATCTCCGACTACATATTTTAGTTTATTTTGTATCGCAAAAAGACTTTTGAAAAACAATTTTGATGTGAATGTGAAGACAACCTGTTGCCGTGACATTTTCCAAAAGCATCTGAGGAACAGCTGTCGTCCGACTGAAGAAAGGGGCCAAACTCGCAGGCTCGGAAGTTCCGCGCTTTTTGTTTGCACTGAGCACATCCATGAGCCCAATATTGGAATTGTCAATTATTTACATAAAGAATGATGTGAAAATTATCGATCAATTTATCAGCATTACGTCAGTCTGACATGCTAAATGTGCAATGTTGTTGACAGAGACAGTTGAGAACATGCGGCACGGCTGGTGAGCACACTTGATCAAGATTGAGCATAGCAATAATCAAACACCATTGGACACAACACCTGCTAAAGCTGCAGAGATCTCAATTGTTCCCCCCACGTGAGAAAGATGGGTACTCTCCAATCAACAGAGCTGGGATGGTGTCGTGCTGGCAGTGTGGTGAACTTATGCTTCCCCCCAGCCCACGCCCTCCACGACAGTTGTTCTCAACACACCAAACACAACACCCATCTCACGCCAGCTAACCGAGGAAGAGGGGGAGTTCCAGGGGAGGGCGAGGAGTCTTTTATTTTTAGCTAATGATTGAACAAACAATCCTCGCCTCAGAGCTGTGCCCTCCGGTGGGCGTGGCCACCCCTGAGGCCAGGGAGCCGCTCTCTAATAAGCATCCTTTCACCAAAAAAAAGGAAAAAAAAAAAAAAAGCCCAATATTTGCTCAGCAACTGAAGGAGGAGACGCAGGAGCCGTTGGGGAGCAGGATATTGGTTGGCTATGACAACGCACATGAAGAATAGGCCGAGCGGGAGCCGGTATTCAGGGGTGGACAGGGGGGTGAAAAGGGGAAGGTGCACTAAAGGAGGAGGAGGAGGAAAGGGACGAAGTGGTGAGTGCTGATGGTGGGGCAGGGGGCCTTTTCGGCCACATATAGCACTACGAGGAACAGATGGGGCCTGATAAATCCTGAAAGGGAGGCATTACCTGCCCAAGTCACCAAGCAGCCACAATTATCACAGGGCTCTGGGTTCATTGTCAATTAGAGTGGCAGTTAAAGCCAGGCAGCAGCTGTGGCAGATGGCTTGGATCCAGAGAGGCTGGGGGAGCCGGGACAGAGGCCAGCCCCCAGGCTCTCTCTACTTTCCTCTCCATCTCTCCTTCTAATACAGCAAAGACTGCTCTGGAGCAGGATCTACTTTCTTATTTGGTACAGATGTGTGAAAAGGGGCACGACGGCATCGACGAGGACGTGGTGTACTGACGTAGACAGTGCTCAGGGAGATAGAAAAAAAAACAATGTTGTTTAAAGGTGGATGAGCTTTTAAAAACGAAATCTCATATCTCCAGCATCTTTTTTTGATGTTAGCAAATAGTATTTTTATCTGAGGGAGCAATTAGTTTTTCTGCATTCTAGAGCAAATGTCCTGCCTGACATTCGTGACAACAATCAGTAATTTGTAGAGGTGAAGATCAAATCAGATATACATCAACAGAGTGATGAGTAGAATAATATGCACGCCGTTTCTGACTTGTGTTTTTTTTTCCGTTGCAGGAATCTTCACACAAATAGTATTGGACAGTGAACAAAACCAAAAATGTGTCCTAGTGGATTTGAGTATGAATCCCTTTACGATGGAAAACCGCGAGACTCTAGTTGGACGTGAGTTAACGGACGTGAGTTTCTCTGTTGGTGTGCCAACGGTGGGCTTGCCGTCACGGGGGGGGGGGGGGGGGGGGTTGTATGGGCGACTGAAGGGCAGCCTTTTGCCGAGTTTGTCCCCGTGATCTTCGAGGCAGTCTACCCCCGCCTC
The DNA here is from genome assembly GCF_964276395.1 of Gasterosteus aculeatus. NCBI lineage: Eukaryota > Metazoa > Chordata > Actinopteri > Perciformes > Gasterosteidae > Gasterosteus > Gasterosteus aculeatus. Next base: position 7,887,407 of record NC_135703.1, read on the forward strand.
CCAGCCCCGAGCCAAGGCTCACCAGCAGGCTTCACTTTCAGCAAGTACCACCATTCATCACCAAGCAGGGGTGCTGGAGGGGGAGGGGGGTACGGCAGGGGGCCAGAAACGGGGCAGTGTGTGCGCCCCTGAACCCCTCCTCTTCTCTTCTCCACAGGCTGCTGAGAATATAGGCCTCTGCCACAGACAGCAGACACACTCCTCTCTTTCACCCCTTACAATGAAGCTCCAAATGGATTCAGGGGAGGGGAGACCTGCTCCCTTCTAATGGTCCCTTGCTCCTTCACTCTTGTCTCTTGCCCCCTCCTATTTTTGCTTTTTTTGTTTTCTCCCCGTCGCCCGCCTCCCTTGACTCTCCTCCCTCATCCCTTTCTTTCTCCTCTCCCTCCTCTTTCGGCTTTATAGTCCCCCTCGCCCCTTTTCTCCCCCCACCGGGGCATCATTCCTCCTACTTTGTTCCGCCAGTCCCGGGCCCCGGCCTCTGGGCCGTCCCGATAGCAGAGCAGAGGTAGCAGCCTATCCATCTGCGTGCCCGGGGCCTGCCAATGAAGAGAGAGGACCAGAGGTCCTCATTCATAACAATGGCCATTAACAATACTAACAGCACTGCTGTTGCTGCTGTAGAGGCTGGGGAGCGGGAGGTTGCAGGGACTGGGACGGGGAGCTGCAAGGGCTGGGACTGCAGGGGCCGACAGTGAAGTACGATCAGGGGCCTGGGAGGGCCTGTCGCCGGGCAGAGTTGGAGATCGCGGAGATCTGATAGGTTTACAGGAGTGAGAGAGCGCTCTAAAGCATGTTGTCGGGGCGTTAAGCAAGCCCTCAGAGTCTCCCAGGCCTGTAAAGGAATATTGATTTGGCTGTGGTCAGGGAGCATGTGAAGTCCAGTCCGCGTGAAGCCGCTCTCACATTGCCTCGCGCCCTTTTGCCTATAACTACTATTGTTAAGGATCCTGCAGTTCAGCAGAGTTATTTCAGATGTTGTGCTATGTTTTTTATTCAAGATATCTTAAAATATGAGAAAGCTACATTGAAGTGAATTCTACCCGGAAGTGCACTCAGCATAGCAACACTGCAACACCACAGAAAAATGTAATTTAGTGCAACGGGACCGCATCAGCGAAAATACACTGCGATGTGGGTGAACTTACTGACAGTCACACAATAGCTGTAATGATGCCCAAGTAGACCAAATTTACCTCTGGTACTTTCCCGGCTTCCCTCCTGTGTTTTGACACATTTTCACATTTATCAGGAATGCCTATCTGTCTCCAGTAACAACAAAAGGCGCCCCCTCCAAAGAACAGCACGGCATGGAGCCTCCTGTGAAATGGTTACAGTAGGCCCTCCCGCACCATCCCTCCTATCCCTCCAACAAAACTGTCAAAAAAAGCAGTCCTTTGTATTGAGTGTTTTAATTAGATTTGGATGGATTTCAAATCTGCTCTTGTTTCCTGGAATGATTCTGGGTGAAAGAAGAAACCCTACAACAAGATTAAACACTAATCTATCCTTTAGTTACAGCGACCAAAATCTGTCCATCTGCCTTTCCATTCAGACACAACATGGGGCTTTCAAATTCACATTCTATCTGCTTTATATGCTCAGACACCGAATAAATTCCTGTGGTAAAAGACTTGAAATGGAAATCAGGAACATACAAATGTCTTTCTTATCTGATTGGGGTGTATTTCAATGAAATGTTAGTCCACGAAGCCGGTTCTTGTGTGTAGACAGTGTGGACTGGGGTAACTTCAGTTGATTAATCTAACGTATAGTTTCTAGTCGTCCTACGTGCCTTATAGTATTGGCATACACTTGCGTCCTCTCAACATGCTTTCATCAATATAATTGAATTTGACCAAAGGGCGCTAAAACATACAGCATACCATCAATGATTCTGGTCAATATGGTTATGGCAACTTATTCTAGGTGGCACAATCTATACAGCATCAACATTGCTGTCTTACAGGCTGATTCAGTATCCGATATGGACTTCAGCAGACACACGATACAGGATGAAGTATGCTGGTGTGTAAAAGGTATGGCCAGTTTTTAGCACCAACCAAAAACAAGCGTTCTTTGCCCCACAGCATGTTTCAACTGGGTTTTTTTAGCGGCAAACACAGTGGGTAAACAACTTAATGGCTCAGAGGGAAATGGCATGAAAACCTTATGCAGAGTACGCATAATTTGCTGACTAAATTGTCAATGAGTTCATGTTCATGGAGAATTGGCACAGCGTTGCAGCTTTTCGATCCATCTCTAATGCTTTCATTTCTATTGGCAGGCGCTGATCTCTCTCTCCCCTTGGTGACAACAAAGACCAGCACAGAGCTGTTTGCTGATCACAGAATACACCCAGAACTAAATTAAATCATTTCACGTGCTGTGAGGCACATGTTTGAATTTGCCTCCAACACCATTTTGGGTGGAAGTTTTTTGTTTGGGGCGTTTCAAGGGTTCCAGTGTTAACCTCAATAATACTAAGCCATTACTTCTAATGTATGACCCTCTAGCGTTGGACATAGGACCCTCTGATTATGCTTTGAAATTAATTTCAGCAGCCAATCTATATTGTATCCACTTCTGAAAACTCATTATTACTGAATTTTTAATACTTAGGACATTAGTATACATAATTGATATCAGTCCAGAAGTCACATAACAAAAGTTAAGTAAGTCAATATTAACTTGGTTTCACACATGACATTAACAGAGTCTTGAGCTTTATTTGTAGAAATTCAGACCAAAAAAGCTGGTTGGGAACAGTACACGGGTGTGTGTTGGTAAGGCGAAAAAAAGGTACAAGTGAGATTTCAAGGTACCAAAACACTGCACGACAACGACGGGCTCTAAAAAGTAATCGCAGCAGCAGCAGCAGCAGCAGCAGCAGCAGCAGCTCTTGCCTCTGCTGGTTTGAATACAGCCTGGTGGACAAATGATGGTTCCAGAGTTGTTTTGGACCGAGCAAATTGGCTTGTCTTTAAAACAATTGACGATACAGAGGGAAACATTTACTTGTTTATCTCTGCCAGATGATCTGCTTTGTGTACGCTGAGCTGTACCGGCTAGTCATCAGAAGTGGTCCTGCCAGCAAACAGACGAAATGTTCCTCCCTGAGAAGCCATCTGTGCTGCCTGATTGATTGGCGGATGCTTCCTGGAAACTGTCTGTTGTGCTCGCTGTCCTGTTTCATGAAAGAAAGAACCACTGTCCCGGTATATTGGACTCTCCATTTTGCCAAATTTGAAACATGTGGTGCAACTGTGTGGTCTGGGGTTCCATTGTGGACTGAGATGGATGGAGGGATGGATGGATGTCTCTCTCTCCCTCTCAAATATCCAAAATGCCAAAACTATCCAGCTAAACCGATAATGGTTTTGGCCAATTTAGGAAATAAAAAACTGAATATTGACTCCTGTCATGCTCACCCTATACGTATTTAATATATACATCATCCTTTAAATGTGTGCTCCATTAATATTTATAAAGTGTTTTCCCACCTTAACTCACAAAAAGTTTCCATCTGTTCGATGCTTAGAGTCAATATGCATTGACTTTGTTTGGTGTGTAATACCCAAGTGGCTGATTTGTACACGCACCTGAATGCTTATTGAGAGCCCAACATCCTCAAAGGTAACTTGTGAGATCCATTATTCAAATGCTTTGGAAGCAAATTATTTTCTTATTTGCAGTTGCTGAAGGCGGTGCTTTTTCCTTCCTGAACTTGCCAATAGAATCCAATAGAGACATCTGAGGTATAAAAGAGCTTAGATTTTCTATCAGGATTGAAAGTATGTTTCAGGAATGGCTGCACCCTCTCCTATCAGCGCAGGTCAAGGATAATCTCCACAGACATTCTGGCTCTTTAGAAAAAAGGAATGTTGGCAGGATAAATGCATTTGCTTTTAGATGATTATGGCAGCTGATATTCATGGGTCTTAAGGAAAAAGAGAAAAAGAAATAAATAAATATTTATATTACTCCTACAAGCCGGTTTCTTTACAAACAATGACCTCTGACACTTATTTCTAAACCTTTTTGGTATGGAAAAACTTGCTCATGCTAATGAATCAAACCAAGATAATGTACAAAACATGTATGACTATAGATGCAGTAATTGCGTTATATAATACAATATATTATTAAAAAGTAACCCCAAAAAAAACATACATTGAATAAACAAGAGCAAATAAATTGCATCAACATTTCCACTTATATTGATATATTGACACATGCTAATGTATGCTAGTTTAGTCTGCATGTCCCTATAAATTGGCTTCAGACCAGCTTGTTAAGGTCAGCCAGTGACTTATTGCTGGTATGAAAATTGCAGGCCTGACCCTTCCACACAGAACATGAATACAGAAGACATGGTCCAAATGGCTCTTGAATTCTTGCCCTTCCAGTCTTTGCCCTCTTATAAAAAGGTGTTCATCTACTACCATACATAATTAAATATATTGTATAAATAGGAGGGCAAAACATGTAAAAATAGTGACCATGTCCAAAATGATCCTTCCTGTAACCATTAGAAGATTCTTTATTTACTTTAAATATATATAAATATATAATGTGTACATATAAAATTAAGCGTTTTTCCTTTTTTCCTCAATCAACCCCTGCATTTGATTGTGCACTGGCTGGCACTACTCAATAACTGTAAGCTCTTGATACATGTCATAAAGCATGAACTGTGTCTGCCGATAATGAAGCAGGTGACTGCTGTATGGCTTCAGAATGGCCTCAAATGCAGTTTAAATGACTGTATGTGTGTGTGTGTGTGTGTGTGTGTGTGCGCGTACATGCGTGTGTGCCATCCTTGTGTGGCTCTTTCACAAGGCTCCTGTCAGGTCCGTAATTGACAGTCTAAGTGGGGCAGCCGAGAGGCCAGGCCCTGTTAATTTATTTTCTCAGACTCTCCATCCATATTTATGAGCTCCCGCTGTTTTGTCTATCACCACCGATCAAACTTAGTGTGTAATTGTACTCACTAAAGCAAGAGAGCCACGTGTGAGTGGTCACTCAGCCCGCAACATTCGCATTAGTCTTTAATATTTCATTAATTCACATCCCCAGACCAGGAGGGAGAGGCAGTGAGAAACGGAGAAAGATGCCATTGGCCACCACGATTAGAAATCAGGAGTAGAATAAGCTGCCAGAAACAGGTCATTATGGCAGCACCCTCCGATCCGGATGAAACTAATTGCTGTGGCTCCTGCGGGTGTGGATCCCTTCTCCCTTCAGCCCTAAATCACCATGTCCATCATGTTGTGGCACAAACTCATTCATCATAAACCATCATTAACACAACGATGTTCTAATTGCAATAAACTCTTAGCTTAGGGGAAATGCATCCTCACGTAAACCAATAATAATGAGTATGTGCATCGGTAGCTTTAGCTTTAACCTGCTACACTTTAAGTCCCAAGATCTTTTGGTTCAATTGAATTTTATTCATAATTTTGTTTTGTGGACTAGAAACAACACGCGAGGCTCGATGGTGTTTACCTCCAGTCATCCCCTTTTAATTAATTTAATTTGTTTACAAACTAACCTCAAGGAAACATTTGCTGCAGAGACCTTGATGTTTGTGGTATTAGATGCAGGCATACCTGTACCGTCAGGGGTAATAGGGTAATTATGTGCTATTTTAAACCCACAAATATACATTCATTTCCATTCATTACGACTTGTTTTGTTTTCATCAAAACAACTGCAGCCTGATGTAAGCATGTATAATGGGGATTATTGTAAGTGGTTTGTGGGCCAGCTCCAGTTTCTCTCTGAACCATCACTTAAAAAAAAACGTCAGACTTGGTTAGAACAGACTTCAAGTAAAAACGTCTGTGACATTCTTTTAGCTTGACTTATCTCACTCATTTACTGCAGCTCGAAAGCTTTACTCTGTATGTTGTTTTCAACGTTTTCATTCCCTTGCTCTTCTTTCTCTCCCTCTTCAAAATCTCTGATTGAGTGCAGTTGCCTAATGGCTACATTGTGAGTTATAAACTACAAAACGAATTCTCTTCCGTCCAAATGAAACTCACTCTGATATGGGCTCCCAGCATGCATTGATGATTATAGAAACACTCCCCGTGAAATTGTCTTTGTAATTGTCGCAGTGCTCATGGTAAGCTAGATACTTCCCTAATAAACCAAACAGAGAAGGCATCGAAGGCATTAAAGAAAAAAAAAAAAAACTCGCAGAGCAAAATTGCTCCCCTGAATATTTTCAAATTTTATGAACCACCCCCATTTCGTTGGGTTGTTTCTACCAATGTGTGGGGCGTGTCCCAGCATGCATTGATGTTCTTTTTTTTTTATTAGATCATTATACTCTGTAACCCTTCTTCCGTGAGTAATATGAGTGCAAAAAGTTAAAAGGGCTTTTGAGGAGTCGGTTTCTGTTGTTTTTTTCCGAAAGCAAAATGGTTTTTTTTGGGACCTATGATTGTATGCAAAAACAATGCAAAGCACACGGGTGGTTAAAATCACACAGTACAAGTCCTACAATTGCTCTGTCTTCTTCTATTTCTAAACATAGACTGTGAAAACTGTTTAGCACACTTAATACTCAGTCGTCCTCTTAGGGCATCACTTCCGAAGTGCATTAAAACATCTGTCCTGCCATTGAGAGGTCTGCCTCAAATATCTTCTTCTATCCTCTTGCTCACACTGTGTGTGCTGCTCCTTGCCACAGCATGCAGAACAATCAGTATTCACAATTTGTCGGCTTGCATGATTTTATTTTATTTTTCAGCAAGATTCAACAGCGTTTGAACATAATCAGGTAGTTCAAGGAACGGGAGGAGGAGAAAGAGATGAAGGAAAGATATAAAAAGGAAATTAATTAAAGGAGAGAAAGCAACTTCACACTCTCGGAATGTGCCCCGGGTGAAAACATGTCATTGAATTGACTTCCTAGAGAACAGAGGCAGAACCTCCATGGCTTGATTAATCAATGCGCAGCGTTTTCTCCCCTACTTGAACCCAAGGCCAAGCCATATTTCACAGAAACAAATTGAGCAGCGGACTGACACAGGTCTGACCATAAAACCAGAGGTAATTAGGAGCCAGTGGAAGACGTTCCATAAAAGACAGCAGGTCTGACCCTCTCGCTGTACCCCACGGAAGCTGCACAGAGACAAATGGAACCGCCGGCTGCCTGCAGACAGCCAAGAGACACCAAAAGGAATACTGTGGTTGAAAGGAGAGATGAGGCAGTTTTCACCCGATCTATTATAAATTCACTGTGTTGCAAAGTGTGCAAACTTTGATAAATAATACCTTCACATCAGTGCGGTAATTTGATTTCCTATGAGGTAATCTAAAACTAATTGACACGAGAATTGAGTGAGCAACAAACTGACATTAAAGCTTCCTGGCACTGCGTTCCCGGCGAGTTGCTTCCCGCGTGTCAGGGTGGAGCCAATACGTCACCGCTTGTCCCGTATGAGTCCCGTCGGTTTTAGTCGAGGCACCCGTCCTCTCTCTCATCCAATAACATGCCCTGCAGTCTTGCTTCTCTCCTGTTCCTTGATGTGTGTGTCTTTTTTTTGGGGGGGGGGGGGGGGAATGAGTCCTCATCATTACAGTCATACAGATGAACAACAAAAGAAGACTGCTGCGTTGCCAGATAATACAGCTTTAGAAGGAGGTAAACTGGCAGAGAAAAAAATAAAACCCATGAGTTCGTCATTTGGCTTAAATGCCTTTGCAGCAGTACACTCGTGGTTAGACGTCCCTGTTTTTCCTACACCACCGTTATGGGACGTGCCAAGGAGCATCTTTTCTTGACTCTCTGGTTAATGTAGCTTGAAAAGCAAAATGGTCAGACATTCGTTCGGTGGTGCTCCCCTCATTACATAGAGAGAGAGAATCTTGATGTTTGCATGCACAACAAGAGAAAGAGCTGAAGATTGAAAAGTAAGAATTTCAGGCCGCTGATGAGAAAAACCGCCACTGTTATTAAATCTATATTTAGATGTATTGGGCACAGCAACCCACTCATTCGCCATATTGATGCAGGTAATGTCACTGTAAATAATATTATTCATCCTGCGATGAAATACTATTATCTCCTCATTCGGTGTACTGGCTTCTAGTGACATCTGTCTGCCATCACAACAACCTCAGCGACTACAGAGAGCAGCCAGGATATAGTTGACCATTCACATTGGATAACATATGGAGGTGTGCAGATGAAAGAAAAAAAATGGAAGTTCAAATTCTCTAAAAACATGTATCATGTCCGTATCTGAGCCGGTGACATCACCAGTCCAGGGTAGCAGGAGAAGCTGCTGCGGCAGTCATGCAGACCTTCCAGATGGCATCCAAAGCATATGTGGCATGACCTTCTGCAGGACGGGTACACAGGGGCACCAAGTCACCGTGCAAACAGCAGGCAGGGTCCTCAGATGTGTGTGCGCCCCCCCCTTCCCTCTGGGACACGGCGGCAAAATGAGATGCCCATCACTCTGTCTCTGCAGATGCTCCTCACAACTGCCAGGCTTTCAGCTTCATTAGGCCTGGATCAGATACATACAGAGGAGAGGCGCCTGAGGCTATCGCTGCAGCCTCCCCGCGATGCGGGCAGACACACACACACACACACACACTGATTAATTTCTAAAAAGGAGCCAATTTCTTCAGTCGAAGGATGTGATGGTGAGGGATTTCTTTTTTCCCCGTTTTGTGTTTTGAATATGAGCGGGGAGATAAAACCGTGGTGACATCTTTTAATGAACCCAGCAAGCGAATTTGTTCCAAGTTTGACCAAATCATGATGGAAAGCAGTGATATGGGAATGTCCTCCACGCGGATAAGTCTTTGCTCCTGAGGGATGCTTCTTTTTCAATAAAATGACTAACAAGATGCTTCTAGTGAGAAATAAACCGGAATGGCCGAGGTCAGGAGGTCGTACTCCGATTAATTATCCTCTTTACTGGGAAGCCAACTTGATTGATAAAGAGCAGCATTCGCCTCAGTGAAAAAGGAACATTTCCCTGTGAGCAGTTGCTTGTATTCATCACCAGCGGAGACATTCCCCACCATGCAATATGTAATTAGTGTGTAATCCCCTGCCTTTTTAAAATGAGACCAAAAAATGATGATGCGGAACCATAATGAGATATTAATTCAGTAACACTGCAGATAAGCATTTATTTTGTTTTTTTTCCCTTCCCACCTCAATAAAGCGATGGTGTATAAGTTATTACGAAGCTTTAATGTAGATTGGGTTATTACAGCAATTTGTATGGGAGACCAGTGTTTCATTTCCACTTTTGTCTCTTTTTCTCATTAAAACCACAATCGCTGCTCGTCAGATGACTATTTGTTTGGAATAACTTGTTGGCGCAAAAGACGTAAAGAAAGTATACAATGCGACGCAAATATTTATCGTCAAAAATGCACATTTCGATCCTATCTAGTTTCCTGAATGTTTTTGTGTGTTTTCAATCTCAAGCATTTGGCTCAATCATGTAAAATATGTCCCAGGTGACGGAAGCAGGTGGTCCACAATTTAATCCCCCACCCCTCCTTCAAGCTACCAGCGTTGTTCCATCCTAATGTAGGTGTGCTTCAGTGAGCGCATCTATCTTGTGCATTTCTGATTCAATATTTGAATTAGACACAAATTATTTCATTAAGTTCCCACCTTAGATTGAAGGGGTTTGAAGAGTTACAAAATGAAAAATGAGTGCAGCGAATAGAAGAGTGTTGTCCAAATGTGATAAATATTAGGAATTGTATTTGAATATTTGGTCGATTTATCAAAAAGCCAATGACAATAGATCTTTCTTGTCAGGGATTTGGCTCGACAGCCATTGTTTTTAATTCAAAAAACAGTATTAAACAAAACGGTATCGAGTTCAGCATTCATGCCATTATATCATCACACAACTAAAAGTCCATTATTTTTTACATTCATCAAATGGTATTGTCAAATCTTGAGTGAAATATCTGAAAAATTGGTTTACTACAAAAAATGTCACGTCAAGTAATTTTAGACTTTAACAAAAACATGGCTTTGCCTTCAGAAACACTGATTTGGGGTTTGCATGGGCTGAAACATCTTGTCACCAGCATTAGGAAGGGGACCTACTCTCCAATAGCATTTTTGGCACTGCCTCAAGAGTGTAATTGAGCATGTGCGTTTGTGTGTTGGAGTGCACATGCGCGCGTCTGTTTTAGGGGTTGGCGGGGGCGGGGGTTGGGGGGGTCATCCTGTTGCCTGGTAACAAGCCTCAGATTGACAAAGGAAGAGCAATTTAGGTCTACTTTCCCCAGAAATCAATACAACGGGCCTGATGTGATGATGTGAGATTAGCCTAGGGAGAAAAGCCAATGTATTTGGCAGGGGTTACTTCATAACCAAGAGAAGAGGGTGTGGAGGAGATTGCATCTGAAACATTGAATATAAAAGATATACGGTCTGGGTACCAAGCTTCTGAAATCTCGCTAAAATGAGACTTTTCCAGCCCATCTCTCCCTCAAGTAATGAGAACTTTAGTAAAGTGAACACTCATGGGGAGGAAAGAATCTGATTGTAGCTTTCCTGTGTAATACCATGTGTCAGACCCTCGCTAATATTGCCCTGGGCAAGGAGAACAGTACGTGGCTGTAATATTGGAAAGATTGGAGAAAGGAAGAAATGGATGTTGAATAAAACTTCAGGAAAGCTACACTGTGCATGCATAACACATTTTCCCCGTCCTCCTGCTGCTGAAACTAGGACATTCTAGCTCACTCAATTGGAAAAAGTTATTGGTAAGGACAAAAAAATGTGTCACTGTACAAATTGGATGTGATTACAAGTAATAATGACAATGAGAAAAACAATAGTTGAACGCAAAATATGTTTTTCCAACTAGAATCATTTTAATCATAGTGGCAGTCTTTGACGGCAACAAGTTACAACTTCTTCTGATCACTGTGAGGTTTGAGCAGCACTCAGTCAGATCAAAACAGACTAACACGAGTTCAGGAAAGTGGGTTTAGTCGGCAGGCAGGTTCAAAACCAGGAGACCAGTCAGACAAGCAAACAATTCAAAAGGCGCAGGCAGAGAGGCCAAAGTCATAAAAACAGGCGCGCTGGGGAGGTCAGCTACAGGATACAAGAAAACGCTGCGGCGCTTGGCAGCAAATCACAAAACAATCTGGCAGGGGATGAGTGCAAGTGAGGACCTAAATAGAGAAGAACTAATGAGGGAATGGGCTGCAGCTGAGGCAGGCGTAAGTATCAGGTGAGGGATGTGAGTGCTGATTGGGGTGAGAGGCTGGATCTGGAATGACAAGGGAGTTAGTGAACAGGTGAGCAAGGTGAAAACAATAATGAGGATGTGACAAGAACAAGCTGTAACCGATTGACATATCAACATGTGACAAGTTAATGGTATTTATTTGTGCAGTTTACTGTAAAAAAAAAAAAAAAGAAGAAATTGCTAGTTTATTGTAGGAAAACGTTACTAAATTTAGGCCACCCCTTTTTTTGGTTTGCTTTAGGGAAAGATCATTGTTCTGGTTAAAATAACTAGTAATGTTGTTTAGTGAAACAACTAGTGAAGTTTGCTTCGTTTTACAGTGGAGGCTATGATTTTTCTTTTTTACAAAAGAACCTTAAATTGCCCGTTAATATACGTGCAAAGTTTTTTGTCTATCTAGATGTCTCAGCCCTGTGAGAAACTGGCGGCTACTATTCTATTCTCTTTGCTGTAACACTGTGTAGCCCAACCTAAAGGATGAAACTTAAATCTGCAAAGCCTGTGAAGAGATGCACCAACGAGGCAAATCTGCAATCACAGTGTTGCTGTGACTGCACTGATTGGAGGGTTTTTGAGTCCTCCTCCAAACCTGGATGTGCTCACATGTGTTTGCAGACTAAAACCGCAAAACTCAGGCAGCTTTGTCACGCTAAGGAAGAGGCCTACAGAAGTGGGGATGGGGTCCTGTACAACCAGGCCAGAAACACATTGACCTCATCAGTGTGGAGAGGCCCGTAAGTAATCACAAACTACAGTGGACTTCAACTGATCGGTCAGTGTGTTTACATTATGGTTTAATTTGAATCTTTGCTTAGTCGGACTATGCTAGTCCTACTCTTTCGGGGCAAGTGCTATTATCCCAATATACATGGCAGTGAATAAATCAAATCATTGGCCGAAAGCATGTCATGTCCGATACGATAGGTGGCGCTGTTTTCATTACAACTAGTTGTGATACAGCCATTTCCGCTTGACCTCTTCACCACTACCAACAACAACAACATCAACATTACGAGAAAGATGGCGAACGGAGAGCAAGGTGAAGCTACATCCCTCTACTATTTTTGCATGACGTTAATAGGAGTACAGCGAATGCGAATGGCGCTATTGGCTGATTTGATAACGGAGAGAAGACGCCGTCGGGATCTCAAGAATGCGCAAAGACACAAAGTCCAGTTCCTTATCCGATTCACCGTTACATGCCGCAATAGTCAAACTATCAACCGGATCGGATCGAGTTATCCAGGGGTGTTAGTCGGATCGTAGTCGGACCGCACATAGTCGGACAAAGGTGTGCTGGACCCCAATACAAACAGGTTGTTTAAGGATGAAGTCAACGTGCGACTGCACCACAAGCTGCATCACCCTGACTCACCAGGGACTCTGCACAGGTTTGGTTTCGGGACTACCGCTTAGCGTTCAACACCATCATCCCTGGGTTACTTGAAAGCAAACACCAAAGAGTGCACCTCAGAGGCCCCCGACTGTCAAACTCCTGAGGTTTGCGAACGACACATTGGTCAACGGCCTCATCAAGGACGGCGAAAAGTCTGCGTACAGATGGGAAGTTGACCAGCTGCGGTCAGAACCACCTGGAGCTAAATGAGCTCAAATCTGTGGAGATGACGGTGGACATCAGGAAGTCCCCCCTTCCCTTCCATAATCAAAAACACTGTCTTCAACATCCACACCATCAGGAAGAAGGCCAAGCAGAGGTTTTACATCCTGCGCCAGCTCAGGAAGTTCAACCTTCCTCAGGAGCTGCTCGTCCTATTTTACTCCAAAATCCTCCAGTCCATTCATTGTGTTCTTCAATCGCTGTGTGGTTTGGATCGGCCACTGAATAGGACAGGAAGAGACTACAATGGGTCATCAGGAATGCACAGAGAATCAATGCCCCCAGCCTGCCCTGCACCCTGGACCTGTGCAGCTTCAGAGGCAGGAAACAGGCAGGAAAGATTACTGCAGACCCTCCACACCCTGGAAACAACTTTTCCAACTCCTCCCCTCGCTCTACGCCCAAATAACCAGACACAAAAACAGCACCAAGCCGTCTCCCTCATGAACAATTAATAAAACATACTGCACCTCCGTTTCCACTTTTCTTGTGTATATGTTAAAGTTATGTTCCTAAATTTTGTTCTCAAAAAAAAAGTATTGAAGATCTTGTCATACAAACTTTTCTGATGTAGAAAATGAAATGAGTTTTGATTGTTACTGCTAGCCCTTGGCAGGTGGTAAGTTTGGAAGGTTTAGAGAGTGAGAAGAAGGTCATGAGACGGAGACCGCGAGACACACGCTCCGCTTAGAAAAGAGAGAACAGATAAGCCGGTAGCTGGAAAGAAAAAGACAGACATTGCCACACACAATGACTCATGTGGACAACTGGAAGAATAGTTGACGAATTAGAGAGCGAAACATTCACTCAGGCTTCTCTGCGATGGCCCAGTGTAACCAGACTCTTGTAGGGCTGGACAGTGGAAGCTCCTGATGGGCAGGAATGTGCATTCTGAGAACACAGCGAGCAGATAGATGAGGGACCGAGAACGGGGAGGAATGTATCGACTGCCGTGCCGGTGGGAACAGGACGGTAGAAGAGGATCACCGCGACCTGTGCTGACACCTCTGTCATCGCACGCCCCCCTGTCCAGAGGAGGAGGAGGGGGAAAGAGGAGACGGATAAGGAGGATGCTGGTGAAGGGAGGGTGGGTCTCCTCAGCCTGACAACAGGAGGCAGGAGTGTGTCCGGACCCCAGAGAAAAAACATGTTACCCTCCGGGGAATCTATACCATGCTGTGATTGAGAAAAGGGATGGGAGCCTGCGCCAATACAAACACACAAACGAAAATGATTTCCCTTCAGAGGGTGTGACGCTGAATCCAATTACTTTAAATGAAAAACGTTTACAGACAGTGTTAAAACTGACCTTCAAAGACCTTTCTCTGGCAAAACTGTGCAGTGCAAACAAAATGAGAACAATGGTCAAATCACCGACTCGGCAGCGCTATTCAGCATCCTCCAAATTTCCAATCAGCTGTTATATCAAGCCCATGATCAATTCATTGATCAATGCCTGGGATAAGAGTTAGAAGAAACCTGGAGACAAGTTCTCCATAGTCTTTCTTCTTGTTTTCCCTCAACCACGATGAGGCAACCAGCCATAATAAGCTCTTTCTTTCTCTCCGTCTCCCCCATCATTAGGGCCCATGCCAGCCCTTCTGGACTGATGTGTCCGTGTCAGGACCCGCCACATTACACCGCCGCTCATGGGCTATAATTTAACTCAGCACGGGCAAGGGGTCAATTGAGAGATGAGGCCTCCTGGTCATTAGCTACTGAAAGAAAAGGCAGTGAGGTTGTGTCAGGACCGGGAAGGGTTATCATTGTTAAGCAGAGTACTGCAGCGGCGAACGAGAGCAGGAAGTGGTGTTGGCATTACAATGAAATGAATGGAACAAGGAATACAAGTGTGAATTGGTTGATTACTCGAATGTCGTGAATGATGAGAGTGGGCTGAGCTCAGTCGATTGTGAATAGTTGAGTTGTTGAAGTAGCTTAGCATGAGTACTACTAAGCTATTACTTCCTTCACTTTCAATTTACTTAAAATAATCATTATCCGCTGACTTTTTCTTAAGAGCCGTTACTTTATGCTAGCTCACTGTCAAATGGTTACATGTTGATGGTTTAGCATAACAGGTAGCCGATATTTAGCCTTACCATGTTAGCATGTGATAGTAATCGGCCCAAAAAATCAGCTAAGGCTAATGAGATCCTTTGCCTCTAAATTACACACGTTTTAATTTCCAACAACAGCATAAAAAAAATCAATAAATTAAATTTCTCGTGGAGGGGTGTTTGAATATCTGGAAGATACACTTGCTTTTGGAATTTGCTAAAATCCAAAAGTGTCGAGCTGCTGGTGGCACGAATGGATTCATCTCGTGAGACTCAGTCAAGCGACAACATGTTCCCTTGCAAATCTCTTGACCCAACGTGATCTCCAGAACCTGTTCGTAAAATCTTGAACATACAAATTCGTAACAATACATACGAACTGCCGGTGGTTAACCACCCCCCTTGAGTGAACAACATGGCGGACCATGTTGTATTCTCGAGTGAACGTCTCCCCGCCATGTTGGATTTTTTGAGGGGGTTAAGGTTAGTATTGTACTCTTACAATTTAACATTGATTTCTCGTTAAGAATGCAATCATAACGTTTATTTTACATCGTTAGACTTCACAAAGTGTGTTTACGGGGTGCAGGTCCCCATTCACTTTGAAAAGGGTGACGTCATCAGTTGCAGTCTGTATTTATTTAGTATGTATCACTACGAATTTGTGTGTTCAAGATTTTTGTATACATTTTTACGAACAGGTTTTGGAGATCAGGCTGCTTGAGCCCAGCACTTTCGGCCTTCCCCATTATCGTCTTCATTATTATTTCTTGTTACAAGACAGCTCTGTTGATCATTTGTTAAATGACGACTCATGAGATGCATTGAGATGTTTAACAAACCAAATGCGAATTTATTGTGCTGTTTACGGTCAATCATCAAAAACAAATGACATCACTCCTTAGTTTCTGGCTGGACATTTGATCTATCTTCATCCAGTAGATCTTGCATAAAAAAAAAAAAGAAAGTCTATTGAAGAATCAATTGGCTCAGTCATGGTTTGCAATTGCTGCGCCTCCAATAACTGTCAACAGACTGCTTCCTGGCAGAGTTACATAAGCTCTGGCACCAGCCAGGCACATAGAGAGACATTTGTCAGCACGATTCTCTCTTTGGCTGCAGCAGGAGGTTCACAGATCGGATGCTAACTCATAGTTAGTGTCATTTATTGTAATCTGGGTCACTTATAGAATCATAGTCTAAGGAGCCTAAGGAGGCCACGTTATATATCACCAGTTTTGGATATATGATCCACCCTCTTCTGTTTCTTACTCTTGAAAGTGGTTGTATTAGCAAGGCTGTGTGTGGATGTATGATGTATGATCAGTGTGGCTCGCTTTGTTTTATCAGCTCCAGTGTCTGCAAGTGTGTTTACGAACCCTATGCATGTAAACCATATTGAACATCATTCCCGTAACATGACGGCCACAGAAACACCGGGTCTTTTATAGGCTGGGCCTCTTCCTTGATAGAGTGTATTATTATTTTGCAAATTGCTTAATACCAACATTGAAGGTGAGTTGACAAGGAGAGATGCGAGATGCGAGGAACAAATCCCGTGCCTGTAAACGGAGGCGGTATGCGTCACGCTCGGAAAGTGTTATCACTGACACAGCATGGGATAAATTCCACCATTTTCTCTCCACAGGGCCATGACAGAGCTCTCCTTTCTAGGCCCTGAGGGGGAGGAAGAAGGGAAAGCACCCCAGAGAAGAGAGCACAAAGAAGGAGGAAAGGATTGACTAGGAGCTGTTGATAAACTTTCAGAATAGTTCTCTGTTGGAAATGGCTCTGCGGCCCCACAGTGAAAGACAGAAGAAGAAAAAAGGGTCGAACGAGGGAGAGCGTTTGAAGGGTTTCTTTTGCTTAATCAGAAGCAGCTGTGTGAAGGCAAACAGTTTGGGGGGAAACTGCTGTTTCACTCTCTGCTGTATTTCAAATTGTTTTTAAAAAATCTGTATAACCAAAGCAAAATAAACTCTGAACGACGGAGCTCAATGTTATTTGCTGACAGAAACAAAATGTCTTTGTATTCTCGCTTGAAACAGCGTTATGGATTTAGCCTGCAGGAACACAGGCAATAATTCTTACAAGGTTTACTCAAACATTCAGAAGCCTGTCAGGCAAATGAGTCATCCAAACTGTTCAATCAAACACAACTTGGTGTTCTGATCCTTCTCAAGGACCTGACAGACTTTAATAACTCAACTTCAAAAAGTAATGGTTAAATAATTACTTATCCTAATTATGATGGCTCAGGAGTGTTATGCATTCTTTTTTGATGGCAATTCTCTGATTAGCATATTTTCATTATCTTGGCCAATTAATAATTTAGAGGGTCTGTAATAGACATGACTTATTAGGCTATAGTACAATGATGGATTTAAAGGGGCAGTACACTCAATTTGTGTCTCAATCCCTCCCAGGGTGACATGAATAATGAGTGGAAAAGTAGATTTATGAGTCTTTTGAGTGTAACTGCTCTATGTTGCTGTACTGAAGGACCAATATCTTGATACATATTTCACCTTCAGATTACAATCTCTTTCTCTATCATTCTAATTTACTTTATAATACGTAAGCGTTTGTGCACTTGTTTGTGCAATTTCACCCAGACCGAAGGCATGTGGGAAACCTAAGAATACTTTTGAATCATTGTGATAATTGAATGGTGGATCTTCTCCGTGTCAATCTGCACACGCAACATAAACAATCAGGTTCTTATAATTTGAAATTCTTCAATAAATCTCTCTCTCTCCCCCAGGTGTCACTTTAGATCGCTTTCTTCGATTGTCACATTCACTCTCCAACTCTCACTTTCTCTGACATTTTTACACTAGGTGCAGTTCAACAGATTCTTGTCAGGGTAAAATGAAAATAAAATGATTTATGTTGTACCCCCCTCCCTATTTGTTCAAAGTAATAAGATTCCACATTTCAGCTGGCTTGACAGATGGATTGGAAATTAAAAGCCTTAGCTAAGTAATGCCTTTTTGATCTTGGACTGTGAATAACTCACATAGGCTGATTGATTTCAAAACTCCTGTGACACAGTGCACATGCTGTCTGGCCGACAACACGCCCGTATCACACGTTAGTCAATGTGGAGGGTCCGTTCCTTTTGAGAAAGGCTCCTCCATTGCAGTACACGTTACAATGGTATGGGATCGATTTTGTGATTGTAGCCAAACCGAAATGGATTATGTAGGAGTAGGCGTTTCACCACGCCGGCTTGGAGTCAAAATGCATTTAGTTGGATTTTAGAGCTTTGGCTGCATTGTCACTGCTTTATACAGTATATTGCAAATATAGATAGATGTTGTTTGTACAAAAAATGTAGTACAAACAACATTTTACAGTAACTTCCTCTGGAAGTGCCTCCCACTCATTACATCCCTTCTGCGGTGGTTGGCACAGATAAAGAAAAGCAAATCAATAGAAGATAAATCTACCTCAATAGTCTTCGTCATGAAAGGACCAAAAGCCTCTGTGATCTGAACAATTTAGTGTGCAGTATTCACTAATCACATCATATCATTTCTGCATATGACCTTTACTTGCGGAATTACTCCGCTCCTGGAATTCACAGAAGCCTGAGCTACAGTGCTTTCATTACATCAGTAACTGTAGTCAATTTGTGAGAACAGACAGCTGTCTATTGCTTTGGAGGAGACGAGAGTGAGATTATCGAACCGGCTCATTCCACCAAGATAAGACACTGCCAACATAACAATGATTTATCAAAAAAAGTGCTTGACGAGCAGAGGGTTTTTTTTTCCATCAAAAATTTCAAAAAGTAATGTTGGGGTATCTGAATGAATGGTGTTAATGGTAATCCATGCTGTCACCTGCTGCTGAAAGACAGAATTTTAAAACATTGAGCAAGTGATTGATTATGCCAATGTGTTTTCTGGAGGTCATATTGATTGGGGTTGTGAGAGGTAAACTCCAGTTTTACTGTCTGACCAAACTGACTGTCTACTGACATGCACGGGAAGTTTGTGAATGAAGGCATATACGCTGTACAAATATTTATACAGTTGTGTGTTTCTACTTGTGTATTTCTTTAGTTACATTACACCGTGGAGGGGCACCTCACAGTAATTATGAAAAGTCAGCCACTTGTTACTTTTAGCTACCTTCTTTTCTTACACGAAAGAAATGGGAAGCTGACAACCCAGTTAGTGGATATGACTAATGTTGGAGCATTCTCATTAGGACCACAGGTGTGTGATGCCATCACCCTCCCCTGTTGTTCCCCTCCCCTGTTGTTTTCTGGCTTATTTTCAGTTGTTGTGAGGTAAGCAAATTGGCTCTTAAAGAAAGCCGCAAATTTTTCCATTGTAAACAACGGCAGCCCAAATTCATCGCTCTCCAAAAATAAAGGCACTCAAAAAGGTCAACGAGGCTATGAGTTCTGAGTGTTTCCCCCAAAATAATTAGTCACTTGCACAGAAATTCTATCACAGAAACAAATATGTACAAAACAACGAATAAAGATGTCTTCCAGGAGCTGCCTGCCATGCTTGCATCCTCCTTGTGTCTCGGATAAACAGTGGGTCCTCTCATTAGGCACAACGACGACATCTAGTTATTATATAGTATCGGGCTGGATATTAGTATCATGGTTTCACTACCAGCCAGCCCTAAGCCACTTATGGTTCCCCTTCCTGCAGCTTTTTCCCATCTCCGCCGCACAGTCGAGCGACTGCTGGAGGCGGGGTATTCTTCCGTGGTAGCACAGATTGATCCGGTGCGAATCTGGTCCGAGGCTAAATAAGCAAACATCAGCCAGCCAGGGAGGAAAAGAAAATCTGCAAATGCAAAACAGAGAGCAGGAGGACGGGAGAGAGAAATGTGCATTTAGTCTCCAGGGTCTTGGCTTCCCACAATTATAACCTTAGTCATACTTCATACTTCCTTCCCTTTTATCTTTGACACACTACATCTGTTTCTGATCATGTGAATCCTCAATAAAGATACAGTGCCATGCCTGCGCCGTACACAGGGCTTTTTGTGTTTAGGATACAGCACTAGTACACTTCCAAAGTGTACATATTAGTATTTTAGAAGGTCTCAACCTTGAAATGCATTTTTTATTTAAGTAATCCCTGCAGACTACACTCGAAATGGTGTAAAAAGCCAGTGGCGTTACTGACTCACAGGTACATTTAGTTCATACAACATATACTACCGTTAAATCCACACACAGCCTGAGTGACCGACACGGGGACACCACAGGTAACTCCGCAGTCTGCAGAATGGTTACATCGACCTCCAGGGAGAGCATGGTTCAAGACCAACTGACCTCTAAATTCCCCATGAAAGGCAAAAGCAAAACAAGTGAGTTGGCGCCAGGGGTCACAGTTAACGCTGGGAACCCGCCCTGCCTTTAGCCCGGTCGACCTGCAAGGTGTGTGGGTGGATGGAAGACTGATCCTTTGGGAGAGGGCGCTTGGAATGAAGCATGTCCTGGGCGGCAGTAATTGCCCCCACCACAGTGTTCCTCATCCGTACTCCGTCCCTTTCTTCCAGGGTATGCAACCATGAAGTCAATCAGCATGACACCAGGTCATCAATCACTCCGGCTCCCTTTGGGGTGACCGGCTTGCTCCCGGAAAGCATACAGAGTGAAAAAAGAAAGAGGAAGCATGTATTCCAGAAACAGGGTAGTGGGCATGAGGTGGGTTTCTTCCATCCCGTGTCTGCACACTGCATGTTATCAATGTATTACATGTATCTGTTGCGTGAACCTTTGGATCTCATGGGTCCTCGTGTTATACTTTTTTATTAAAATGATTTCGGTAAGGATATTTTCTGTTGAGACCCTCATATCTTCCTATTTCACATTGTGCTAAAGGTGGGTGTGGGGGGAGGTGGGGCAGTTTTCCCCCTTTTATTATCTTGAACACAGTTTTACATCCTCCTCCAAACAAATCTCAGGCTCCAAGGGGCCCTGGCCCCATTAATAATTCCCTCTCTAATCTCCTCCTTCCATCTGATCAGGTCTTTTCTTCACAGCCCCTCTCCATTTCTCACCTGCCCAGAAACTCCATCAACACCTCCTCCTCTCCTCTGTGCAGGGTTCACCGCTTTTGATGTCCCGTTGTTAGCTTAAAATGAGCTTTAACAACTGTATAATCTAAAATAACATTGCCTTAGCCAATTCCTGGAAGGAGAGGAAGAGAAGACGAAAGGAGAATAAAGAACATGTTCCGAGCTAATGGATGTTCCCTAGACGTGTAATGTAATAATTTGGGTGAAAAGGAGCAGGAGAGTATAGGAGGAAGTCAGAAAGAATGAACGATGAAATGGATGGATGGGTAAGGGAATATATGAATAGAGGTCAGGGTGAGAGGCAGCATGAGAAAGAGTGGAAAAAGGAAAGAAAAGGGAAAGCAGATGGAGTCAGAAAGAGGTTGGGCAGATTTAATCTCTTCGCAGGGTCCACGGTTGCTCCTCTCACACCACCCTGATGGCAGAAAGGATCTGGCAGACTGATCAAAATTATAATCTCATACCCTTCTCACATTGGCAGATGGCGTGCATGTCCTCGCTCTCCTGAGTTGATGATCTGTTGAAGAAAAGCGCTCGACTTGCCCCGACTTTGAGGCCACGGCGCAACTTTATTCCCCTTCCTTCACCCTGAATTCATTACTTGCACGGAATGAAAGGGCCAACTTTAAAATATTCTATATCTGAATTGTTGATGTACCCAGAGTTTAAATGTATCTATGTGAGCTTGCGTGCTTGGCTGGAACTTCCCCTTGATGTTTAATTCATCATCATTACGCAACTCAGCAATGGAATAGCCTATGTTCGACCTCGGTAATCTTTGAGGATTTCATTATTAGAGATAGACATCTCCGATGCTGATGAGGAAAAAGCACCACACTCTAATTTACTCTACCATGACTCATCATTACACAGAGCATAAGCAAGTAGCTGCACCACCACCTCGCCATGTCCTCATCAGGGCTAATTCCCATTTCCTTCTTCTCTTTACCTTGCATTAAGTAGCCAGCCCTCCTGCCTCTCCCCGTTCAAACCCTCGGTGTTGAATGTCACTAACAGCACTTACTGGTCCTGCAATACAGCAAAGAAGCCTGCAGCTGCCTGGCCGCCGGTCCCTGGTGTGGTCAGAGTAGGAGGCCTATTGTGGCCAAGCCATTGATTGAGAGGAGTAATGGATCTGGCTCAGGCTGATAATGCATGATGTAATTGTCAGAGGGGTTTAATTATATGCTTATTACACGAGGCACTGAGTATTCATGCTGCCTCCCCATTCATTGCTCACTCTTTCTGAAGGCCATAAGGAGAAGAAAAAAAGACGTGAAATAAAATCATGTGTCATGTAAGAGGAAGATTTAGGGTGTTAAGTGCGTCATCTGCACCCATGTGAGCTAGCGGACGTATCATTAATTTTAAACCTACAATAATAATTATAAAGAAAAAGAAAAAAAAAATTAAGTGTATTTGTGGTTTTGAGATTTCTTGTGACATATTGGCCACACAGGTATCTGCAGTTTACCTATTGACATTGAGAGGATTGCGAGGGGCCCAACTAATCTAAAATTTCTATCATGGCACGCAGCCCTTCCATCCCTCCAGGCCATGCGCAACCATAATGGTGGCCTCATCGCATGTCTGAGTGCGTACGCAACACTGAGCAATGCTTTTCAATTACCTGCGCTGGGGCCCAGATGAAAATACATAGCACATATTTCTGAGGCAAAATGCGTAGGTCAGACGCACCGAGAAATAAAATATACTTTATGTCATTTAATATGACAGTTGTCCTTTCCCAGCTATTGAATAGAGGTCGTCACATGCACAGCTGTTGGTGGCATTGCTGTGTACAGCGTGTGTGCAGTCAATGCAGATGTGTTTACAAATCAAGTCAGTCATGCTGGGAAATGCCCACTATGTGACAATGCCACAGCTACATTATTCACCTCAGCAGGGGGAAAAAAACACAACGTAGCCTTTATTACCTCCAGCCACAAGGTTCAGGTTTCTGTATCCCCTTCAAGTAACACATGCAGTGTAACCTAAGCGTTAGCAGCAAAATACCTGACTGTTTACAACTGCATGAGGTTTGAGGCTAGGGAGACACTGGAGGTGCCAAACTAGCATTGCCAGGCAGAAAATTAATTCAAAGATGGATTCATTGTAGGAAGGATACAGAGAGGACGTAACATGCAAAGACAAAGAAAAACTAATCCGACATAAAGTATGTGTAAAACTGTATCTTTTGAGTATTTGTGCATCATGGTGGCAAATCAACAGTGAATTGTCACAGGCCGTATTTAGATCCTTATTGGAAAAAATGGCTTATTTCACTGTTTTTATTGTGTTGCCAAAATTCCTCTCCAGCCAATTGATAAATTGTGAGACCGCTATGTAATACACTAACTAGTGCGCTGAGTAGTGCCCGGCAACACTCACGCCTTTTTTTTTTACGTGGGGTACGGATCATAAAATAAATGTATCCCATTTATCATGTATTCGGGCGGAGAGGAGGAGGGACCAGGGGGAGAGGGAGGAGGAGGAGGAGGGAGAGTGGGGGGGAAGCTCTCCCGGTGTCCGCCCATGTCGGAGGCTGCATTAATGAGCTTCAATAGGGAACGGAGGCTGAGGCCAGTCCTGTAATGGTGTCCGCCCGGAATAGATGGGGCTGTGTTCGTGTAGATGTCTGTGTGTGTGGTTGTGAAAGGGAGAAAGAGAGAGAGAGAGAGAGAGGGAGAGGGGAGAGTCACAATTCATGGGGTTGTTTGCGAGGGGTGAAACAGGACACCTCTGATCTTTCTCGCAGCCATCATAGCAGATCACTGGCTCTGGCTGCTACAGGCAGCTCTATGCACATGGCACTCCGCACAACATCCTGCTGGGCGGGCATTTCCCTTTAGCATGCTGGCAGCTACTCAGCTACGCAGTGCATGCATTTCCTGTGTTTCTGATATGGAATAACAGGGACTCTGACAACAAAAATAAAGATTTACCCGGTTGCACGTGCAAACTTTGAAAAAACAAACAAACAGGTGAGTAATTTGAACCGGAACATAACACACAGACGCCTTGTGAACGCCCGTGGAGGTTACATTCTAGCCCTATTTGCAGCGTTTGGCAATTAGGTGGAAATGCTCGGATCAAATATGGAACAACAAACACTGGCAGTTATCTTTTTATAATCTCATGTATGGAAATGAGTGTTTGATTTTCTTCTCATGCAAATGAGATTTTCATTTAACGAAAAAAAATCTGGGGCTTGGCAGAGCGTTGTACGCCGGTCTATTGTGTCCTCACCACACTGAAATAAATGATGAATACCTAAATAGTATTTCACATTTTGAGATAATTATTGTGCTGGTGTAGAGAGAGAGAGAGAGAGAGATGCAGAGAAAGAGAGCATCTTTTAACATGCAAATAAAATACGCCGCTTTGTTTTCTCTTGTGAAGATCAATCATAATTGGGCAGGTACACACAATCACAGCGGTAATTTGATGACCCATTTCATTTTTGGATCACGCAGCCCGAATCTCCCTCCTGCTCTTCCAGGTGTGCAAGTATGAAAAGTGTGATTATCGAAGGCTCTCAATGCACTCGGCACAGCGTACAGCCATTTTCCTCTCACTACTTCAACAGGAGATCCATAACTTTTTTTTTGAACCTCTTCTTTTGAAAAGAACAGCAAGCCGATTCATATCTCAGGCTCCCAAGTCTGTCGGCTTTTCAAATGGCGGAGAATTAATTGAACGGAGTTGCCCTCTCACCCGTAGTCATTCTGAAATCCTTATCATAGTGTGGTGAGAAAAAAAAAGAAAAAAAAAAAGAAAGAGGTAACACTGCAGAGCAGCTCGTAAGCAGCGCTACTGGATGTCCTGGCGATAAATTGGTGGAATGAGGCGGCAAACGAGTCGTTAAAAATGAATAGTGTACAAATAAAGAGACCAAATGCACAGCATACATACATAATTACAAAGACAATACTCTATGTAAACACAGAGGCCCACCAATCCACAGACGCACACACGGTTTATATTCCACGATCGCCAAGCCAGTTATGCTGCACATTAGAACGTCTCCGTCCTCCCTGGAGGCCGGTGGGTTGTGAGTTTGGCCCGGCCATTTGTAAGTTCCCTCCCGTGCCTTCTTCACACTCCCTGTGGGCCTTGTGAACAGCGGAGAGTTGCCGTCCCTAATGTAATCTCGTGGACTCTGGGGGGGGAAAGGCCAAATCTCTGAAAATGAGAAGTGATGAGAGGAGGGTCATTCAAAGTCACGCCTTGAGGGGGATTTGAAGCACTACAACGATTAAAGGATCACAGAGATAAGAATAATTGAAGCATATTGTATGTCACCTTGGAGTTTAGTGTATGACTTTATTGCAAAGAAGCTTAGGCGTGCCACTAAACGAGCTGAGAGCAGAATCAACAGGTAAAAAGAGGATTGAACAGTTGCTGAGTCATTAATGTTGGTTTTTACTGTACAGTAGTACAGACATTCAAGCACTTAATCGAGTCAAAAGCTTGGAGATGAGAGTATCTGTATTCACTGTGCACTGCAAAATGAGCGTGCTGAGATTGATGGGAACACCTTTGAGGGCTGCTGGGTGTGTTTACCAGTGGACTTCCACTGTTCCGGGGGGCTAATTCTGCAGGCCTTTAGACATTCACAAGTATCAATCTTCTCTGACCTGGCCTTGAGCCGCATCCTCCCAAAGGAAGTAACTCTCCCATTCTTCCTCCCTCTTTTTCCACTTCACTCCCTCTCCTCCCCTCATCCCTTTCTCCCCCCCCCCTTTCTGCCCACCCTCTTCCTCTCCCTCCATCTCTCTTCAGCTATCTGACCTCATCCCTCCACTAAATCTCTTCGCTGTCAAGCGACCAAGAAACGCGGAAGTTGTGAACTTGTGAGGAGTGAGATCAATAAAGCAAGGACAGGCTGAACGATCTACCCAGAGACAATGCGTCCTGCGCCGAGGATGGGCACCGCGGCCCATAAATCCTGCCACCCGGGCCGTCTGCTGCTGGGCAGAGAGCGCCGGGCCGTCATCATCATCGTCCTCCTCGTCGGGGGGGGGGGAGTCACTGTAAACAGTTACGTCAGCCGTCCCATCACTGCCGGCGGAGCAGATAAATCCATATTAACAGGAGTGATGAAAGGGACTTTGATGCATGTTCATAACGGAGTCGCTCCGCACCAGTGAAATATGAGTGGGCCGCGTCATATATGTCATGACAACATACTGTAGATGGGTTGTCATGGCATACGATTGCTGGGATGAGCTAACCGTAAGCCGCTGATGATAAGTGTGGTTGTTGACTGAGCAGAGGCATAATCTTCAACCTTTGAGAACTTGAACGCATCTTTGACCTTTCTGTATGACTCTCCGTAATGATCCATGTTATTGTAGAGGCGCGCTTGTCTACTGACAGATGACAGAAATCTAAATCACAATATATCAAAACACACACACACACACACACACACACACACACAGGGCCTTAAGTGTTTGTAAAAGAATTAAATAAAAAATGACACTAACCAGAGCAAGTTTTTGGAGAAAGGGAGTGTGTGTCTGGGTGCATGTGCGGGTTAAAAGAGCCCACACAAAGTATTTTATTTATATTCCATACATAAATAGTAGGCTGTTTGGTCCCGTCCCAGCAGTCTTCATATTTCCTGGTGACATTATCAGCTGTCTCCATCGTGTGCAGAGCAGGAAATAAATTGCATTTTTGCCGTTGGTTCTGTGGCTGCAGAGTGCAGGAGGAGCATTATAATATAAAACATGAATAAACAAAATCACTCATGAGCAAATGTGCAGGAGCATGGGGAGGTAATCTCCTTTAGGCATGGTCCTTGAAATTAACTCAAAGAATCTGCACATGAAACGTGTTAAGAAGATTAATCAAATATTTCCTCCCTCCCCCCAACTCCTGCTTCCATTCAAAGTTTATTTTCTATTCTCTTTTTTTTTTTATTCAAACATTATGGTAATTACTTATTATTGTGCTTACTTGAGGAAGATTGCTTGGCCACAGGTGAATCGGAGTGAGGCAAAGGGATAATGCTATATGTGTGAAATTGTCATATCTGTTTTCTAATGTGGCTCAGGCACGAGTGTGCCAAACGTGAGGGATGTGCGTGGCAGGAAGGCGCTATAATATGCACAAGGGCAGTTGGGTTCTGCTTGAATAAACGAGAGAGCGGGTGAACTAGGCAAATATTAATTTCAAAGTAAAGGGTTTTTGAATCACAAAGTTTTCTTGATTGAAGCATCGGCTCGTCATTGCTTGCACATCCCATAATGCCTCCGATAAATACTTTTCCCTGTATCTCGCACCTCCACACGGTCATACTTCAGTTACAGGGTATGATGCGTGCTACAGTTAAAGAATACAGGATCAGGTTGCCACTCACCTAGAATGGCTGTCAGACATGAGTGCAGGTAAATCACTCATCTGTCCATGTAATCATGCAAATTTGTATTATCCCTCATGTCCCACAGCTCTCGGCACTCATTTATGCATGTTTTCTTCGTACCTCATCGCCCACATCATGTCGGACAGAAGCTGTTTAAAGCTCACTGTGTTTTTCGTTACAGTATCTAGGGAATATCAGTCTGCGAGTTTTAGATTCCCAAAAACTGGATTGATTGCCCGGAAAGTTGATGCAGACGTTCAGGTTCCCCAGAGGATCAATCCCAATGACTTTGGTGATCTTGAGACTTTTCATTTAGCGCCCCCCCCCCCCCCACCCACCGAAGGTGAACAAATTCAATTTCCACAGCTCAGTACAGACTATTTAAAAATAACAGGTTTGGATCGTCCTCAGCATTTTTAGTCTGTATTCATCTGTATTAATATAAGTATTACAAAACATAATTTGGAGAATAAACTATATTATGTGCATTTGTTTGTATTTAAAACAAAGGGTAATAATGGCACAAGAGTATATTTTGTTATTGTGGTATTTTGTGAGAAAACGCTCATGAATTTGAGTGAGTTTTTAGTTTAGTCAGTTTCATTAGTCAAGTATGCACTGAAACATTACACTGAATCAAACTAAATTATACTATGAAAATTAAATAAAAACCATGATTGGGTAAAGTTGTACATATTTATGAAATTCATTTCAACTGCGTAATTGAGGGCATAGCTATATTA
The DNA here is from genome assembly GCF_964276395.1 of Gasterosteus aculeatus. Taxonomy (NCBI): domain Eukaryota; kingdom Metazoa; phylum Chordata; class Actinopteri; order Perciformes; family Gasterosteidae; genus Gasterosteus; species Gasterosteus aculeatus. Next base: position 7,915,525 of record NC_135703.1, read on the forward strand.
CAGTAGTACTCTAGAACCTCCATCCAAAACTAAATTACAGCCATATGTAAAAGCATGAAATCCCATGTTAAAGTGCAGCCAGTGTGAAAAAACAAGCGTATGTGGCCTTCAGTTTTTAAACAGTTTCGAGTGGCAAAGTCACGTTCAGACCTTGGCGCGTGCGATGCTCCGGGTTTTTCGGCAGAGAGTACGGACATCGCTATGGATACAGTTTGTGAGCGTCCCCGGTGACCGGAGCGTGTGCGGGGCTGATCAGTCCGTGGCCCGGCCTGGTCCGTCATGACTGATGAGTTGGCAGTGGACCTTGGAGGTTTGGGTGATAGCCTTTCAGCGTGTGATTCACGGGGAGCGCCCTATGCGCTGACACCCCCCTCGCGCTGTGATTGAGTTCACAATCCGGAGCCATTCCTCCCAAGTATATACGACTCCCAAATAAATAAATGACAGAATCATGAGATCCCATCCAGCCAGTGTACAGTGGCCGTAACAGTCTGGGATACATCCACTCCGGTGCAGATAAGGTTATCTGTAATAGTATTTCTTTATCTATTCTATTTTACTTGGCACACACTTCTGCATACGTGCGGCTCGGTTAGATTGATGTTATCAACGGGGAGGCAGATGAGCTGTTCGCTAAACTGTGAGACCAGGAGAAGCAGTTAGTCTGGAAGAATCAGCACATCTAAAGCTCAATAATTAGCGTGTTATATTTCATTTGTTAAATCAATAACAAAAAAGAAAAAAGGACAAGTTGAGGTTTTTGGAGAAAACCCAGCTCATAAAAAAGTCCAGCTCATGGAAATCGTAAATTAAGATAAGGACAATTATCTGCTGGTTGCCTGGCAACCTCACAGTGACAACGAAGAATCACGCAATATATGAAATGAATAGCCATGACGTCATGCTAACAGCATACTCATTTTGCAGTGGTGCCAAATTTCAAAGCCAATTGTATTGAAAGGTATTGGTGATGGAAAAATGATTCCACCAAATAAAAAATAATAACGATGTAGACTTATTTATTCATCTACATTAAAAGTGTACGTGGGTTTTCCTTGTTATTGGTCTCCGAATAGATTATGGCAGCGCGTAGCAGCTGCATAGAGCTCAACTCACGATAGCTACAACATGATACAATGACTAAACTATTATGACCTCACTGCAGTTACAAACAGACCAATTCATTAATGGATCTGAATATAATGGCGGGTTAGGGTTAGGGTTAGGGTTAGAGTTAGGTAAATATCTTTAGGACTGAATGCCTTGCTAATGCCTTAAAAGCTTGCCTCAGTAACTTATGTTTGTGCTACTCATCTAGCCTGTGTTATTAGCACACACATACAGTTATGACAGTGATTAAGTTGAGGCTGTAACCCTTAAACACTATGGCTAAAAGGTCCATTTTTCTCAACGTCATAAGGACTATTTCTTACTGACGTTATTGGTTTCATAATTGGTTTCATTCAGACGTCTCAACAAAGTCTTGCCATTCAAATGCTAATTCAGTAAAGGCCCCGATCCCGGTAGTGAAAAGTTTGGACAAAAATTCTCATTGAATTCAACGAGAAAGTGTGTCCAAATTTTGGGCTGGTAACAGAAAAAACGATTGCTAGAGCTGGACAACGTTGAAGGTGTTATTTTCCACTGCTTAAGTTTTTACAGATTATTGAAAACAGACACAATGCGTTATTTAGCAGAAGTAAATTCCCTCCCTTCCTTACTTCACTCCAAAGTTTGAAAAACACATTGTGAATACAACCTGTTAGTAACAAACGTACTGCATTTCAAAATGGTTTTAATTAAAACCAGACGTCATAGGAATTAGCATAATATAAAGTAGAAAATACATTTTCAGTAATTCATTAATCACTGGCCCTTTTCAGAATGATTTACTGTATACTTTGTGACTGAAAATAGTTTAGCAGCATTAAGCTCTAATGCATCAGCATGTGGAGTTAAATCCATAGCAAGAACATCCTAATCCATTAATTGGTTTACATTTAGTATTAATAGTTTAACACGTAACTACGGTCAAATAAACTGAAGACGTTCAATAAGCCGTCGCTCATCAAAGACGTCCTATTTTCCTCTGACTCCTCCGCTGATTGACCTAAGCACAACTGATGTCAGCCTCCTTGTTATCAATCGCATCTTCATTTTCTTCCTACACCAATTTCTTTTCCGCCCTCTGCCATATTAATAACGGGCGAACTCCTTAAATCACTTTTCAGGGTGATTGTCTCCGTCTTTCCATGCGCAGACCCCTGGCCGCGCTTTTGATATCAGGGAAAAGGCAGATTGCACAAATAAGTCCATAATCTCCAACAGCCAGTGACAGGTTGACGTAATTGTTGCTGTTAGTGAAGCAATATGGAGGTGAGTCACTCCTCAGTGAGAATGGGGTCTTAGCCAAAGTCTTTAAGCAGATAAGCCTGTTTGGCCTAATAAATGGGCAGATTTGAAGATGTCATCTGAGATTTCCCGTCCCTCGTGTTAATGGCAACAGGACAAACCGAGCAAGGGCACACAAGTGTACCTGCATTAAAAGCATTACAGTCAGAAAGAATTAAAGAACGTGCCGTTTTTGCAAATAACATCATTATTATCTAAACCGGTTGAGTCTTTCATGTTGACAATAAAGACTTCCGTACTGCACGACCATCCAGTCGCTGTTTTATTAACATCAAAGCGCCACTATCAGCACAGCAACATTTGTGTTTTCCACCAACACACCCTTATTACAGGGGGAATTAGCTCTGCTTGAAATGAGTGAGAGCCGCACACTGAAGTCCTCATCGTGCAGTACAGCTGGAGACAGAGATAGGGATCAGGGGGGGAAAGCAGGACACACTGTCTGCACAGACCTCAGATGTTCAACGTAAGAGCTGCTCGTCTTATCAGTCCCCTGAAATGGCCCTCTAATTGGGGACATGTTTCTATCAAATGTGTATAAATTGACGGTAATTGCTTTTGTATGCATGGAAATGCTAATTTTCCTCTATAATGGCTATCAAGAGAAACCTACAAACTAGTTCAGTGGGTTCCTGTATCACGGACGAGAGAACAATAAATAAATGCAAATCGTGCGCAGAGTTCTGATGTAAAGCAAATGCAAATTTGAAAAGGAGCTGGCATATCTCGTCCTTTCGAGTGCCCCTAACTACCGACTAAAACACACACGACTGCAGTCTCCCTAATTTCTGTTTTCTCTCCAGGGAAGAGAGCACGGACATGAAACGCGGCATCAGAGCACTTTTCGGAGGCAATGCAGCCCACTTGAGATGCTGACTGCTCGTGATAACTCCTGGGTTCAGCGTCCCATAGGCAGAGCTTTGGAATAATCCATTCTCCATACGGATTTCTTCCACGGAAGCTGCTTTATCCCATTATCACAGGCATTATACAAATGTATACCGCTGTAATCCAGACACTTAGAAGCCTGATGCTTTTGGAAATAACCATGTTGACGGTGAAAAACCGCTTCTGGTAGACAGTGCGGCGCAAACAGAGTCGCTCTGGCACAAGTTAGTACGTGCACTGGTGGTAGGACTTGTTCACAACAATGCTGAGATGAAAGTCTGTGTTCTTTGTGGGTGTGCGCGTGTGTACACATGTCGGTGCAAATGAGTCTTCTCGGCAAAGTTCTTTCTGAGGGAGATGCTGCGTGTAGAGAAACTTGGTCTCTGCCGTATGGGGGTGTTTAACATATCCAAGGTCTCCAGCAGAGACGTACAGAGGCACAAGCGGGTCACGGGGGACGGCGATGGCTCTGTGAACTCAGCAGGTGGCTGAGCGCTAGATGTGATAACTAGATGTTCTCGATGGCAACAGTGGTGGAGCTGGTCCGTCACTAATGTGTCTGCCCAATAACACAGCAGGCAGCAGAGGTCTGCGTGTGATGAAGAAGAACCCCCCCCCCCCCCCTCCATCCCGCCATCACAAACATACAGACATGCCGCATATACCCTCCAGGCCATGTGACGCTTGAAGGACAAAGGATTCAAAAAAAATCTTTACATTAAAGGAAGAAAGATATCTTTTTTTTTTTCTCTATAATAATAATTTAAAAAAAATCCCATCTGCTCTCCATTGTGAAAATTAAAAAAATACCAGATAAACTGGGTTGGCAGTCCTGCAGACATTAACGTTAAGGTGCAGCTTGCCAAGTGACAGTTGAAATGTACGCCTCATTGGCTTGCGCAGTGCTATGGGAGACATCATCCACCGGCAGATGTGCACAGCTCACCACTGTCTGCCGTCTCTATAATTGACACCCGCATGTAACAGAATGGCAGCGGCACCAGCCTGTGCCATGTTTCAGGGAGAGAAAAAAAAAAGGCAGAGAATAAGCAGAGCACATCCTGAGAGGTTTGCCTCAACCTTCTCTCCGACGCCTGTAAGTGCCGCGGCATTAATGGAACACATTATGCCTCGTATTATGGAATCATATACAGCAGCTGTTGATCCAATTTAATTGTGGTGCTACAGCTAAAACAAGTCCCTCAGGGGGAACAATGTCTAGTTTGGGTTTGGATGGCAGGATTCGGATCTCCTCGGCTGGCGTCCGTGGGGCGTTTCATGTCGCAAAAAATCCTCCAATACCAAAGGATTGGATGAAGACGTGCCTCTGAGGATGGAGGTGCAGAGCTAACTGGAAGGGAATGATCAATAGAACAATGCGAAGGCATCTGAAAAAAACACTGCGTCCCGGTAATTCAATCCATACAAGTGCGTTCTGTTATTGGTTCAAATCTCGGGCTATTGGATTCATCCAGTAGTAACATAATCGCGAGTTGGCTGTTGACGAAATATAAATTGTATTTTTCCTTTTGTATTCACGCATAACCCAAATTGTACACAGAAACACCTGAATACACAGTAATCATGTATACATCCATATATATTTTTTACATTTATTAATCAAAATATTGCATTCACAGTGGACATAATTGACTTCTCTCTTCAACTGGGATTATGGACAACCCCCCCTCCCCCCAATAACTAATCAAATTTCTATGATGGAGAGAATTCCTTGAGATTTACTTTGGGCTCCCCTCCATTTGGGGTTAATGAGAGTCTTCCACAGCCTCCTCATAGCTATTTCATACCTCAGGGATTTAAATAATTCCCATTGATAGTTTCCAAATCTCGAATGAGACAGGATTAATCAAAAGCAGAGAAAGTAAAGCTGATGAGGGTGAAGCGGCGCATGAGGATGAGGATGTCCAAATCAGGAGGAAGGGGACCAGTTGTAGACAGTGTGCAACACATTTCCGTCATTTTAATGGCTCGGCTCTGTGACTAAAACAGTGGGACTAAGTTTCGCCGGAGAGCATAATGATATTTAGAGCTCAAAGCGAATTAAAAAAAGTGAATAACTAGCGATACAACAGTTTTTTTCAGATCAGTTCAAATATGAGCTATTTGTTACAGTGGTAGATAATTGCCCATCATTCTTTTCTTAAATCAGAGGGAAAACGTGTCTTTATCCAACTTGTTATATTCAGTATGCCTCAGGTAATATTTTCTGTTTAATATTAAGACAAATATATATTTGTCAATTGAGCGATACGCTTGTTAAAATATATATAACGGGCGAAACAAAAGTAAATTGATATCTTACAATCTGTCCACGTGTTTCAGACGGTTCAGAAAACCACCAATCTATCTTCCCACATCCATTAATTCATCTTAGATGGAGTCGATTTCATTATTCACAGCGGGGCCGTCGACGAGGCATGTAGAACTTAAGAGCGTGCAGGGTGGTAGCCCTATGTGGTATGGGCATTGGTATTTAAGTTCTTTGGGATAAATCATTTACATCAATTCAGTTACTGATGAGGCATGAATACATATGGAGAATTCTGTTCAGACGTGATTTATTTTAATTGTCGCACTGGGACCTGCTATCACACTGCGGCAGAATGGGTCACTGCATTAGAAAATTAAAAGTAGAGCCTCTAATTTGATATCTATTTGTACATCCAGGCCTGTGGGATAGAAAATGTGCTGAGCGCATATAAATGCCCTTCCCTGCAAAGAGGCTCAAACTTCTCCTCAACTGGGGAGCGGCCACCTGGGTGCGCGGGTCAGTCCGCCGCCGTGCATGCAACTCCGTCCGACCTCGAATCGAGCTGCGGCGAAGGCCCACGGCGCACGTGGATGAGCGTACGTGTGCCTGCAGCGCAGTGCTGGGGTCTGAGGTCAGCGAGTGTGTGTGGCGTACGCCTCGGGCTTCTTATGTTCTATGGGTTCCATTTACACAAGGTCATTTAATACTTTCTTTTGTCCGCTTTCGGAGGTGTATCAGTGGGCGTTGCGGCAAGCAGACGGAGTTGGCAGCCGATCTTCACACAGATTTATGCAATTCAAGTGTGTGGTGGAATTATTATCAAAACCGCTTACAGTGTCCACTGACAGGTCGGCAGCGCGGAGTGAAAGTGTATTTCCAACACTCCGGCTGCGTAGTCTGAGACTGTTCCCAAAAGGCGCGCTCCCTCGAGCTATGTCACACTGACAGGCAGGCCAGCATCCCCCCAAAACCTGTGAGGTCAGAGCAGAGTAGCTCTTTCATATGGCCTTTTGTCTGTTATTGTCATCAGTGTCTTCCCCCGCTTTAATGTTTTGTACAGCTTGGGAGCACATTGTTCCGGCCTCACTGTTCTTGCTTTAAGGGCGATACAGAGGTCATGTGGAAAAATGTGGATTTCCATTGTCACAGCCAACTTTCCCCTGCATTCTCCTGGCAGCTTGACCTCATGACCTTGTACTGAAAGAGGAGATTTCATTCTGAATGCTACCCAGATTACCAATAATATACAGAGAATCAAGACACTTCTCAAGGTTAGAACTTAAAGGTGTGCATCAGGAATGTATCACCGAACATTTGATTTACTGAAAATTGAATTGAATGAGGAAATTTGTCTAACCTTTCGACTTCCTCAATATGTTAGTTAACTTAGCTTTAGGATATAGTTAGGGTGGGGTAACTACATGTATTGGTTGGGGAATGATGGGTACAGTTAGTAAAAAAGGGACCATTGATCGCAGGCTGCAAAATATTCTTCATGCTCATCCATCTCCAAAGCCTGAACCTAATTCATAAGGCTACCGGGCCCGTGGTCAGCCTGACACACATTAACCTGATATAAATTGGACATATTTAAACTCTGGTTTTGTTCCAGTGTGACCAAAGTAGCACAATGCTTATTTACTGTAAAACCCTGACATCCACCAAGAGTTTGCTCATTACTTTTTCAGTAAGATTAATCACAAGGAAGGCATGGCTTTACCATCATTTGACTTTACATAATGAGAATGAAGCATAGGGATACAATCAGCAGATACAATGTATTCTACTCTAAGATGCACCAAGTGCAACTCTAAACTGAGTATTGTTTTGTCAATCATAATTCCTCAACAGTTCTCCAGGCAGAAACGGCTTTATTAACATGCATAAAACACAATAACCAAAGATTGATCATTTGCATCACAGCACCTGCCCAGAACAAAAGTAGTGTCCCTAATGCTGAGATGACCCTGAATATCTTTTGTTTTAGATAGACCTATCTATTGCTTCTCTTTTGAAGCGGAAATCATTTGCTTCCAAATGGTCTTTTTTTTTATTTATAATGATCAATCATGAGCCGAGTGAGCGGTGGGTCTGAAATAATGAGATCCTATTTCCCTTTCATTCTACCTTTGCCTTCCAATAGTAAAGTCAAGTTTAAGTAGAGGGAAAGGATGATAGATTGGTTGAGAGCATATTTGACAGAAGGGGGAAGAAGGAGATGAAAAGAAAAATAAACGAGTGAACAGCAGCTGTTCCATCATGCTTGGATAAAAGTGCTGCGTAATGTGCCCCCCTTTTGAAATTCCGTGGTACCTCCAGATCCTCCATCGACATCCCGGCAGGCAGAGGTGGTAAAAAGTTTTTTTTTTAAAGAGATCATGACAATTGGAAAAATTTCCTGAACTGTCATTCAAATCTAAAAATAAAAAGCGAGGCAAATCAATTATCCAGTGTGTGGCCTACAAAACAGACTGTTTGAAAGCTCGCGGAGCTTTAGGAAAGCAGAAGTAAGCATGGCGGGACTTCTGAGGGATCGCAGGAAGGATGGGTACGTGAATATGTGTGAATCCTCCAATTTACATTTGATCACAGGCACCCAGTGCCCTCATGAAGTTAAATCAGCAAACCGAATGTCGTGATTTACATAAACAAACAACGCTTGGGTTTATTGATATCGAACAACGTCTGGTGAGATTGGTGGGGAAAGATGTTGCCAAGGGACCCACCCGTCTCATTTTCGTGAAAAAATATGTTCATAACTGAGCTGAAAAAGGCCAAAGTCTGCTCATTCACTGACTTCAAACCAGTTGCGAGAACAGTCCAACATTTCTGTTTGAGATTTTGATGATAAAATGTACACGTCATGTGAGTCTGTTGATTATAAGTCTATATGCAGCACACAGCTAACTCTGTTTATGACAAAGACGTGGAAACAATCTGGAGAAAATCTGCCTATCAGGACTCAACGGTCCTGAATTAATCCTTTGATTGTGAGCTTTTAAAGGTAGATTGTGAGATTATTCTACACAGGTAAACTGTCTGTTTTCTTCTCATCGGACTCCCCCAGAAAGCAAATAACTAATATTATCAATGTTTTGAAAGTCAGGGTCAGGCTATTACTCTGAGCATTGTTTTCACTATTTCATCTTTTTTTTATATATCTGCCATATGTCTAGTAATAAAATCATTCTTTAAAATTGCTGTACCGGTTTGCATTGCTAATTTATGCATCAGCTCTAACAGCCTCATCCATTAGCATCACTCAAGGTGATGAAGTTTCAAAACACAGTATATTACTGAATTAGAAAAAAAAATGTATCTCTGTCATGAAACAAGCATTGGAAAGTCATACTTACTTCTTATTAGAATGAAAAACATTAGTTCAACACCTATTTCTTGGGCTAAAAATAGGGTTTGAATGATGTTTTGGTTTCCGGTAGCTTTCTACGGGAGCTACAACTTCTCCACATTTCAAGATCTTCCAATTGTCTTTCAGACATGGGCTTGACACAGAAGGGATATCTGTGCCAATATGGAAGCCATGTTGTCTGCATGGTAATCAGTAATCCACTCTGCTCTGGGTCTGGCCGGGCCGCTGACCCCTGCTGACCTCCTTGGAATTGATTTTGCGCTTGAACCCAAAAGCAGGAGCAAATCAAGGACAGATATCTGATGCAAGCGAGACACAGGAAGGAAACCAAAGGACACAGAGTGAAAGAGCTGCAGAGAAGAAAACTAAATATGTTTTTTAGTCTTAGAAGAGAAGATGGTTACAATGACTTACATTGATTGAACATCTGCAGAAAAGCAAACCATCCCAGCAGAAATATCTGTCTGACACCGACAGCCGATTTTCTCTCAAGAGGAGAGCAAGTTAAGACCTCTCTCGCTCTCTCTCTCACTATGTCCCGCAGTCACTCCTCCTGTGTGCGTCTGTAATAGAAAAGACAGAAATTCTGTCCGCGGCTGCTTCCTCCTCAGGGCTAATGACTAAATTTGGAGATAATCGTCATGTTTTAATTGATGTTTCCGCACCACTGACTCAAACCACCGGTGGATTGCATCAGGGAGATGAGAGATATGAATAGTTTTGTATCCGCGCGGCACCACAGCTCCCTTTACTGCACTGGCTCGTAGCTGATCTGTCCAACGCTGGAGGCTTCGGGACAGCGCAACCTGCTCGCAGTCACTGCGTGAGGCAGCGGCTGCACGCCGTCACATCTCCACGCTGCCGCTGTTGGACTGGGTACAAGGCTGCGTTGTGCAGCAAGCTGCTCCATTTTGCCCGTCGGCCCCCCCAGCGCGCCGCGCTATGGAGAGGACTAATGTATTTATAACCCCTCTCATATGTGCTCTGGGAACAAATTAGAAACAAATGAGGAAGGATTCCTCCGCTTGCCCCGGAAAGCCATGAAATTAGGGCAGCATCGTTTACAACTCGCAGCAGATCAGAGCAGCAAACTGATGCAAAAGTTAAATATGTTTCTAAAAGTGTCTATACAGTACATTGTACAGTATTTTACTTAAGTGTTGCACCATTGAGAGCTGAAACGCTTTGTGCACGCTTTAAACTCAAGTTGTTAATGAGGACTGGGTGAAACATTCTTTGTTTTCTTGTTTTTATTTCTATTTTATAAGGAATTCCTTTGATGATAAAGTCACCAACTACACGAGAATATTGTATTATTTAAGACTTATTTTGATCTAATCATCTTACAGGCCTGATCAACACATTTGGGATGCTACGCAGAAAACGTTGCTTTGGTGTCTTTAAAGGCACCAAAGAAAAGAAAGATTGCTTCGCAATTAAAATAACAAGTACGTTGATGGCAGACACTGAGGGAGACATGAGAAAGAAAGCTTGTTTAGAGTCCTTATACATTCTGTCTGTCTAATGTTTGTGTAATGTTTTCATGTCGTGTTTGCTGCTACCAGGGCTCCTGGCGTCATTCACACCAAATCAGGCGTTGTGGCTGAAAGTCTGCCAATCGATTTGAATGAAGGTCGTGGGTTTGGCTCTGGCCGGGGAGGCCAAAAAAAAAATGTTTCAACTGCAACCGCACCCTGAAAGCTTTAATTGGGCTTACTGAAATATTGAAATATGTTTTATTGATGTTTTGTAAACGTTCCATGAGAACACTGCAGCTGGCTCTCAGTGTCAAGTCCACTGTAGTTTATTAATGCATATCTTTTAAAATCTTGATTAAAAAAATGGGACTGCACAGTTATCTGGATACCCAGGTTACAGTCCGCGGATACATTTTTCATATAACACACCGTAGAGACTAAAATGATAAATCTTTTGTCACCGGTTGCATTTAAAACTAAAAAAAAATGTCACTTTTTCAATAGTTCACTTCCAGACACAGTGTCTGCTCAGCAACAAACAACAAACTCTCTATATATGTAAATCAGATCAATAGGATATCCATACAAACGGCCTGCAGCTGCGTGTTGCCATCAAAAAGCTCACCTAATGTAATAAGGAACATCAATAGTTGATTTTCAAACCTAGCGGTGCACGGCAAGAAAACGAGGATGATGAGATTAGCGCAGCTTGGCGCCAATGTGGAGCGCCGTTTTTATAAACAGTCACAATTAACGCAGACTGTCATTATCCGTGTGACAATGAGATGTGTCGGGGAGAGCAGATTAATAACTTCACCGCGTGAGTCAAACTCGGCGGCTCTGCAGAGGCGCACTGCTATTTGTTTTCGGGGAGTCAACGCTGACGTTTTGGACGTTTGGATATGATAATTAGTCACGATAAGCTGGAACGCTCACGCGCTCAGACAGAAGGCGGCTTACGCATCTATTGTGTGTTGTCCTTCAGACGGGTGCTATAATGCAGTCTGACATCGGCCGCACTACATGATAACACAGAATTAGCAGGTGTGTCCTGCGGCAAAAATGCCTCCGTTAAAGGTACATCGTGGGCCAAGATCCCTGAGGTGGATTAATCTCAGCTAATGATGTTTTTACTGGGAACAGACAAGTTTCTCATGGACTAAAAAGCTGGAATTACACTCACATTCAGACGCTGTATTCGATTTGTTACGCATTTTAGTAACCATTATGTTTTATGAGGGAGCAAAAAATGTTAACCAGTGTTTATTTTAATCCCTGTAATTAACGTTGTGTTAATATTGGCACCCAATATTGATTTAGTTCGTCTTTCTGCCATATGTCAATTCATTTTAGTCTCATTTTAGTTTTTGAGATTTAGTCGACACAACCAAATTCATATTTTAATTTTTTTTACATTATTTAGACAAAAATCATGTCTTCTTCAGGCTGCATCACTACCTTTTGAATAGAACATGTTGAAAGGCATTTTTCTCCTTACAATCAGTTGATACATATGTATTTGTTTACGCACATACACACAACAAGAGTTTAGTCTTTCTTTAACTTCCAGCCAAGCCAAAAAAAACATTGCCTTTGGTACTTTCAGCTGTCAGCTGTCTTAGTTCCTTCAGGGTATGTGAACCTGCCGTCCCTCTTATAAAAAACAACAAAATACTCCCATCTAACATGTGCAATTGGTCTACGACTACTTTCTTAACAGTCTCACTTCCACTCGTTGCTTCAGCTCTCTCACACTAGCAGGCAAAGCGAGAAGGGTATGAGAAGTGTATACTCATAATCCTCACTTCCTGCACAGCCCTGGGCTGTGTTTGGAGTGTTTTACTAGAGAGGGGTGTCTGAAGGAGATGAAGCTCTCGGGCCCGCTCAGGCCCTCCCTCTCTCTCCCTCTCTCCCCATTGCATTGGATTAGTGCATGGTGAATCAGCCGTTTGTCACTGACACAGTAACAGCCTACCAGTGGCTTTTATTGGCACCAGGTGAACCAATAAAAACCTCAGCTTTGGTATCCTCAGGCCAACAGGATGGCAGTTCATCTGCAAACGGCAAGTGCGTGAAAAATCTCTTTTTGAACATCCAACCAGAGGGGTGCCAGCTTTTATTTTTATATTATTTCATAAAGCCTCCATTCCTGTAAACCACCACCGCAGCCAATAACATGCATTACAGTGACTGCGAGGAGGGAAACACATGCACTTCATGATGGAAGAACCCCAGGAGCTGCGACAGAGAATAAACTTCGTTTCAAAGTGAATATGTGCTCACGGGGCTGCGAGTTAGTGGCATTGCAGGTTATAGAGTCATTGTCTGCCCTAATTGTGTTTTTGAAGCGTCGTTATTGCTATTCACGGTATTCAAGCAGGAGCAAATGGCTCTTCCTGCCGATGGACACATAATTGGGGAGCTTGAAGAAGATTACCACGGCAGGGAAAACAAAACAGAGCTGGAAGGAAAATACATTCTTGGTAAGAGGATGAAGCGAGCAGCAGCATTCAGAGGAGAGAGCGTGGCAGCGAAAGAGAAAAAAAATATGTTTGGAAAGTGTTCAACCACATGTCTCCAATTCATAATTAACTTTTTAGAACCATCACAAAGCTACGGGAGTGAGGCTCGTGCCAGCGGAGCCGTTCTTTTTTCACTGGCAGATGTGACTCTGCTGTGTTTTATCATGTGTTTATTTAGATGTTTTCTCAGTGCCCAGCGTGCATGAGGTAGTTTGACGAAACACGTGTTGCCAGAGGGCCAACAAGAAAATTCGCTGTCTGCGGGAGGAATCCTGACTGTGAATGAATGGATGGCAGATGAGTTACAGCTTTCTCAGACAAACCCCCCCAAAAAAATCATGTTTATTTCAGGATTTCTTTTCATTCTTATCAAATGTTTTGCCCGTCGCGTTTGCGTAAAAATCAGAATGTTATGAAGCAGCCCATTTCCACATTAATTGCTTCACTTTAGGCAGCCATCTAGCCAGCTAGGTATGTGCCTAATAAAACACTAATTGTGCAAATTAGATGTTGTGAATCTCTCACTGAGTCAGATAATCGTCACCCGCTACTCTATCTGGTTAATGATGTTGACTCATTAAGGGCTGGATCAGATCCCTCGCTGCTTTCTGAGGAGGATGTGGCGAGTCATGAAAAAACAAACCAAAGTATGAGTTACTTTTGGGTGGCATTGATTTCTGTTCTGTTCCGAGGACTCCAGTCTAATCACTGACCGGTTGACGACGAGCGGCGGACACACGACCCTCCTTAATCCCTTTTCCTTTCTTTGCAATAAATTATGCATCAGAAAAAGCTTTTTCCACGTCAATGGATATGTCCCTTAATCCCTGGCTCCTAAAACCTGTTTAATCTGAACTAAGTCATTAAAACAGTAAAGGGATATCACAAAGGACTTTCAAGCCAATTGGCTTAACGGTAACGTGATTAGATCATTGATCCCTCTGCAAAGCCTTGGGCTTCCAGGTGCGAAATGACTATTTAATGAAATCAGAGAAATCTCGTTACTGGAAAATTGCTGATCAAAGTTAAGACCAGGTGACCAGGGTGGCATCGGTATCCATGTATCTGGGCCATGGTATTTATTCTCCAGATCCCCTCTTGACATTACCAAGAATGTGTGGGGACGGAACAAGAGATGTTGCTCTTAATCCCTTACCGGCCACTATCCATACGTCCATGCATCCTCATTCCTCAACAGGTATTGTTACTTTAAGCTTTGATTGTGATCGCAATTGAGCAACACATTTTCCCCACATGCACAAAAAAAAAGGTGGTGTAATATCATTAAAGTCTGATTAAGGTGAGGTCCATTTTACAGAACCTGTTCAATTGTGTTTTTGTCATGTAGTCCCCTGAATTGGGATCACGCGCTTTGACATTTGTTAATACCCCCAATACACACGGTTGGCCTTGAGCTCTGAAAATCTCTGGAACTCCTGAAAAGACAAGAACCTAGAAAACCCATAGGAATACATCTAAAACGTATCCGTACCTCACCTGAAGTGTACATAACACCTGACACGAGAAGATTACGACTGTCCCTGCCTGTTGCTGCAGATACATAATTAAACAAAGAAGACCCTGCTTCTAATTAATGAGAAGAGATGAAATATCACTTAATTTCAAATTTAATTAGGAGACATAATATTTCCTTCTTTGGACCTCCTGCTAATGCGGTGCAGTTTCCTGCTGCTGATGAATGCTCTGTGTGTTAAAAACATAAACATTTAGAGTTCCCCGGGCCGCGTATAGAATTTCCCATGAAGCACACAAACACACACACACACACACACACACACACATGCGCGGTCATGATCTACATAGAGAGGACTATCATCGGGACTACACAAGATAAAAAGGCTAATAAACACTCGGTAATAAAAATTAATGGCACAAATCATACACAGACCCTGACACACTTTTCCCTCTTTAATTGCAATGGTTGAGAAGCACTCGTTTTAATTACCTGCACAGTTTATTGCAGCATTGATGTCCTTCAGTGTCAAGATCCAAAGTTCTCCCCGTGCATATCACTATAGATGAGCATTTAAGGTCATTATCATAACCATGACAACAGGTATTGACTTCTACCCTCAAATGAGTTTTGCTTATGCAATAAGAATTGCCATTAATTGGGGTAACGGGGATTGCATACTGACTTTCGGCACCACTTTTGGTCTCAATCAAATTGTGTGGATTTTGCGGAAACGGGATTAACTGGAATCCCATTTCCAGTCATTAGTTGTGTACTGTTGTCATTCCACATTAAACAGCTTCTGGTTCATGTTCTCTACTGCATATGCTTCTTTTTCAGCAACGTTACAAGAGGCCAATCAGTGATCAATACAACTGACACACTTTAAAATGAATTAGCAGTCAAAGACACACATCCAAAACAGATAAAGTTTGAAAGGCTGAGACTTTAATAAAAGACATGCTGCGGACGGCTGAATTTTGATGGTGGATTTTAAACCATACAAATACAATTAGCCAACATATAACATTTGACTAATTAATCATGATTGATCCTGTTGAAGTTTTCGGAGGTGTAGTCGGTGATAATGTTGTCGGTTTGATGCATTGCCCATATGAAGCCCAGCGTGAGGATCAACCTGTCTCTGGACCCAGAACCGTAGTGGGTCTTTGTGTGCTCTTCATCGAATGTGCCCTCCTCATTCTGCTCCACAGATGAGATTTCATTTTAATTGACACATACCAAGATCTATTTGTCAAAATGACAGGTTTTAGGGGGCCTGGGGGGGATCAACCTGAACGAACTCTGTGAGGTATTGAGGTGGAAGTGTTTCATTGGTGTGTCTTTCTCAAGTTTTTTCAATTCCAATAGTCAATTGCGGCATCAAACCGCACCATTGTGTGTCCGTTAGTGTGCGCATAGCGGTATCTCGGGTGCATAGCCCGCCGATCCATTGATCTCCAGCGCTCTCTGTGAAGGCTGGCCTTTGTCTGCCAAATCTACCTCTCTCACCGTCTTTCTTTTTGCTGTCATTCCATGACACATGGCTTTGACACATCCCCAGAGCTGCACCGGTGGGAAAAAAACACATATCTCTGACCTCTTGACCTCTTTCTTCTCCGTAAGCCCTGGAGAAAAGATGCTTTAGCTGTCCACGCCTCTTTAAATGTCTACCTAGGGACATGGCTATTGAGACGAGGGGGGTAGAGAGACATTTCAAGTCACGTATAGATCTTCAGCTGGTGGCATGTATGGCTATCGAGCAAAACAGCCGAGGATTTATAGCATGCGCACTTCATGTACTGTGCATGGACAGCAGAGAGGCTGGAGTAATGGACTGTGTTGTCAGCAGTTCTCTGCCCGGCTTTTCCTATGAGCTCTGTTCAGTGTGAAACCACAGACTGTACCCAAAGATGGTCCAATCCTTGGATCGCAAGACAAATCGACCCGCGGATGAAGCTCTTATTACACAGGTACAACAGACCAAGAGATGGAGCAAAATGGAAATGCTTAGTTCACATGAACCCCCTTGTATAGGACCCTAACGAGGCCCGCTCGGTATCACCTCACATCAGGGAAGGGAGGCTGCCGATGGGTCGTAGGGGTGTTGCGTGGGGTCTCATAATGTTGTCTTTGGATGAGCCTGAGGAAGCGATGTCACAGATCATTCACAGAGCCGGTTGTTGTATAGATTAAGAAGGAAGGGGAGGGGAGGGGATTGGTGCAGGCCTCTCCACAGCAACAGAGCACAGCCTATGGAAAATGCTCCGTGCACCTAGCCGAGTCGGTGATGTCACCAGAGTGGAACATGCATTTACACACGCCGTCTCCCGTGCCTCCTGCTCGCGCGTATGTGTGTGTGTGTGTGTGTGTGTGTGTGTGTGTCTCCGTCAATGCATGCGTCTGTGTTTCTGGCGGAGAGTAAAATGAGCACAGACACACACACATACACGCCTCCTACGTGCCATATCACCTTCAGGCCGTCCTCAGCTGTACCAACCGGGATGTTACCTCTTCAGTGATTCTCTCATGTATATTGAATGAACTGCACAACAAGCTCATGTCCATAGGTGATTCATCTTGCGCAGGTGTGATAATGTCAATATATTGATTAATCAAGAAGTGATTGAGGACCGTATGCGCCGCTGGTTATTAATATTGATAACTCTGATTTGATCGCACACATCCGTGCAACAAAATACAAAGAAAAATGCCTTGGCATATGTAACTAGTTACCTAAGGGATTACAACCCCCTCCCCCCACACTCACAAATCTTCTGGTCACATTGTGTGCTGGCACTAGTATATTGAATCACTGTGGGCAGCTTTATAAAGAGGGGTTTGGAAATGTGTGCAGCTTGCTCTTTATTCCCTGCTTTCTAATCCTTTTTAGGCTCACAATGGCGCTTTACTCAACAATAATAAAAGCATTGAAAGGGGACAACTGCAAGCGTGGCCACAGTGTCTGAGCACTGATTTTCAATGCGCACGAAGAAAAAAGAAAAAGCTCTGTGTGCATACATGTATTAAGGCCCGGGTGGACATGCCAGTTTGCATGAGGTCATGATACTTCTCCCTGCACCCTTTTGCCTATAACAGAGAACTAAGCCGGTAGCACTCGTCAGAGTGCCGGCATCATGTTAATCTAGTTAGAGGGAGCTTTTGAATGGCAGCATGCGTGACGGGTTTGTGTTTAACAAAGTGTCTCTTTAAGTCCCTGGTCCTTGTGTTGTCACAGCTGCTGAAACCTGGCATGGCACTGGCAAGAAAAAGTAGGCATCACTGTATGGGCGACCGGGGCGTGAAAAGAAAAGATCATCGGCAAGCTGTCAGGCAGCCTGATTTGAATTTATCCACTTGAGAGTGTAGAAGATCGACAGGTCAGCGCAATTTGAAAAAAAAAAAATGCATTCACATCCCTTCTGACGAAGAAAAGTAGCAGCGAGGCCCCGATCGTACTAAGGTAAGCCAGCAGACCTTCATCGGCCGAGAGGCGGTTCCTTTTCTCCAGCACTTGGCCGACGGGCACAAACTGCCGGCAGAGCTAATTTGTTGCACTGAATTACGCTGACACACTGATGGTTGACAAACAGCTCGACTCGATGCCCTCGCCGCCGCGGCCATCTCCACTTCACTCACACGACTCCGGCGCTCCCCTGGATGAGCGCGGTGCTTCATCCCTCACTTTCATTGTGCCATAAAAAGGGTCCTCTGTGGAGCTGGAGACTGCCGTTCACTGGTTAGTCTTTGTCATCATTACGGTGTCACAGGACAGGATAACCAGGGTGGGGGGATGTATGGAGGACAGTCAGATGGGTGGAGACTGCGTAACCGTAGCCAAGGGGGCAGGAGTCACCTAGGTCCACGAGAATCAGATCATCTGTCCATTCATCTTCATATGGCTGAATCCCAAATGACAGCTGAGCACTTGCTGACCCGGAGGGGAAGGACACAGACCAATAACCAGACTAACACACATCTGATGGAGCTAAATCTTCCTTAGGAACCAGCTATGAGGCTAAAATCTGTTTTTGTTATACAACAACGGGAATCCAAGCAATAAATGAAAGTGTTTGCGTTTGCAGAAATACAGGTATTTCAGAATTTAAAAAAAAGAGACTTTAACTGAAAAAGCTCCTGCAAGGAGTTAGAAGGAGTCTTTCATGTAGAAACTGATTTGTATGCGCTGTTATCACACAGAGAACACCATGGGGTGTTTTTTCCTGGGGTTTAGAAGGTTCTAAGCGCCTGCGTGTATTTGCGCCCGTCAATTGGTTTGTGTGTGCGTTTATTTTAAGCAGTCTACAGATTTGTTTCAGCTTCACACCTGAAATAGAGGCTTCACCCGCGGATGAACCTGAGCAGCGCTCTGTTTTTTGGGTTGGGCGGGTTGCTGACAAACAGGATCTCACACATTTCCCAGAGTGTGCGGAGAGGATCCTTGCGGTCCTGCACCAGTCCTCTCTGCTACTGGGATAACAAGGGGGCTCTGATCTCATCTTGCCACGGCTCACTTTGCCGGGAAGGAGAGGGATGATGTAATGCTGCTCGCGCAACAGCAGCATGCACTTATCAGATGTAGAGGAGGCTGAGCAACCAATGTAATAATAACACCTCTTATGGTTTTACGAGACCTCACGTTTATTGTAAGCAGGATTACGTCATCATACTTAGTGTACAAGTATAATATGTCTTTTTAAAGTGAAGCTAAATTGCTTATTTTTATTTTTGAATCGGCAGGATGAGAGGGAATTTAAATGAAGTTTATTTTGATGGCTTCATTATTTATCACAAAGGGGCAGTACAGCAGAGGTTTGTGGACATGCAGAGCACATCCACCAGACATTCAGTTCATGCAAAGCCATCTAAAGTTAAGAATGATGTGTTGGACAGTTTAATGGCAAATCACATATTACATCCAGTTCACCTTGTGCTGAAATTTATATATTACTAAATTAATTGATTGCTTTTTACAGCAACCCGCAAAAAGAGCCCATTCATTTACATTACCATCATCTTTCCCCTTGCCACAGCACGAGACAGTCACCTCCAGAGAATCATACGACTCCAGTCCTGTGTAATACTGAGGTGAGAATATTATACTGTGGATTTTATGCTAGGTAATTAAAAAGATCACTTTTTTATGTCCTAGGCAGGGATGGATGATTCCTGATTCACAACCCAACATACTAAACTGGAATAGCCTTGTTCATACTCTTGACTCCTTTAGTTTAATTGCACTTTTTGTCCTGCTTATGACCGTCCTAATATATAGCAGCATTCTTCTTTGAGGTATTAAAGGGCCATTGGTGCACTGAAGCATCACACCTGTCAGAAGTTTGATGATAAGTGAGACTACATCACCTGCCACTGCCTCCTCTTACCTCACCTCCTTTTATACGCGGCATCGCCCGAGTTCCGCGGCGTGACTCAACTAGAACCCCTCGTCCCCTCGTCCTGTCCATTCCCCGCTTTCCCGTACCAGCGGCTCCGAGCCGAAGCATGTGTCAGAACCATGAGACGAAGCCAGAATGCGGCAGATGAGTCAGACGAACACTTGTCCAGTGATGTCATCTCCAGTGAGCGCCGATCACTGGCCCCAGCTGTTTCGGTGCAATGAGGCACACTCTGCAGCACCTGTCCGAGGGCGCTTCAGCTCACACAATTGAAGCTACGAACAGGCCCTCATGTACTCACAGGGCTTTTATAACTCCCTGGCGATGAATCCAATAGAGGTCAAATGGGCCAGACAGTACATCTCCAACAGAGCGTGGTTCCATAACGCCAGTGTGGCACCGGACAGAAAGTGGCAGATGGAGAATGTCATTTTTTCTTAGCCCAAAGTATCCTGTGTTTGTGCGTGTGCGTGTGTGCGTGAGTGTGATACGGATATGACCGAAGTACCACAGGTGTTAGGACACTTGGTAATGCACCCATGAGTAAATGTGATGACGCCATCTCTGACACACACTCATGAGTCATCTGCGTTATGCAAAGATGTATTCATACAGCGCGACATTCGACTCATGTAGTCTTTAAACTTTGCAAAACAAAGCAGTCAGAGTTGATTCTTATGCAGAGTAACCGTGTAATGAAGCTCCAGGTGGCGAATGGAAATGCAGATACATGCTGAGGTAAAATGAAATGTATTTCTAAACACTGCATAAAGATGAAATCAGCTGAATTGAACAACGCACACATGCACTTCCTTGCACATTTGCATACACAAGCGCCCACGCAGCTCAATGCAATGCACTAAAACGAGGCAGCAGCTCCTCTCTTGTAGTAAATCAAGAACTATTTCACTGTAATAGCTGTACTTTGTAATAGCCATCGCAGAGGAATAACTCTGATTTAATCTAGCCAGTAATCAATATTTTTTGACTGCTGTGATTGATGAGTATTAAGTAGGACTATTAACCACATGAAAAAAAAGTGTCCAAGTCTGAATTCCACTGCCCGTTCAAAGCAATAATGTGAACGGGAATCATTTGTCAGCCAATTCACAAATAGGCTTAGAACTGTGGACATATTTTCTTAATGAATATGTGAATTACTTGTGCATTGATTTCTATTGTGTGGGAAAATGGGAAATGTATAAAGAACCGTCTGCCGAGGCGCCTGCAGACACACCTCATTGACATTTCACTTGGAGACTGCAAGAAATATTGCATATGCTGAAACCAGCAGATCGTGTATTTAAAGCCTCTGGTGGATCAAGGTTGCGCCAGTGACCCTTTTAGTAGTGGCCTGTCATACATTTAGCAGAGCATGGGATCATTTCAAACCGTCCTCCATCACATTATGACAGATCTTAATTGACTACCGATACAGCTTTGCTGAGTTGACGGAAAAATCAGATTTTAATCTAATCACATGCAATATACCTGATTGGCTCCTAGCAACACTCTGCCATATTAAAACATTTGCATTACAGAAATGGGTCAGAGACCTTGTAAACAATTAAATCCTACAAACAGCATATCGGCTCCCAAATGAATTTGCTTTAAAAAAAGAAATGGTGTAGATGGCCTATATTGAAATAATGCATTGGTTGGAAAGCTTTCTTTCATGCACTTTGTAATGACAAAAAAACAAGAGCACAAGATACATTTGAAAGTTCAAAGTACTGAACTTCAGTTACCCTCTCACTTCTGCTTTCCTCCAGCAGTCTCTCCACAATGTGCCTCTTCTTTGGTCTCCCTACCGCACCGAGAAATATTCAGTCAGCCGGTCTTACCGGGTTTATCACTGAACCACATCATTAAGAAGTGCCCCATGGATCCCTGTCTTAGATTCACGTCGACTAGCTGCCGCCAGCTCCCCGGATAAAAAGACCAAAGCCGAGCAGGCTGACATTCCCCCACTCAAAAGTAAATGATGGCACAGAGAAATGGCGGTCCAGAGTCCCCTCAGTGGTCTTGGGGGATAAGACAGAGAAGCAGAATGATGATAGATTGCTTGGAGAGTGGGCTGAGCGGATGGATCAGGCATCTCGTACCCAAAGAGCACCATCTGCTGTCAGTTCAGGTGACTCATTCAACTGTGCTGACATGCGCACGTAAAGAAGCACGCTGCGAACACATCAGACTGCCGTCAGCGCGCCGATGATGGGATGAATATGAAAGGGAGAAAGGGACGCAGGGGGGTTTAGGCGCGACGGCACTGTAGAAACCAGACAGGTGGGCACTGCGAGCACAATCTCTTTTTTCTTCACAGAATTATGCATTAATCCAAACAAACAACTTTTACTACTAACTTTGGATTTTTTTGTCATCATTGTTTCGCTGCATGCCACTTTGAGTTTGTTTCAGCTGAAGAATAAAAAAAAAAAAGAAATTTATGTATTTTTGGCAATTTGGAACAATGTTTTGACACAACAGATATTACTGCACATGAAAGCTAAAGCACTGTAACATGTACCTCCAGAAATAGGTTTTGAGTCTGAGCTTTTAACATTTCCCTTAGTCTTAAATAATACACATCCTTCCGGAAGGAGTGTGTACTAGCCTTATACTGGCAATATGTCATCCACAGAACCCCTTGTGGACTCCTAGAGTGGAATAGCAGGAGAAGCCAGTCTAGTGCCGGTATCAAATAACATGTCTGGGCCCCTTAAAGCAATGAGCTGTTCATGGTCAATTTTAACAAGCTATAGCACTTCTGACTACAGCCATCTCTTCAATTCGCATTCTGCTTGGAGCATCAGGGAGGAAATAATAGCACAAGAGGCACGTAAAACACAAAATGCTGCGTATTGGACTTTTTAAATACGTGGGAATAACTATTAAATGACCAATCTTGCAATTTCCATCCAATAAAAAACATACTCCACCCAAACTCTGCCTTTTTTATTTCTTAACAAAAGAAAAAAATGGTTTCCCCTGAAGGAGCCACCACCACCATATTTCTGGAATGAGGTGTAAGATCAGGATCAAAGTCACCGGCTTGTCATCTCCGATTTCATTTCAAGGGTCCGGAGGAGCCTAATTGTCAATAAGGAGCAGCTGCATTGACACCTGTGACACCGCTCTGCCCCGAACTCTGTCTGCCTCTGCCTACTCCAGAGACTCGCGACTAGCGAGACCGTCTCCAGGAGTGACGAGGCATGCCAATACTAAAAAGGTCGCAATTTATGAAAGGCCACGACATCGGAGCGCTGATCAATGCTTCCGCAGGCCTCAAATGCGACGCTGAGATTGATTCAATAGGTGATATTGCTCCTGGAGATCTGCAGACATGCTGGAAGTGTCAAGAGGGGACGCATGCTCAAGTCAAAACCAGGCAATTCCAAAGGATTTGCGTCAGTCAGACGAGGCGCTTGGACAGTGATGGGGGACCCGACTGACCCCACCGGGGTGACGCGCGCCTTGTCAGTGGGAGACAGGTTTAAAGTGCAGACAACAGGAGGAATGTTATATTATGGTGAAAAGCCACCTCGCTACCCAACCGCCTCTCTCCCCCCAGACGGTTTTATTGCGCCCGTGCAGCCTTACGGCGTCGTAAAGCGGGGATGGAGAGATGTATGGGATTCTGATGAGATGATCCAGACAGCTCTGCCCAAGCGCAGGTGGAGTGCATTAGGTTACCGTGTGGGCCCCCACACATTGTGTTACACTCATAACACTCTCCTGAGCTTGACAGTGACTTAAGAAGCCCAGGACCACTGCTAGCAACAAAGACATACCAGACTGTATTGAGAACATGAATAATACAAAACAATAAGCAGCTGTTTGTGTTTTGCATAATGGATATTTTCAGAGCTTGCCCTGAATAAAAAATGCAAGAAGGTTCTTTATTTTTTTGTTTAGTTTTTATGCTTACAATGTTATTAAAATGGATTTGGAGGAATTATTTGCCAAAACAAAAGACCGCAAACTAATAAAGGCACACATTCCAGTACTACAGTATATGGAAGTAATATATATGCACCCAGAGACAAAGGTGCAAACACTAACCATACAAAGCCACCGCTAACTCCCTTTGGAGATTTGGAGATGTAGTTAGACAAGTGTCCCTGTCTCTGCAGAAACAGTGAGACAAACAGGGACAGGAACACTAAAGCAATGTCTGAAATGGACAGAAAGACTCCAGGGTATCATGAATAAGTAATCATACTCCGAAAGCAGGCATCCCTTTGTATTGTGTAGTATTTTTCAATGGTGGCACAACCACCAGAATGTGGGTGCAGGGCTGGCTAACAATTTAAATAAGTAACATGTTGAAAAAGTGCATGCTGTTGTTAAGTCTGTGTGATATACAATCAGACTCTGGGGTTACATTCCCACAGTGCAGCAAATGCACAGTGTGTCTGTTATTCCTTCTTTTAGGACGGGCTTTGTTCTGTTGGGGCTTTTTTAATTTACTACTCTATTGTTTAACAGCACTTGGTGTATAAATCAAAAGAGCGGCGTTACACTTGAAACAGTACATTTGATTATCATGACGGCTAATGCTCTCACCTGTCAGCAAGATGGGAAATCTTTCATTTTTGATAAATTACACTGTGATTATAAATAAATAAACAGGACTGATGATGTGGAATAAATCCAATTTACCATGCAGGAGATAATCAATACATTAACCTGGAATCCCCGTGGTGGAGCACCTTTAGTCCACAGTACAGTATATGCTTGTTGAATTTAATTGCAACAGTGTTGGATGCGGGAGCCGTGGGCCGACAATTGATAGTGGCCATTAGCAAATGATTAGGTGGACAGAGATGAACTCTCCCACATTGATCTGGCTGGCTTACATTTCCGACTTTTGCAAGAAAGTAAATAAATTCAATAATGCACAATTTCATATTCATATTTCCAGAGAGGCTCGTCGGCCCCCTGCTTTCCATCGAGAAGCTGACAGGGCGCTGAAGTCAAGCGTCCACGCCGCCTGTTTTTGAGCCATATCTTAACCACTTATGCAAGCAAACACAGCATTCTAAAAGGTATTGCTGTGAAGGTTTATAATGAGGCATTGAGATTGTGAGGGTGAGGCTTCCTTTTGTACTGCTTTCTAGACACGGTGAAGCCTCCAATATATAAAAGATGTTCTTTATCACCTCCAATTATTGAGAAATGTTGTCATTTGAGCCATCTGAACCACCAAGTCTGTAATGTGTTTACTTCAAGTTCCTCATAAGCTTTTGGAGTTTGAAATTCTATCGCACTAAAAACAAAATGACAGATTGCGCAGGAGAACTCCTAACTTTTCAACAATAACAAACAGAACATTTTTCTTCCCATTGAGCTGCTAAACACTGCCATGTGCTTTACCTCACCTTCTTAACATGGTAGCTTTTCTTAAAAGCCATTTAGTTTTAACCACACAATGTCTCAATGAAATTAAAAAGTTCAACGTTGGATTTTGAAGGTGACTGAATTACTCCGCTCGTATGTTTTCACCTACACGTTTCCAATATTAAACTCACCAGTGAGCTGCGCTCGGGTTGTTTGTCCATGTTATAGGGCACATGGGTAGGCCGTAATCAAATAGAGGAGGACTGAGTGTGTGGTGTCCTCAAACCTAATTTGTCTGCTTGCAGCTCTGACCCCTGGACCTTTGACATTCCAACCCAACTGGCGAGGGAACCAAATCATTTATTTACTTTGTCAAGACATAAGCCAGACGAGGGGATTTCGGCCTTATGGCAAGAATCTTTGGAACTTAAAAAACAAACAAACTAAAAGCCAATTTCAAAAAGTAAACACAGCTTGGCCCCTTTCGAGTAATAATCGGCATTGATTCCTCAGGAAACATCTTCACCTATTAAAATCATTTTGTTGATTTCCGCTGAGCTTGATCAACTATCAATTATTTACACAATTACTCGCCGTGGCAGCAAATGCACGTCAATGAGAATTGTTCAACCTACGACAGAGCCCACGGGGGCTGATATACATTTCACTGCGTCGGCTAGTTATTTTCCACGGTCACAAAGAATCTCTTGTGCTTCACCAATGGCGTTAATCGAGCATCATTTCTGGGGGGTCAAAGGTGAAGGAAGGAGAGGACAGAACCTAAGAGAGCACTTACATGTATGACAGACCTTAATGACACAAAAGCAGCGGGCCGCCCTCTCTCCCTCTTCCTCTCCCTCTCTTTATGGCTCCTCTGCTAGTTTCTAACCGTGTCTCTAGAGGATTATGCAACGCTGGCTTCCCAGATACCTTTTTTTCCAGGTCTTTACTTGTGCAGCTTCACTTACACTTTACACAAACTCTCCAGGCAACACCCAACATTAAAAACTAGTTTTAGGAGTTAACGCTGCCTCTGTACCAGCAATTCATCCCCAGCGCTCTTGTTCTCCTGCTGAGCCCTCGCTGCCTCTTCAACAGTGGGCCTGCAGCTTACACACATGTGCTGCTACTCAACTGCTGTTGTTCCCCTCCTCCTCCTCCTTTCCCTTCAATCTTCTCCCTAAAATAGACCCAACGCTGGGCCTCTGAACGTTTGGCTGTTTCCTTCCTCCCATCTTGTCCACGCCTGTTAGAGGGTTACAGCTGCTCTCATGCTGACCACAGTTTCCATTGCTCATCACTGTTTAACTCCCGGACCCCTTCTGGTGTCCATTACCAAGGCTAACTTCCCCAGATGTAACACAGCTATGACCTGCAGCAGCCAAAACAACTGCAGTGAATCCTCCTGAATGCGGAATGCACTGTTGTGGGCTCAGTGGCAGTCCAGAACTGCAAAAAAATGAAGCCTATATTATTCTTAAGTAGTTCAAGGATGCTTTCCATATACATTGAGTCAAGACAGTGTTGCCTGTGTGAGCTGTATTTGCTTTGAGAAAGAACGTGCAGGAGTTGATTCTGCAGCGAAGATGATTTCCATTGCAGCTGTGCTCTTAGTGAGCGGATGAAGGGATCGCTGCTGTTTATTTTCTTTCTCTTTTCTCGCTATTCGTAGTTATTCCAAATAATTGAGGATTTATACACTTTATTTGCATCTACACAGATTAAAACTCACACTAAACACAGATGGAGAGAAAACACAACCCTGTTCATTCAGGATCTTTTTCACCCCGTTCATTTATTGCAAAATTGCAAATTGCTCATCGACACTTTTAGTAGATTTTAGTATTCGCAGCCAAAAACAAATCTAACCTCTATAGGTAATGCATAGTGGATGAGGGGCTGCTGATGGTCATTATATTTGCCACGTCGACCGACACCACTGGCTCTGTTTGCTTCCATTACAATTCAATTCTAGTCCCGGATAATGCATTTCTAAAAAGTCATTAATTCATCAGAAAGTGACAGAGAGAGTGACGGTAAGAGGACCAAAGAGAGAGAGACAAGCAGGTTCATGCTGCTGTATTATGCATCCCTAAAAAAAGCTTATGGGAGAGACAATAAGTTGTGGGATGCAACGCCACAGTATTTCTGTTACAATGATAGGCTTATTAATCACAGTAATGAATCATGAGATGGTTTGGAGAGCAGCTGAATCAGGGGTAAACAAATGCAGATAAGCCGGCGATAAGGCCGTCTGGGACGTGCATAGAAAAAGAAGAAGGGGAATAATAGAGAGAACAATAGTGGAAAAACTGGAGTGACTTCTCGCCACATTCTGAAAATCCAGTTTTTCAATTTCCATCTCTTTGTTTGCTCCTTCTTGTTTATTCACTTATTCTTGGATGACTTGCTTTATAATATGATAAAAAGCTAGTTGTGCATCTAAGTAATTACACTGTAATTGATGAGCTAATAGACATGTAAATTATGCAGTAGTGTGTTGGCAGCAGTGTAGAAAAAAAAAAGTGGTGTGTTGTAAAATTATAAACTCCAGCTGCCACGCTCGTGTACAGAAGTCATAAATTAGGCGCACAAAGGCTGAACAACTAAAGATTGGATTTGTTTTGCATTTCACCCGACGCTGGTGATATTCCACGCCGTCCCTGTACGCTGCGTCTACGCAGACTGTTTCCTAGGTTGCAGATCCGCGGGGACCAGCGCGGTCTGGCTGATGAAGCCTGTGGTTGTCATGAGTCAGGAGTTCAATTGCCAGCGGGGTCCCCAAAATGCACTCGCATTACTGTAAGGTCCTCTGGGTAAAGCCATGCGTAAACAGCATGTAGACATATGTTACTGCTTTACCTCCTGTAAGAGGGTCTAGGTTAAATCCCCTTTTTCATAACTACTTGGGCACAAATGATGCGTGTACCTGAACTGTATCTCTGTGGGAACGGTTATTTAAACACTCAGTGATCTGCTGTCACGATTCCATATACTTCCCATTCACTTCCAATCAAGGCCAGCTCGAGCTATGTTTAAAGAAACCACAAAATTATTGAAGAAACTTTTTATTTTAACAGTGAGATCTATTATTTCAAAGGCACTCTCGAAAAAGAATAGCCCGCACACTGTTTGGCTACACATTATTAAAAACCCAGACCTGTTAGTGGCACCGAGAGGAGATGCACGATAACAGCCGTGGCATCAGAGGCGTCATCGGTACAGGCTGACAGCTTGTCGAGCGCTCACACTGTTCCTCCTCTGTGCTCCTGCACGTAATTACAGTGGTTAATCTTCAGCGTCTCCCCTGTCTCCTGCCCACTCTCTGCCTTCCTTATTAGCCAGCCCCTTGCCCACCTGAGATTTTTGTCTTCTTCCTCTCCAATTTTTCCTCTCGCGGTAGCAGAGTTGTCCAATCAGAGTTGCCATTGTTTATTGTGATAAGTTGGGATAATGAACAAATGACCTGCCACCTGGAGCACTTAGAGCCTGGTGTTAAACTCAGGTTATAAAAACCTCTTCCAGCTCTATTGATTTACTGGCAACATTTGATTGTACCCGCGGGGCAGGGGGGCCTGCAAGGCTGCACAGAGCTCTTACTGTTTTACAGTCCTTATTACACCAAACAAATAAATCTCCTAACCATTAATTCACTGACTGTGCCCTCACTCTCCAGACTGATAGGCTGAAATTCTGAACAGATTCAGGGTGCTTGGCAGAATCAGGCAGATAACTAGGTCGTTAGAGGCCATGTTTCTTTTCTGTGGGCCCCATTCCATATTGGATTAGCAGACCACTGACAACTTTGAGTGTTCTCGGAAGATTTTATGATTGCATAGGACAACTACATGAGGAAATGATTTGAGATGGGCTATTTTTTTTTCAGTCATTATTTCAATATCCTGTGAGGCTCTTTTACGATGCCCCAACGGTGCTGCTTTGGCTTTTTCTCCCCTACAGAACCAGGGAAATAGCAGTTAACAAAAGCCAACTGCGGGGAGACCATTTTTACAACGGAAGGCAACTGTAAACACTCAGGGGGCCCGACAGATGGAACTGAGAAGAGTGTTGCATTGGTCCCAGACCAAAGGCTGAATCGGTGATACATTCAGCCCGGATGGTAATTTGAGAATGAGGCAACCTTCTTGTAAAGCATTAATTAAAGGGCTGTCCAATGAAACGAAAGCTCAACAGTTTCACGATTCTAACCTTCGTGTTTGTTAAGAAGGGTTGAGGAGGCTCTTGCCTCATCTGCTCTGAAGAAAAGCCGTTGACTGCAATAATGCTGTAAAATGCGTGACGCTAATGATTTATGGCAATAGACCGGTTTGTGCACCTTCAAACTCATTCGCCTCTTCTTTCACCCACACGCACACGCCTCATCACGGCCTTAGATCTCCACATACTGTGCCAGAATGATGAATAAACTGCAACACGAGAAGATGAAAGATTCCCTGATTAGTTCTTGCCATCATGTTTACCATAGCGAGAATCACTACCATACCCGGCGAATGTGAATATCTAACGTGGGTTCAAATGCACTTTCCATCCTGCCCACTGGTTCCCCTGTGGAAACTAACCGATAATTGTCAGCATATGTGCAACATGCCCACATTCTGTAGCTTCACTCACATATTGCACACACACACACATACCAAATCAAGTGGATAATCTTCAGAGGGAGTCACCTTCAAACGAAAGACTGCCAAAACCTTGCTCACCGCAATGACCGGCCCAGATTAAACGGCTTGGTTAGAACGCACCAACACACTTGAGTAAACACATTGACCATACACATGGATGCATTTGCCACAACACATATGCAGCGTGCATTGCCTATATTCGGTTCTGATGCCCTTATCATCAAACAGAGACCAATGCTGCAGGAGAAAGATGCCTGCTTATCATCCAGGACTCACCAGCCGCCGCATGAAGGTGGCTTTGAAAGCTTTAACAACTCTGCTGGTTGTACAGAGGAGTCTGTACCTGGAAGGTATGGGAGATGCTGGCATGTGCCTCTGAAACCAATTTAAGGATAAATTAATTTCCCCTTGTGGCCAAACATGTCATGTAAATATTCATACACATACGACAGTGTAGTTATCATCTGTCAACATTGCATGGGCATATTTACAGACAGCATAATCCATTTGAACCTTGCAGTTAACTTAAGACTAGATCAAAAGTTGTTATTTTTCTACACTACAAACCAACAGGATATTTCTGCAGTTGTGATGTGCTTAGTCAGGGGAGTCTAGTCGCTGGAATAAAGACCAACAGACCAGCTAATCTGCCCAAAATTCTGTTAATCTGACAGGCCGTGTTGAATAATGGATATGTACATTATCACCAAGGGAGGTATCACAGGGACACAGTGGATCACTTTTCATCTGATAGGTGGACATGGCGGCTCTGTTATCAGCGTCATTTCTAATGAGTTAATTCACAGGTTGATATAATAATGGGCAGTGAGTATGTGTAATTAGGACAAAGAAAAAGCTATCTTGATCAAGAGCAGAAAGTACTTTATTGTTTACTGCAATAATGGTTTCAAGAGTAGTTGATGTGTATACTTGGATACTTGCATGTGTTCAGCCCATTAATGTAGCTCTGATTTTGCAAACAGTCTAATCACCAGAACAATTTGACCCATAAATGATAAATGAGAGGAATCATGCTGCCATGACAAGAGACCCCGTCTTGTCAGGTGTAACGGCAGTAAATCACTTTCCATCCAGAAATGGTTCAGTGATCTACTTCAGCTCCTTCTAGGGCAGCGGTTCAAAGTAATAGCACATTTCATTGTTTACTTATTGTTTATTCAGGATCTTTTTCAGTCTGAAAACGAGATATATCCGAGGGAACATTTACGTTTTTGATCAACTGCCTTTTGGGAATGTTCACACCAAACATCAAACACAACATTTCTACGTCAAGGAACTATATTCATATATTTCTCTTCGTCCTGGTGGCCCCTCCCCTCCTTATTGCATCCTTTGCATTCCGTTTCCTTCAGGGAGAAGGGCCCGGCTTTACCTTTCAACCACAACACGCTACCTGTCACAGCACGGAACACACACACACACATCCCCTAGCGTGGTGCGAGAAGCATGTGACATCTGTTCTCTCTCTGGTGGGCTCCTCATGTCCTCGACCTCATCCACGTGGTTTCTGAGCACCTGGTAGGGAGGAGGAGAGGCCGTGTGACAAGGAGACACGGTAGAGAAAAAGGGGATTAAAGAGGGTCTCTATGTGGATGTGTGTGTGTGTGTGTGTGTGTGTGTGAGGGGGGTGCAGAGCGAGCGGTCAACCACATCCACAATCAGTCAGGCCTGCTAGCACCCTTCCTCCCAACACCACCAACCTTTCCCTCCGTGCCCTTGACCCGAGTTCGGTAGTGTTTGACAGCGTAGGTCCTTGTTGTCACCAGCTGTGCGTACACGCTGTGCCAGATGCAGAGAACGTAGTCTGCTGCGAGGTGGAGAGAAATCAAAGGGTGGAGTGATATAATATGCTGTACCATGCACACACATTGAAGGATACCGGGGAAGTTCACATGACTTCAGCGCTTCGGGTACGTTTAGAAGCAGGGGCGGGAAATGCCAGGCTAGAGACATCAAAGTAGGGGAAGCAATAGCACACTCCAAAAGGGCTCCTGTGGTAGCGCCCTTGAGCAACATAACTGCTAAGCAGCAAGCAGCAACGATTAAGTTCACCACTATAGCCCATGAAGTATTGCCTAAAGCTGCAGTTCCAGCAAGGGCTGTTTCAGATCCGAGAAAACAATACTACTTAGTCTTTACTGAAGCAGGCAGAAGGACTCCCTGAACAAAAAAAGTCAATACATTCCCACACCTGTATTCTCTAAAGCCGCTTCCCCTCTTTTTTAATGTGTTGTAGATGATAATTACCAAACTCAGTGAACAACTAGACATTTGCGGGTGTCTCGTTTAACACCTTTCTGGCCAATTAATGGATGAAAGACGGATATTTAGTCCGCGTGTTGCTCTAGATTCTGTCTCTAACAACTCTTTATGTTTCAATTTACGTCTGTAATGAGCCAGTTGCTTACTTTGTGTGGCGTTTTGTGCAGGGCAACTAGAGCAGCGAAAGCAACAACTGAAATATGCCATTAAGGGGAAATACATCACTACCAGCAAACCTTTTCACATTATATCATCATTTCATCCATTGTTAGGATAACACATTTTGAATATAACCTCTCTAACCAACATTTGTTATTTTAAATTCTTGCACAGGGTGGTGTATTTGGATGATGTCTAGTGTAACCTCATTTTTCCATGGTGTGAAAAGCGTAGCTGCTCGTTGCAGAGTCTGCTTAGCACATTGACTCAGCAGGGTCACGGGTTCATTGGCTCAGAATCAGTTCCCTAGCAGCCTTTTCAAATCATTAAGTAATGAAGTGGGTGCCATTCAAACATAAATGCATCCACAAGCCAGGATTCTTTCATGTGTCAAATCATACAAACACTTTGAGTTTCTTCAGAGCCAATATACCTATCAAAGCCTTTTCCAACATCTGTTTTCACCCTAAAAAAGCTCATGGCACTGGGCAAATTGCTGTAGCTGTACACCAAAGTGTTTTACAATGCGTGGGATACAGCGACGTTATGCCTACTTTTTTTCCTAATTTGTTAATTGATTATTGCCTAATCTGTTGAAGATCCTGGCTCAGAGCCCTTTCCGAATGTGCGAGTGTGTGTTTGAATGAGCTATAAACACACAAACGCGCAGCGAGATAAGCAAACCCCCGGATCCAGGTCTCTTGATAGTTGCCGATTATTTGTCAGTGCAGCCACCACTGACCTTGGCACACATATCGGTAGCAAGTCTCTTCCCCCCCTCTCTCTCTCTCTCTCTCTCTCTCTCTCTCTCTCTCTCCCCCTGGCCCGCAGCTTATTGGGGGGCCCGGAGCCAGCTTCCCATCTCAGACAGGCCCTAATCTGGGAGGCAAATGATAAGGCTGAGGTTTACAGGAGGGGCTTTGCACACTCACCAAAATTTGCATTTAAAGGCCCTCAAGTAATCTTTAGGCTTATTTGAATCTCAGCAAGACACTAGCGGGATAGATGGAGTGGGGAATTCTGCAGATCCACCTCCAATGCTTCTTTCCCCTGGTAGACCAAATCCCCACTATAAATGAGCGAGGATGTGGATTGCTTTTCCGTTTTCTCACAGCAGCGTGTCTGTGTATTATCAGTGGCATTTAATTGATTGGGAATTATTTCCTTTCTCTCTACAACCAAATAAAACTGCTACAAGGGACACAAGCTTGAACCATCATTGTAAAGCAGTTGATGCAAAAAAAGGCAATTCTAGAGCTATTGACTTTGGCCTTAACTTTTTTGTTCGTCCAGGAAGTTTTACATGAATATGTGAACTTTTAATGTGGTTATAATGAATCTAAGGCATATCTGCGTGCATTGTACGCGCCTGCAAAAGGATTGCTGCTGCGTTACCACATAAGCAAGATATTATTGTCAAGCGGGTTCAGTCTATTTTATTATTATTTTAAAGCCTCCCTCAAAGCGCTGTATTGCTCCCCGGTTTTGTCTGACTCTCTGCATTTTCTATCGTCAGTCAGAATTATTCATTCAACGAAAAGCCCAAAATGGAAAACAAAATCATGAAAACACCAAACATCAACTGACACACCACTTGAGTATATTCTGTCCCAGTTTTTGTTTAAATGTGCGCATATTTAACACCCGCTGCAGTGATAGAAGTTACTGTATTGCCGTCAGCATATGCACTATAGTTTACTGGCATCGTCTACCGTAACAGCACAATGCTTCTGCTCAGCCAATTCACGTCAGCGTCGGGGGTATTTTCACTGGGCATCCAACTCATTCAGAAGTGATTTCAAAGATTAATCTTCACCTTTCCAACTGAATGTATGTAATTTGGTTTGACAAACACTAGCCCTACAGGGACGTTTCCTTCATTAATACTTGACAATGCGCCTTGCGTCTCAGGCCTGAGGAGATGTAGGGGTGTGACGGACGAGAGCATTAAAGTGACCCAGATTCAAGCCTTCGTTCTCTACTTTGCAAGCTTTTAACAGTGAGAACAGCACCTGTGATACAGAGTTCTGTTGAGAAAGCAACAAAGACAACGTGTTAACAGCCATTATTTCTGGCGAAACAGACGAGACACAATCTTATGATCCTTTCAGGCTGCAATATGCACTTAAATATTAAAGAGGGCTGAGGGGGGTGCAGGGGTAGTTTTTGAAGTCCTTGAAAAAATGTGTGTAACAACCTTGGGCACAACAATAGCTATTGGCCATTCTTTAACACTGTTTTACTGTTTTCAATCCGCAATCAGAGGTGCTCATTCAGGAAAGATCATAGTGGGGACTTTAAACATTAGCTGGATTGAACCTTTAAAAATCAACATTTTAGCAAACACTGGCACATTTACAGTGATGTAAAGGACGTAGTGAGTCTATTAGGGCTCCATGTGAACACTTGCCCCAGGGCAAATAAAGTTGATGTTTGGGCAAGTGGAATGTCTTGTTGTCCAATTAGCTAGATAAAATGAATTGTCATTGTTTTTGAGGCCCGATACCCAGAAGAAATAAGAAATGTATTACATTACATGTCATTTAGCAGACGCTTTTATCCAAAGCGACTTACATTACACTTTAAACCCATGGCTTTTTCACATTTTTGCCCAGGGAGCTATTAGGGGTTAGGTATCTCGCTCAGGGACACTTCGACATGGAACATGGGGCAGCCTGGAATCGAACCACCAACCTTCCAGCACACCTTCTCTAACCCCCGCGCCACGACGACCACTGTACCTTCTTGTTTCTGCATTTATGTCCGCCACCACATACCGTAACAGTAATAGTGTGATAATCATATAAAGTCTTTGTAAAACTGTGGAAACTCAGCCTTTGTTTCAGCTGAATTTCTCAGCCTCAGGCCTCCAAAGCAGAGGGCCAAGCTTGGAGGGCCTCTACCCGCCCAAAGTGTAAGCTGGGTGGGTGGTGTGCCTGCATTCAGGTTACCGGTTCATCAGTCCGTGAGCCTCCCCCCCCCGGGGAGCCACCCTGCCGTCTTCCGAGACATCCGACTACAACCTCAGATCAGACAAGACAACCCACTGAATTCAAGCATATTACTAAGCGGAGGAAAATAAACTAACAAATCAAGCTCGTGCATATAAAAGCCGTCGCCCTGGGCAAAGATTTTACCGGCCCAGATGAGTCTCGAGCCTCAATGTAGCCAACAAAAAAACAACAACCTTTGCTTCCATTTGAGCTTTGAGAAATATGAGGAGCAGGAGAAAAGAGATCTGGACTGAAGATCCCCTCTCCCGCCACCACCAAACTACCAGTTAGCTTGGCTTCCCAGTCCCACTATGGGCACCCTGTTCACTCTTCCATACCACAGTCACTTCCTGCTCGCTCTAAACAATGCAGACTCCATTGTGGCTGCCGTAATGGCTGACTGCTTGACATAACGCTTGTCGGCGAGAGCCGAGATAGGGTGACACTTGACAGATGTGTAATTGCTGGAAGAGCTCACTGACACCTGATACGCCTCTGAGGCTGTTGACGCAGGGGGATTACACCTCTAAGCAGCACCAGCTTCCCTGGGTGTTGTTGCTTTTTGTTGTTGTTGTTTACTTCAAGAAAAAAAAAAATATATATATATATTTGCGTAATTTATTCAAAGTTGAAATTGGTTGATTTTGTTTGAGCAGATACATGAGCCGAGCATGACGGTGAGAAAGGTTAAGTCTCCTGCCGTAACCCTTATTTAATATATATGTATGTTCTCTCTGAGGTAATGTATGGCGTTGACACCATTTGCGAGGGCTTCCAAAGCCCGCATTGAGGTGTGATAGCTTTGCCTGCCAGGTCAGCCCAGGTGAGGTGGTATCAAAAGCCGCAGATAACACACCACCCATATGAAAGACAGGAAGTCGGATAAACATTCGCACCTTGATTGGAAGCTTTGGTGCGGGCTGCCATGTGGGACGTGGTGCACGCGTACGTGTGGAACAGCGAGATGTGGGTGAGCGTGTGTGTGTGTGTGTGTGTGTGTGTGTGTGTGTGTGTGTGTGTGTGTGTGCAGGATGGTGTTTTACGTGTGGGTCTGTAATGCAAATCAACGATCTCCTTCAGTGCAGAGCGGAACAGCACAATGGCGGCACACCTGTCCATCATTCAACATCTCCTGTTCCACCTCTTCAAGCTGTGAAAAAAAAAATGTTTTAGCTCACAGTCAAAGGGTTGAAAGCAGAAGAGGGAAGCGAAGAAGGCGCGCTCAGAGGCCCAGACACTCACTTTTCTTTTTTTTGCAGACAAGACCAAGTTTTTAGTGCTGCAGTTGCTAAATCGGGTAGAGGGAGACCGATGCCGCTTGGTGTGACCTCAGTTGCACTGGTACACACATCTCAGCCAAAGTCTCCACCAAGAAAGACACAATAGGGGGGAAAGAGAAATTGACAATATCTTTTGTACCATCATGCATGGATAGCAAACAGAGATTTAGTGGTTATGTAGAGGGGGGCGGTGGCTCTAGCTGCACCCCAGAAGCTCAGCTCAGTTCATTGGAGGTATTTTCACTTATAATTGGGGTAGCTTTCATCTTGCCTGCCAAAAAGGCGCAGCAGTGAAGAAGAGCACCGAGAGGGAGCCATCGCTTCCTCTACTTCCTGGACCCCAGACAAAGGCATCCAGGCAGGCAGCCCCGCTGAAGATGATGTATTTCTGATCAAAGAGCCTGGAGTTGTCAGCGGCCCGGCCTAGCACAGCAACCTGATTGCTCCTGGATAGATTTGTCCCTTTGATCAGAGAAGACTCTGTCTGCAGGCACTGTTTATGCAAAGAAAAGATGGCATAGCGAAAGCCAGCTAGTGTTGTGAGGAAACAGGCATTGGGCTGCGGGAAGGACTTTAGCTTCAGGGTATTTTGGTTGAGACAATATTACAGCATGATATCTGTTATAATTACCGCTAATGAGATAACAATGCAGAGGCTTTTCTGCAACTTGTTGCTAGGATGCTTTTTGCGCTGACAGCAACAACAAAAAAACCTCTTACTTCTATATTACTCTTGAATAGCTTATAAAATGCCATGTCTAAATACAACTACATATAGCAGAAATAAGAGCGAGACAATGTAATGTGCTTGAACAACTGGTACTTTTACAAAATGATCAGTTAATCTCACTTTGCATACATCCTACACTGAACGCAAATATCCGGTGGCTATGGAATTCATTCGTTTTCTTTCATAATATATTGATGTAAACTCTCATGGCTAGAGTTAAGAATAATTCTACATGTGCTACAGAGAAATATTAATCTCATCAGTCTGTCCCTCTGTACCTACAAATCCCATTGTGACTCCAGCAATGTGTCGTTGGAGGCGAGCAGCCTTCTTGTATCAACCCTTTATTTGGTCTCCACTCTTCAGAAGACTTTACGCCAGAGACATTGTGTTAGAAACACTTGAGTAGAAACAATTCTAAGCTCTATGCAGAACAGGATTGTTTACATCCTCTTAATACTACCGTGACACTATCTACATACATACATCTTCAATTGCTACTGTCAAAACATTTCTTCAAAGGGCAGAAAAGCCAAAAAGGAAGCATATCGCAAAAGTTCAGGTCACAGCTTTCAGGCGCATAAACCTTTACAGTTTTTTCAGTCTTCCCGGTCGTGTTAAACATTAAAACGGTACAGCTCAGCACGCCTCCCTCCGAGACACGTCAAAGTCAAGGTTAATTTATGGATCGTGAGTTTCAAATCTCTTTCATTTCTTTATTTTATTATGCGGGTGGCAGGTGCTATTTACAGGGGTTCCAGGCACACACGTACACAGAGCACGAGTTGGTAGATAGAGGGCTGAGCGGTTATGTAAACTGTGATTAACATATCTGACGGCTGCATTTGGGTCAAACAGTGACGAGTAATTCAGGTCATTTCTGACAGCTGATAAAAACAGA
Source organism: Gasterosteus aculeatus (assembly GCF_964276395.1). Classification (NCBI taxonomy): domain Eukaryota; kingdom Metazoa; phylum Chordata; class Actinopteri; order Perciformes; family Gasterosteidae; genus Gasterosteus; species Gasterosteus aculeatus. Next base: position 7,953,666 of record NC_135703.1, read on the forward strand.
AATCATCATGGCGGGCGGTGGGCGTAATTATGTATTTATGAGTGGGAGAGGACCTTGGGGGATGCAAGCAGAGTGCCGCCTTGCTACTGTAATGACAGCTGATTTCCCCGTGTGGATGTTTTTCTCAGCTCACTGCCGAGTTTTTGTTGGCCCCACAAGTTTACTGTATCGGCCCGCCGAGCCTTTTATGGACAACACAGGAGTGGTAAGTGTTGTGTTATTAAGAGATGCTCGGAAAAGTCGGAAAAGTAGGTTGTAGGTCTTAAACATGCTGCAATAGAGGGTCCTTTGGGTGTGTTGAGTCTATCACTTATGTTTTTTTTTAAACTAATTAAAAAATATATCATATATATATCATATATATATATATATATATATATATATATATATATATATGGAATATTTAGTAAATGTAAAATATTGTATTCACCTGCAAGTATCCTTGATGTCTGTGTAGTACTGAAATACTATGAGACAGTGAAGTGAGAAGGGGAGGATGAATACAGCCGGATGCAAATAACCTTGGATTTAAATCAAAGCCATCTTCAAATCAAACCCCCACCGACGCTCTTCCTTTTCTCTGTCAATCCACTGTGACATTTGTGATATGGGCCACACACTCGATCTATTGCTGCTGCCTACTCCATCGGCCATGTAAAGTTTAATGAGCACCTTTTGTGGAGTGATATGAATAATGTATACATTACAGAGCTTTAAAGTGCCCATGGTGCATCTGTCTCTAGTATGGACGGAGAGACGAGTGAAAATTAAAAAGCCTGAGGGTAAAAAAAGAAGGAAAAAAAAGAAAAAGTTGAACACAGTCACATAATTTGTGTCTCGTGCCACTTCAAATGCAAAATGGAAGTCAGCAGCGCAAGCACAGGGTTAACCGCGCCCCTCCAGACAATCTATTTCTTGTCTGTTGCTCATCTGTGTCAACCTGCACTTCGCATCGGCACGTGAACATGCAGAGACGTGGAGGGGACGGAGAGAGCTTCCCTGAAAATGATCAAGAGCGCAGCAGGTGATGGGAGGAAAACACAGGTCAGTTTGAAGATGATCCCGTTACGGAACTCAGGTAACATTGATCCCCTGAATTGAAAGGAAAGGATTTGCCTCTTATTAAAAAAGAATCTACTCCAGGGAATGCTAATAATCTCTCAGCATATACTCTTCAAAAGAGCCTTTAACGTTAACATTAAAGAGCATTACAGCCATAGCTTCCCTTCCACCCCGCTTCACCCAATCCGCTCCGTAACAGCCAAAAACTCACACATTAGAATCCTCCTGCGTGTTTACCGGTGCACCCCCCCCCCCCCCCCCCCCCCCCTCCCCACACACATACACACACCCCACACACCCCTCATCCATTCAAAAGTCTGGTGCAGAGGCCTCTATCTTCTTAGAGATCTGCTCGCTGTTGAATAAGCAATGCAGCGTTCCCACTTCACTCGTCCTCGCCAAGCTGGCCTTAGCGACCCTTTCCCTCCTTTACCCTTTCTCTCCCCCGTCACCGCCTCCCCCTAACCCCTGTTTCCATCTCCGCAGATTGCCCTCCCTCCCACTACCCATCCCATCCTCCTCCCCCCCTCAGCCCTCGCTCTCAGCCGACATGGACACACAAAAGAAGGCTCCGGCTTAGTGGCCTTGTGATGGATGCATTTTCATAGGCCAATCTCTGTTATCTTGGAGAAGCAGGTCTCAGCCTCCATTCTCTCAGGGCTTTACAGTTTTCTCTCTGCCACTCAGCCCGCCCACCCGTTCCTTCATTTTTTTTTCACCTCCTCAATCCATCCCTCTGTCCTCCTCCACCATTTTCCCCGAAGGTCACTCATTAATACTCCTGAGCATTGATGCTGACCTCGTGACCCTCAGCTTGAAAGCCCTGATCTTCCATATGGAGCATCCAAGCCCTTGTCCCAGCATTTTCACCGAGGCCTGAGTGCAGAGGCCTGGACCCCCCCGTCCCCCACCCCCCCCAAGGTCATGGACTGGCTGACATCGGGCCCCAAAACAATAGGAGGCCCTTCCTCTCCGCATCCCTATGGACTCCCCTTGCGTTGTCCCTCTTTCGATTGATTGGCTTTGCAGCAACATCTCCAAGTCAATCAATTTCATTCATTTAATGAAGATGCGGAAAACTCACAGAATTTATCCACTTAATTTCTCGCAGACATTAGATGTAACGGTTTTAGCCATCTAAATTTAGCTTCAAACATATTGTTTCATTTCATTATCTCAAAATATATACTGGACACCGCTTTGTTCCCTAGTTTTAAACGAATTACCTCATGAATTCACCTCATTTTGATTTCAGTGTCATCTACGCGTGTATTACTATTTGTAAATGATTGAAAGTAGGTGCCAGTTGTATGCAAAGCTTTTATTTACAGTACATTTATTGCCAAAATATTCAGTGGTAAAAAAAATAAAATAACCACCAAAAAGGAAAATCCTCTGGACTTCAATATCACAACATAACAACCTTGATTCACCTCCAAATAGGAATTGCAGTGTTAAAACTCTCTCCAATAAGCGTCTTCATTTTCTGCTCACTCTGCAGATTGCAGCTCCCTCATCTCCCACCCGCGGAGTTTCACTAGGCCTTGATGTATCGTGTATCTCTCTGTTTTTCCTGCACGGCTCTTTTTGGGCCTAGGGTCAGAGGGTGAAATAAAGCAGACCCCATTTTGAAACTGACAGGGTCTCCAAAGCCTGAACCCGAGGGCAGTCCCCCCCAGCCCCGGCCTGACAGAGGCCGCGTCCGACAAAGGTGCAGTTTGTTACGAGCTTCTGAGGGGGAAAAAAAAGAAACACAACAGGGAGGGTTATTTGGTGTTCCTTTGACCCCTTAAGCCCTCTGAGATGAAAAGGCTTTCAATTTTTACCAGAGGAAGAAGACCACTTCAGCACAGAACACCAGTATGGGCTTCAAAGCTCAGCAGAAATTTTAATCAGAGACAAATTACTGTATATTGTTTGGTGTATGGTGCTCCATCGCCTCATTCTGAGGGGGCAAAGGGGACCAAAATAGTGCAGCACTGCACAGACGATAAATGGAGTATGCTTGTTGATAGTGAGGAAAAGCTTGTATGGTCACTGTTTTTTTAAATCAGAGTATTTAGTTGTAAAATGTAAAAAGCTTAATAGGCTTGCATGTACCTGCCATCTTAAATCATGCAAGGTAAAGGCCAACATCAATACCACAATGCTGCTTAAAACCGCATTGTGTCAAATAAAAACATATCACCTACAGCACAAGGATAAGAAAAAAAAAACACGAGTACACGGTGCCTTATGCCATTTACTAAACATTTTATCAAATTTTACAAAGCCTGCTTAATATTTAAAGCCTCGGTCATGCAGCCTAATGGTCTCCAGAAGAAATAAGCTTTTCAGGGGTCAATTGTTTTATTAAGATTAATGAGGGGGTGCAAGAGGGTACGTCATATCTGTGCTGCTTTCCTTCTGTCTGCCACTTAGCTTATCTACGTAAGTGGCTTATGGATGTATTTGTCCCGGACACTTAAGGTACTTTTTTTTTTCATCAATTAATTTCTTTTCATCGAGTGATGAAGTTACTTAGAATGTATTAAGTAACATGCAAGAATGTAAGAAAAATACATATTCTGCAGCTCCCGATAGCATTGGATATTGTAGCTCCATAGATTTGTGTTACTCTCTGATGGATATGTACCACCTGTTTACGCTTTTAATTGTTGTTCATAATTTCATTTTAAATAAAACAATGAAAGGCAACAATGCTTTATTTACACCATGACCGCTTCATTAACTTCATAAAATATGTAAAGGTTTTAATGCGCCACAACTAATTTAGTTCCATGAATGTTTCTATTTGTCCCCTGAATCAGTTAATGGTTTACTCCCAAAAATAATACACTTAGAATGCTGGAAATTAAGCGCAGATTGTTTATGACAAACGGCCGTCTACAATCTACCCAGCAGCCCAAACTCCCAGGACTCTGACGGACCGGTGCATCTTTTGTCAAAAAGAATTGTCCAATCAGATGCATCGGATGACGGAGCAGATGGAAGCGGAGAGTGGGCGGTGACAACCGGTCATCTCCGCAGACATTTACACTCTTTCAGCCATAACCCCCAAACCGCGCTGGTGTCATTGTTGTAATTGCTTTGACACTTGAAAGCTGGCTCTAATCCTGTTTGGACAGTGACTTAAACTGTATGGAAATAGGGGACACGTTGGGTTACGTCCACCCGTGCATCTGTCCCTGCTGGCAAGGACAACATCTGCTGGTGCAGCGTGAGACCGGTGTAAATGAAAGGGCCGGAATGTATTAGTGCACACGTTTCATCAGAACTGTTCAAAAAGACTGTTTGTCTTTGGTGGGAATGTTCTTTAAATGTTACACAAATAAAATCCCTATTTTCTTAATAAAAAAGGAACGTTTTAATGAGCGGCGTATTTTTCGCTCGCCGTTTCCAGTTGCAAAAGAATGGGCGGGCTTATTGTGAGAACGTTTTTAACGTCTGCTGAGGCGCGTGGGGATTAAACGAGGGTTGCGGTTAAACGATGATCTATGGCTGTCAAGAATGTGTAGCACCGTAATTAGTCCAAGCCAAAGCAAAAAAAAACGGATTGAGAGGAAATGTGATCCACGCTGCCGGAACAGCCTCGCGCTACGCGTACTGGTCGGATCGCCGGCTCGGAAAACAAAGATGTCACATGACAGTGGGTCCAGAGGGGTCATTTCCTTTCCACTGGACTGCCTTCTTTTTTTTTCCTTCGGGCAGAGCATAACGCGGACAACGTTTCAGAGGGCCGTCTTCAACCACCGTCTTCACAAGCGAGCAAGCCTTTTCATGTGTGTGTCTCTCGCCTCGGCCCTTCCGTCCTCTCCAGCACGCCTGCGTGCACCCTGACACGTTGACAAGCTGGGACCGAGTCAATGTTGTGGTTGACCCGGGAGGCCGGGCCGGAGAGGGGTTCGGTTCACAGAGTGAGAGGTAGACAACAAAGTGCAGTGAACTAAAATGCCCCCGAGCCAACCTTTAGCTTCAGTCAACATCCGCCAGCGGGCGAGGTTAGAAGACAGGAACAGTGGAAATGGACGTGGAGACTCACAGCTGTCTAGAAAACCCTTGTGATTCACTGGACCAGGTTAAACCTACATTAAACTATGTTGTAGCCACTATCATTTCCTTTAAATGTGAATGTGGCACATGGTTTATTCATTCATTTAAATTTAAAAACCAAATGTTTAGGCCTTTTGAAATGAAAAAACTGAATTACAATGATTCTTTTTGGGAGAAAACTGTTTTTTAAATGTCAAATTAACATTCATTTTTAAAGTTTAAATTGTGTTTAAAGGATAAAGTACAGTCCAAGCCAACAACAACAGCCCCAACTGCTGTGGTGTGCAGGTGTGTGTGGCTTCAAAAAGAGGGTGAAACAATAAACTCGAGCATGGCTTGGGATAATAGTATGTAAATGATCAATATTTCTAATTGCAGAGAGGAATGATTGCAATGATTACGTTGACTCTCTAATGAGTCCACCTGTTGGCACCCCGCAGAAAACAATTTTCCACTTCAAGGAACATAGCGTATGTAAACTCTTACAAAATGTAAAACCCATGGAAGGTCTGCCGCGCTCTGGCAGCTGCAGCCCAACGATCAAGCCGCATCCGGCGATAACTTGAATGCAAATCTGACAAAACGGTGTCTGTTCTACAAAGGAAACAGGAGGTTTATTTGTTAAGAAAACAAAAAGTTGTACGGCACAGCGGCAAAACCTTGAGAAACCTGTGAAGTTGAATAGTTTGGTAATAAAGCCAGAAGGAGCCCCGGTGTAGAACTCGCTGCTCACTTCAAAGGCTTGTCCAGAAATTCAGGAGGACAGTTATTGATCCGATCCTTCAATGAATCGGGGATTGATAACTTCAGAATGCACTTTTATGTCTTCTGACTTTGAAGACCTTCTCTCCCATCTTTCTAAGGGATGTTATTCCACACAAGCGCCTCTTTAATGTTTGAAACCCACGTTCCGCCCGGGTTTGACCAGCATTTGTCTCTCGTCATTCACTCTCAGCCTGTTGGAGGGGTGGGGGGGGGGGGGATCCTGGTCCTGAATGTTTAATTAGTTGACAAAGGGCACCTTTCTTTTATTTCCGTTGAGGTTGAACAGGTCCCAGGGAAGGATCAGGTCAGGTGTAGTGAAATGAGAACTGCGGCCTCTCCGTATCCTCCCTTTATTACACCGCGCCGCCGCACTCCCTGCCAAACCGTCATCCTCAGTGTCCCACGGGGGGGCCTCTCTGACCCTCAACATCTGTCCCACTTTACCACTGTGATGGTAGAGAGGCGGCTTATGAGGCGGGCACACTGCAGCAGTGTGCAGGCTTTACAAACTGTTTCCAGACGTCCCAGAGCGCCGTCATCCGTCATTTTCTGCATTTAGTCGTTCAATTTACCTGTCCGCACTTCCTGCTACAACTGATCACAGGTGTGTTTGCGTTATCTCCCAGAGAATATTTATATGGATGAAGCTCACATGAAAGCAAAGGCGACGTCGTGTAGAAGCGAAATTTCGAATTACTAGAGCAGTTTTCCGTCCACGTAGTCTTGGAAGAGCACTTATTGAAGTCGCAGCGAAGTGCCGCGTTGCGTCTTAAGCTTTTCACAGCTGTTGAAAGAAGACAAAACACAAGGTCAATTTAATAGCCGCAGCGCTTTGTCCCGGTCAACCGGCAGACGCAAAGGGAAACACCCACAACTGTGTTGCCATGGAAGAGATCATAAACTCATGCAAGTCAAAAACAGGAAGCCAGATTTTTTTTTTTTTCCCGAAAGATGTTCGGGGCAGCTAGAACATTATAATTGTATGCCAGTTTTCCCTTTGGGGGAAAATACCTTTCCCCATATGTGGCAGTGATAAAGTATAGGCTTCTCCTTTCCAGCAAGAAAGGTACATCTGCCCTCTAACTAGACAAGGGGGAGCAGTGTAGGGAGAGAGAGAGAGACAGGGAAAGAGATATATAGACTGCTACACAGACAGGAAACGAGAGGGCGAGGGAGAGGGGATCCGAACCTCTGTCCGTACAGCTAATGGGTCGGGAGTGATTGCGTCAGGGACAGGAGGCCGCTGCATTTACATCGTAGCTGAAGAATAAAAAGCAGCTCTGGTTTGTCAGTTTTCTGACGAGCGTCATGAACCGGGAGATGCCCATGGCTGCTCGTTCTACTCCAACGCAGCTCCATACCTGACATCCTCACCAAAGAGAGAAACGCACACACACACAGTCCCTCTGGTGTGTTTGTGTTTCTGTTTGTGAGAATTTGTTCCGAATCAGGCACCTGGCATCTTTTGGGAGAGCAGGCTTCCCCGACGAGGGACCCCCCCCCCCCCCCCTAGACTGTCATATGTCTGGATGCAGACCAATACCCATCGCAGCAAACTGATCAAAAGCAAAAAGGGAAGTACAGACCTTGAACTTCACAGTCCAATGTGCATCCCTGTTGCTTATTATATTCAAACACAAACAAACAAACAAAAGAAAGACTCACAGCATGCGACCACATGAATATCTTTCCTGTGATCAAATATTCCAGGAAGCCATTTTTTCCTCTTGTTTTCAGTTGGAATTGAAATTCACTTCAAGTTAAATTGCACCCTCTCTCCAGACTGCTTTAATACCCCATAGAAGGTATAATCAAAGTAATTACAACAAACACGCAGGTGTTCCATGCCGCACGCCACTGAACACAGCGCATTCCAGTTACAGTGGACCGAGTAAACATTTCCGCGAAAAAAAACCCCAAATCACTCCATTTGGAATGAGGTGTTATTACGGCTACTTTATTGACAGACCGTCAGTGCACAAACAAATGGCAGGTTTTTGCAACTCGTGCTTGACGCAGACATTTTATGCTCCGTCTGTTGACATTACGTTGCTTCCACTTTTCTATTCTGTTCATTTAAATGTAGTAGAGGGCATTGTTTTTATAATCACAACATGGGAAATGTAGATAGCCTCTCTTAAAAATCACTCACAATTTCATTTATGAATAACAACTGCAACTGCACAATTTACCTTTACCATTTACACGCAATCTGTTTTCTTATTTGGTTCAGATTGGAGCCGAGACATGAAGCTGTACACAATCACATTAAAAGCAGCCCATCTGCATCCTCCAAATCTCATCTCAGTAAGATTGGGAGAAAAAAGGAAAGAACGGGAGGAAAGCCGAGGGGGGGGGGGGGGGGGGGGGGTCAAAGAAGAGAGAGAGAGAGAACAGAGAAGGTGCAATTACCAAGAGCGTAGTCTGAGGGATCAACTTCACTTCAAAGAGGCCGGGCCCCGCGTCCCGTGCTCGACACAGCCCCGAGTACCAGTGTTGTGAGAGTAGGTAAACATGAGCAGATCACAAGACTGTTAATAGCAGCCAGATCTGAAGAGGTCTCCACCTTGTGCCGTCCTGCCTGCCTCCAAGATTCTCAGACAAGCCCTTGCCTGGAAGGGAGAGACTCACCTACTCAGCTACTGGTAATGTGTGTCTAGGTAGGTGTGTGTGTGTGAGTTCATATACATTGTCCCGATAGCTTTTTTTTCATACCAATTGAACATAAGCACACAGCACAACCTTTTAAACCCTCAAAGCATGAAAAAAAACAACAGCCGCCATGCAAAGCCCTGAAATATGTGCATGGTGAACGCGCTTTAAGATAGATTTCCCCTGTCAAAGACGGTAACACCGCTCCCTGTTGTGGTTTCAGACGCAGACGTCACTGAGTACATCCCATCTACACACGTGTGCTCCGCGGGTAAATTATTGTGTTCGCACTGAGACTTATTGCCAGGAATAATCTTGTTCCAGGATGCAGCCGACTCGGCGAGTGGATTTTCATTCCTCTTTTTTTTTGACAACAATAAAGATATTTTGTAGCAGAGGCCTCCCTCAGAACCCTGTGTACAAATCGGGGGCGCGGTCTACTGTATGTGAAGTGCCTATAACGCCCACTAATCTGCCATCACTGGATAAATACGATAAGGATAGCAGTGATTCCCCAGAAGTTATCACAGGCCTGACGGCTAAACAGGATTAAACGGTCTTTATGCTACTCAGAGACTGAATAGCAATGCTTTTTTACACATGGAATAGTGTTGACCCCCCCTTTTTTTATTTGGCTGTATCTGTGATGGCAAGGTGGTATAATCCATAGGCCATTCTCAGTCCCATGACGAGGGGTTCAAACAACCGTGTCAGTACGCATTCACCCTGATCAAGTGTCATTGAACAAGACACTGGGTCCTACCGGCCCCTGGTGAGGTGTGTGTGTGTGTGGAGGGGGGAGCGGGGGGGCTAATGCTGCACCCGACCCCGCACTCTGACCTCCCCCCGAGGGCCGATTCGACAGGAGACCCTCCCTCGAGGGGATGAATGAAGAATTACATTAACATGATGTATATCAAAGTAAATATTTTTGTCTTGCGCAGTGCTAATTCTGAGTCTCTCTGTACATCGTTCCAGGCTGTGGATTTGAATGCACCGTTTTTTTCCCAAGCTAACATTCAAAAATCAACAATCAACTGGAAAGGGCGACATCTGTTGGCTGGGATCTGTAACTGCAGTCGAGGTGATGTCAGCGCGACCAACAGGCCCTACAAGAACCGGGCAGAAAACACTTAAAGAGTCACAAGGGGCCAAAACTCCCTGAGTCACGACTCCGAGATAAAGAGATGCCTCCAGGCTAACCTCACGGTCGGGGCGGAATCACCTTGAGTGCTTTTAGTGTGCCTTTCTCCTCGGATGTCATTTGTTAAGGGAGTAAACCCCTTCATGCTTGTGTGAAACTTAATTCCCTGGCCTGTCCTTGAGCTGTAAACTCTCTTCCTCAACCCGGCAGCTGAGAGTGACCTCTTCCCAAAAGAAAAAGAAAACAGACAGCGTTCCTCTCCTCTTCATCTCCGACCACACCAGATGTTACTTTTGGGCTGTGATTTATTGCACAGTTTGGATTAGGGTAGACAAATAGTCATCCCAGTCATAACTGCAAACAGTCTGACTCATCGCAGGTCACGGCATTGAAAAAAAAGTTAGCCGACGGCGTGTGGACAGTAGAAGCAGGGCGAAAAAATGTCAAAATTGCAGCTTTTTCTCCGAGTCGCCAAGTCGCCCCGAGCATAAACACACCTAAGGTCCTTCTGCGCCCGTAAACACAAAGTCACCCAACAACCCTGAGTAGTCTTGACCCGTCGGAATGTGTGCTCTCTTTTGGAGGACGATTAGCCGGCCGGGCCTCCGAGCTCCTCCGACACAGAAACCTCATTGTGATAAAGCCCAGTCAATGTTTGCTGACACACGTTATCTCGCGTCCCACTCTCTCCCAGGGCCTCCGGTCGGACCCAGCCGCCACGGCTCTTTACAGCGATTTAGGGAGCCATTTGTTTTTCAAGGAGCTGTTTACACAATGGCCATCTACCACACAGGGGACAGAGGCAGACGGACAGGAGGGAGGCAGGCAGGGAGGGAGGGGGGGGGAGTCGTTTGAAATATAAATCACAAACGTTGGCAGCTTTTATCGGCAGCCCGCTGCGCCTTTTTTTGTTTTAGACTTTCTGATCTTCCTGCATTCTTTATCGCGGGATGGGGCGATAAGAACAAACAAGAAGAGGTTTTTTGTCGGCGGCTGCCAATGTGCGGGACTGCGAGGAAAGAGGGAAAAGAAACACTTATCTTGTGTGTGTGTGTGTGTGCTTGTGTAGAGCAGAGGAGGTGATAAAAGAGAATATTCCTCAAGGAAGATCAATAGTTGTTATTCAGACCTGCACGGGTCCCTCCATAGGAAGCACTGACACTGCCCTAAGAGTCTGCCGGCTGTATTGATTTTAATTTATTTTTAACTTAGTGATGGATATGGGACATGTCATGAGAGAGAGGCCATTGGTCAAATAATTACCAACATCTATTCATTAATTGGGAGGCAAAAGAGATGGAAGACTCGATATTCATTACGGCCGGCAAAGACTTTGCAAATGTGCTGCCTGACACGAGGATGTCAGAGAAATACGTCGATCACCTAATCATGCAATGCAAATCCGTCCCTGTGAGGCAGCGCGGACGCAACACACTCTCTTCCCTTCATTTTAAGAATTCACAAACTACAAAAAGATGATATGTTTTAATAGACTTTATTATCCACTTGCATATCCTCTACCTTTTATGCCAAAGACACTTTAATACTCCCTGAATAATGATAAACACACGAACAGGGTTTAAAGACAGCCTTTAAACTATCACTGAAATGATTCATCATTCATCATCCCCATTAAACATCTATCACCTTTAAAGAGTTTTCTTTTAATCTGGGGGAAATATTAATATATTCTTCTGGTGTGTGTGTGTGTGTGTGTGTGTGTGTGTGTGTGGCAAAGTAGATTCAGGCAGAGAAGCGATGCGTCAATGCACACAAGAGGCAACGTTTTCTGAAAAGTTCACAAATTGCATCAACAAACCAGTACGTGAAAGTAAATCCCAAATAATCAGCTGCAATTAAACTGATGACACTGTTTGAGAGACGTAAATCTAATTAACTGAACAAGTTAAAATACGTTTTGTTTTACAGCGTTGGAAGTTTTAGGCCGCCGCCATGATTGTGAA